>NW_027185388.1:887011-922011 GCF_022577435.1 Embiotoca jacksoni | reverse complement strand
TTTTGTTGTCTGCCGTCTCTCCTGGCTAACCTGTATACACCCCCCCCTCTTCCTCCTCCTCTTCACCTCCTCCTCCCCCCCACCCCCCCCCCAAAAAAAAGCAAGAGGAAAAAAAAAAAAAAACACCATCTCTCACTTTACTCCTCCCTCTGCTCTCCACTCTGTTGCCAGGGCAACAGTGGCCATCTTGCCGTGCCCCCGTCGGTCTTGGGTACACATCACAGGCCCCGGTCATAAATGTGGAATGACAGTCAAGGAGAGAGGAAGAGGAAGAGGAAGAGGAGGGAGGGAAGCAGACGGACGGTGGACGGGGTGGAGGTTGACCGAGACACCGAGCGTCTCCGCCGGTTTTAATGACCGAAGGGAAAGACGAAATCTCGGTCCAACCTCGTCTTTATCTGTCCGACGTGATTGTAACGACACCCGTCAACATATTTCCCTCTGATTAGATTTAGAAAAATACAGATTTCTTTTTCTAGATGGCCGAACGCGACTTATTCGACACGTTCCCCGTAGAAATGTAAACGCTTTTCACACAAAACGGCGTCTTTTGATAAAATTGCAGCACATAATTTTAAGATGGCAAATCTGAGCAGATATTCAATGCCAATCTTTCAGTACTTGATAATAGTCTGACTCAAACAGACGCTTTCAAACCTACGAGCTACACAGTGATTTAAAAACTCATTATTTAACCAATTCAAAGCTTATAATATAATATGATATAATTTTCTACGTGTAATTGCCGATAAACGATGAGAGAAAGGCAAAGTTGTTGCTCGGTGCCGCTAATAAAACGTTCCTTTTTATTTACGTGAAACTTCTAGCCTGTAATTCACCCGTCAGTCCACCGGAGGATACCGTGTCGGGGTCACGTGACAAGAGGTCGTAGGTCAGGTGGGGTTGCCTGGGAGACCAGGGTTCAAGTTCCTCAGGAAAAAAATGCTATTCGGAATTCGCTCCGAACGAATGAACTAAACAGCTTTAAGGTGCGCTACCGCCACCTGCTGACGGGAGTGACGCGTTACAACCAGGCGGTAAAAAAAAAAACGTTACGTCACTCCACGAAAAAACGCTCCTGGTGTTCGGTACGTGAAGGCTGCTGTGTATTTATTTATAATTCCCACATGAACAATGGAAAAAAAACGCACATGCAAAGACGTGAACACCCAAAAGGGGGTCGATATGGATCAGGTGACAACATCTGTATCTGTCGATGATGTCACAACCTGGGCGGCAGTAAAACAAACAAACAAAAAATGTCCCCATGTTGGACAATAAGAAACCATCAAAGACAATATGTGTCCTCAAGACGGCTGCATTTCTTTTTCTTTTTAACAATAAGATGAATTGGTTTTCTTGCAACTCAGCGCAGAGTTGGAGCACCAATGGGAGGAAGAGGAGACCATCACATGACCGGCAGCTCGGTGGGGGGGGAGGGGGGGAGGAGGAGGAAGAGGGGGGGGGGGGGTGAGTGACGCAGTGGTTTCACAGTCCTTTTGGCGCTGAGAGCGTCAGACTGCAAAGAGGAACGAGCTAAAGGACGTCAGACTATCAGGAGGGAGAAACTTAAGAATAATACATGACAGAACGGAAGATAAATAAAAAACAGGAAAAAAAAAAAAAAAATGGCAGAAAGGACCAGATACACCCCCTTAAAAAGGAAAACAAAAAAACAAACAAAAAAACAACAACAACAACAAAAAAAAGAAATGAACCCTCCTGAAGCAGGAAAGGGAAGAGCAGGCCGGCGGCGGGCTGAGCGAGCGAGAGGCAGAGAGAATAATAAGTGTTGCTGTGGCGCTTCGCTGGGCTGGGTTGGGTGTTGGGTTACTGTACGTGCACAAACACAAAAGATGAGTCACTTTCTAAAACACACACACACACACACACACACACACAACTTTAAATATAGACTCATTATACTCAAATTCACAGCGAGTCTCTCTCTCGGCGACCAGCCGGCCGTTCCCTTTTAAGTCCCGACGACGAGCACACAGACGAGCACTAATTCACGACAAATTATTACCTTTTTCTTTTTTTTTTTTACTTTGCTGCAACATTTCCATGACCAAAGGAAAAAAAAAAGATTATTTTCAAAGAGGACTGGAGTGCAGTCCACCCCCCCCCCCCCACCCGCACACGTGTGTGCGTGTTCGTGCACACGCCTCGGCCTGCTCTTTTTAACATTTTCTCAAAATTTTTTGTCATCTTAAAGAACACTAATTACAGGCTTAAAAATGCGGGCGACTGCAGAGTGTATACACACACACACACACACACACACACACACACACACACACACACACACACACTCCCACCCTCCCGACTCACTCAGCGAGCGAGCATAATTAAAGACTTGAGAAAGCTATGAATGAGTGGGGAGGGAAGGGGGGGAGGGGGAGGAGGCGGGAGGGGGAGGGATTATAAATTTAAAAAGTTTATCTCCAGAGTTGAAGATCAGGAGGGGAACTTTTACTCGGGAGTTTGTCACAGCTCTTTTTGGACCGACGTTTTACCTCGTAGCGGGCCGTCAGTCCGATTTATGTCGCTTGATCAACAATCAGCACCCCGGGTCACATGAGGGGGCGGAGCTTCAGCGTCCAAGACCCGAAGAAGAAGAAGAAGAAGAAGGAGAAGAAGAAGGAGAAGGAGGCACGTCAGGTTCAGGAGACACCGGGCCGGTATTGTTCTTTGACGTGGGTTGTGTCACCGTTGAATTCGTCCCCACAGGGGCAGACCGTCAACACCGAGTTCCACCGGGACCTTTTGAGGCGTCTGATGGAGGGAGGGGGAAAACATTCGCCGCGACACTTCGGTGCTCCAACAATGTACGAAATTTCTCCATATATATTTACTCACAAAAGGTTATAGCTTCCTTCGACATGGCCACTTTTTGAACGCACCTCGTATGACTTTAACACCCCCCCCCCCCCCCTGCACGCCACTCCACACCTTCTCGCCGTATATAAATTACACCGTTTATATCGCGACACACGAATCTTTACGGTCCCATTAAAGGCCGTCCGCGCAGCGAGGTTTACTCGCGACGGATAAAGATCAGCAGAACGCGACGTCAGCCGGGAAAATAATAAAATAAATAAATAGAGCACGATATAGCTGAATATTTGCTGTAGCGTAATTAAATACCTCATAAACGTATACAGTGGTGATCCATCACAATAAACATTTAACCGCCTTTAAAGCCGTCAGAATTTTATTTTTATTCTTTTATCAAACGGCGACCGCTGGAAAAACTCCTCCTATGACAACACCTGATAACACAGCCATTCGTTATCGGCTTCACGACATCCACGCTTTGGTTATGAAGGATGGAAAAAAGGTGATTCAATTCTTCATATCGTTATCTCCTTTTTCAGGCGTAATTGCGGTTTTTTTTTGTTTTTTTTTGGTGTTGATAGAGACACACACACACACACACACACACGTCTTTAGCGCACTTGTAAATATGCAACACGAAACCAAAAAGCCAAGCGAAGTGGACTCGGCCGGGTAAAACGGCCCAGTCCAGGAGGCGGAGCCGGGCTCAGTCCAGGAGGCGGAGCCGGGCTCAGTCCAGGAGGCGGAGCCAGACCCTCTTGCGTTCAGTCGCTGTGCGGAGGAAGATGTCAGAACTCCTCTCCGTCAGCGTCTCCAAGCCCCCACGCAGCGATCCGGTTATCCGGAGGAGCGCGTTCGGCGATCGAGTCTCACGATGACTGAATGCCCCTGAACGCCACATTAAGTCCTTCCATCATTAAGGCCGTCTGGATGTTCAACTCCTCCCCTTCAGGCTGAAGTTAATAAACTTTTACAGCATCCAACATCTGCTGCCATTACTGTCAACTTAAGAGTTAAATGATTGTAGAATCTCCTACTTCTCCATCAGTACTCAGCGTTAACTTACAATAAAAGTAGTTTTATTCTTTTCACTTTGTACAATTAAGACATTTCACGCTCCGTTCTTACTCGTTTATTTCTGCTATCCTGACTGCATGTCACAAAGCCATTTCCCACATTTCCATACTTCAAAATGAAGTTTTTCTGATTCTGATTCTCAGTGGCCTGTTTATTAGGCACAAAAAACAAAACAACGATGTTGTCTAATCAAAAAGCAATAAATTAAACTGTTTTAAAAAGATTCAACTTGGTGTTTCTATTATTTTGTCCACCCAATTTATTACATTCACGTTGCAAATTATTCACCTCCCAGTTAAAACACATTAATTCTGTATACATATAAAACAATGTATTGATCAAAAGATGCATTTTAAATTATACTGTATTTTAAAAAAAACCCTGAATGTGACTTAAAAATTGAAAGAAAACAAACCCGAGTTTCCCCTTCAATAACGCTGTCAGACTTAATAATTCAACATTTTTCTTATTTGTCAAAACCCGGCACCTACATTGTGTTTTATGCCGGCAGCAGCAATTCCACACCACAGATTTGTTTTTTTATTTGTGTTTTTTCCGAGAGAAAAATCCTTAGAACCGACCAACACCAGCAAATAATCAATAACAGACAGAAACAGAGCTTCCTCTGCAGATAAAATAAGATTTAGTCATCTTTTTTTGTTGTTGTTTTTAATGCAGTTTGCCACACCTGTAAAACAGACTTTGATTTGAAAAGAGTTTTCCTTTAATAAAAGTTTAAAAAAAAAAAAATGTCTGCAAGACATCAAACTAACTGCTTGTTTTTGTTGCAGTCTGTAGATGTGTAATGTTTTATTAGGTAGGCAAACAACTTTTCTTTTTGCTGTAAATCGAACCAAAATATTTGTTGAATTCTGTCCAGATGCGCTTCTTCCCCCCCCCCTCCGGCAGACACTCACTCGAATATCCCAGCTTCCTTGAACGCACCACCGTGAAAGAGTTTTACTGTTTGCAGTTATCGCATGATAATCAATGAAATTATATTAAAAAAAAATCAACAGGCATGTAAAACTACTCGCAACGTCTCTTAAAGTGACAGCAGATATACTTTTTTTTTTTTTTTTTTTTTTTTTTAAAGTTACAGGTGTGTTCCAGGCCTGAACGACTCTTTCCTTCTGAATCACTTTTGAAAACTTTTTTAAACTTTCTCACTAGTTTGTTTTTTTTAACTCTATACATGGAACATGGAAATCTATACCTCCCTAGATCCCCTCTGTTTGCATTTCTCTGTCTCTATTTTTAGCTCTCCCTTTTGCAGATTTGGGGCCTATTTATAGCCCCCCCCCTCCCCTCAAAACCCGCCCCCCTCCACTTATGATGCCCAATAACAGGGCTCTCTGTGGCAGAGTCACAAGGATTCACACACCTCCCACTTGGCACCGAGCCCAACCTCACCCCCACCCCACCCCACCCCACCCCCCTTTCCGTCTCACCCATCCCACCCATCTCTCCCACTCTTTTTTTTGCTTCACCCCCCCCCCTTCACCCACACCATCTATACAGGGTGGCTCCTGGCATTGAGCCCGCAGCCTCAGTGGAAACTTTACACACAGGAAAGAGCCTCATGTCACCCCTGACAGGGTGCACACGGGTTTTTAGAAAAAAAACGGCAAAGACGAAGAAAAAAAATACAAACTACACAACATCGATGCTCTACATTCGAAATGTACAGACAGACATGCAGATGGACGGATAGGATTTTTTTTTTTATATTCTGCTTCTTCTTCTTCACTCCCCCCGGGCCTTTTTTTTATTTTTTATTTTTTTTAAAAGAGGACATTACATAATTCTCCAAACACTTCCTCTCTAAGCTGAGAGCACTCTGTGTGTGTGTGTGCGACAAAACACCCCACACACACACACACCCACACACACACACACACACACACACACACACACACACTTGACATATCCAAGCAGACAGGCAGCCTGTTCGGGGCTGTCTGCATCACAGTCGCTATGACAACGGCAGGAGAACAATCCACAAAAACAGCCACTTGGTAAGAGGAAGGGAGGGAGGGGAGGGGAGGGGAGGGGAGGGGAGGGGGGACGGACAGACAGACAGACAAAGAGAGGGCAAGAGAAAGAGAGAGCGAAAGGGAGAGAAAGGGGGAGAAAGGGGGAGAAAAGGGGGCTGATGGGAAGCTCATGTGTACATGCAGCTGTGGGCTCCCTGCCACTTCTTTGCCAGATTTCTTGTTTCCTCTCTACCTGCCTTCAACCTCCTCTTCTTCCTCCTCTTCCTCCCCTTCCTCCTCCCCATCAGAAAAAAAAAAAAAAAAAAAAAAAAAAAAACGTCTTACAAACAGGAGGGTCGTGTTTAATTTTTACCCCTCTGTCTTTGTGGTTAAGTGAAAGTGAGAGTCGCAGATTTAAAAGAATGAAAAAAAAAAAAAAAAAAAAAAAAAAGGTCACACAAACCAAAACAACCAAAAAAACCACTTTCCTTTTTAAAAAAATTATTATTATTATTATTATTATTATCGCCCCCTCCAATTCCTGCAGATTTTTTTTCTGACCGTCTCACACATTAAAAGAGGCTGCGGGTGACGGGGTAGGGATGGGAGGGAGGGGGGGGAGGGGTTAGGTCGCAGACTTGTTCCTCTACAGGGGGGCATTTACGTCCGATAATCGGCCCAGATTATGCAGCAGAATAAAAACCTCTCCGCAAACGGAGCTGCCTCGACCGCTCGGATCCGAACTCGCCGAGACGCATTTCCAGATGCCGTCACCGGAGCCCTTTTATTTTTTATTTTTTTTCGACTGGCCTTTAAGGTTGAAGAGATAAGATCTCTGTCACAATGAATTATACAACACCATGGTGGGGGGGGGGGGTGTCTTTATGGTGGGCACGTAGATGATGGCTTTTCAACAATAGCCGTCTTGAAACGTCACTTTCACGTACAAACACGATTACGTCACGCGGGTCGTCCGGTTAAATAATAACAATAAAGTGTGTATACAAAGTGGACGTAGCGTCTGGGACTGAAAAGTTGAGGCTAATGCGAAAGTGCCTTAAACTGCAATACCACCGAGGGCCACTAGGGGCAGACTCCAAAAAAAGGCTCCTTGGTTTCAACTTCTCAAAGAAAGTCAATACATTTTTATCCACAAGCCTTTATGGTGTCATTGACTGAAGTCACTCTCTCTTATTAGTTGTTTTGAGGGTTCATTTGAAAATAATCATAAGAAAAGTATAAAATAAAGTATATAATATATTGTTTTGAGTTATTTTTGAAGAAAGACAAAAGGAAAAAAATTCTCCAGTTTCTAAGATGTGTTATTTTCGTCTTTTTTCTTTCTTATTAGGAACTAAAATGGAGGTCCATCTGAAAATAATCCCGTCATTAATTAGAAAATAAGCTTCCAACAGCTGTGTTTTTTTTTTTTTGGGGGGGGGGGGGGGGGGGGGGTGCGTGTCCATTTGATTGACAGGCGGGGGACATAGTACCGCCGGGTTTCCAAACCGCGAGCTCGAGGCTTCGTAACAGCCGTTCGCAAACCGACGGACGACATCGCCGCCGGTCGCCGCTCCAACAGATTGATGAATAATGAAAGGGTTAAAGAGCCAGAACGTGTTCGAACTCAGGCAAACTGCAAAAAATAAGTAAAGTCAGTCTTTATTTTCAGCCTGAAATCTTCTTGACGCTTCTTCGGCTGGTATTTCTTGAATTTAGGTCAGAGGTCACCGTGACTGCCAACATGACTCAAAAACGTGGACCTGAATCAGTGCCGAACTAAAACAAAACAACAAAAAAAAGCTAGTTTGAATGTCAGCAGACTTTTTGTGATCACGCAGCGTCTGAGGTCCGGTCTTGGAGGAGACTCTCTTTTTTCGTTCTGTCTTTATCTGTCGGCACACGGAGATCTGTTGACATTTAACAAAAAAAAAGAAAAAAAACACACACCGTGTGTTTCTTTTCTTTAAACCCTCTTTGCTTCACACGCAGGTGTAATGAACTGGAAAAGCAATGATGCTGAAAATACACCGTTAATGGTCCAAAATATGAAGCGTATGTTCATAAACAAAGATGAGGACTTTTTCCCCGTGTCTCCGGGGACCTCCGTCGGCTGGCGGTTCGGATCCTCTGGAGGGGGTGGGTGGGGTGGGTGGGTGGGGGGGGTGGGGGGAGCTTTCTTTGTTATGTTTTGTGCCGCAGTCATTAAGTATCCATTAAAAAAAAAACCTCAACGGCTCCTAAACTGTCAACAAGCCAAAAATAAAACAAGAATCCTGGACTTTGAAAAAAAAAAAAGGAGCAGAATCACTGCTCGGTCGATGTGCAAGCAGTTTAACAAGTGTTATAACTTCTCACAGAGGAAAGAGGTTTTTTTTGGGGGGGGAGAGGGGGGATGAGGGGGTGGGGGCATTATCACTAAAGACTTTCAGCTGAGCTTTAAGCAGCTAAAGCTCGCTTGACAAAAATCACAGCACGTCTGACCCAAATCTGCCCAAAAATCTTCAGGGAAATGTAGTTTTTTCTTTTCTTCTTTCTTTCCTCGGCTACTTTTTTCTCGGTTGTTGTTTTTTTTTAACTCCTGTGAGTGCGTGGAAGTGAACGGTTTGTGACAAGCAGAGAGAGAGAGAGAGGAGGGTAAACATCTGCCGATTCTCACGTCCTCCAGGCGGAGTCCACAAGTCTCTCCGCCGGGAGGACACACCGGGAGGACACACCGGGAGGACACACCGGGAGGACGGAGGAAAGAAAATAAGAGGAGGTTCCAGAGGGCGGAAAGGATGAGGAGACGAGTGAGGAGATGCGAAAGCGTGACGGGCAGGAAAAATAAATAAATAAATAAATAAATAAATAAACAACTCCTGAAAGGTGAAGGACACAACCCGGAAAGGACGCCGACGAAGACAGAAGATACGGATCCCTATCGGTTGTAAACCTCGAAAGTAAAACAACAACTTCTCCACGTCGTTGTCGAACTGCACGCCGACTTATGAAGCGCCTCCACGACGGTCCGGCGCGGTCGCTCGTTTCCAGCAGGAATGCAGCGTCGGCGCCGTCTGTTTACATTCTCGGCATCGCAGCCGTGACGAAGCAGCTGAAGCACGTGAAGGTCTGCGAAAACTTCACCGACACACACGAAACGACGTCGTTTAAGATTTAAGACACGCACACACACACACACACACACACAAAAACAGCTGCTGAAAAAGTTTCCCGTTAAGTTAAGCTCACTTCTAACTTTTTTGTTTTTTCCCCGAAGTCGCAGCAGATGAGAAAAATCCCACGAGACTCTCTTGGTTGGCTGCTAGTTAGCTTAGCTTAGCATAAAACACTGGAAAACAAAAGGGAAAACAGCTCGCTGGCTGGCTTTGTGCAAGGTAGCAAACATCGGTTTACCAATACAACCTTACAATGGAAAATAAAAAGGATCGGAGTGATCTTCACGTCTTAGTTTCAGCATATTTACCAGAACAAATCGAATCAACTGTGTACAACAACTTCAATTATTTCCTTCTACTTTTATTCACTGTAAGAATTGTAGTTTTTCCATTGAACGATAATGAACTTTAAAAGGACTCTTTTTTTTTTTTTTTTAAAGCAAAAGTACAACTTTTTCGGCAATTATATTACAAAAGACGTCCCGATGTGTTATTTATATTTCTAATAAATGAAAAGTAAAAAGTGAAGAAGTGTTCAATAACTCCTGGCGTCGGTATCGATACGATCCAATTCTCAACCCCCTCCGCGGGGCAGAAAGTGAGGTTTTTTTTTAGTTTTTTTTTTTTTTTTTTTAAAAGAGCAGCTGGCGTGTTTCCTCGGTTGTGATCGTTGCTGCTGCTATTTTAGGACGCGTTCAGGAAGCGATCTACAGGCAGGGCTGGCTGACGGGAGTTTTCAGCTCCACCAAACAAAGCTCAACTCATCACGAAGCAAAACAAGCACAGCGGGGGCGGTGGGGCGGTGGGGTGGTCGGGGGTGGACGAAGGCAGGGAAAACACATCTGGATCCACAACTTCAACATCTGCATTTTGTTGCACTTATCTGTTCTTCAGTTTAACTTTTGTGAAATTAGTTGGCAGAACAAAGTCGTTTATAAAGCGGTTTGAACAGTTACTGAATTCAAACGTTGATCTCCGGAGATCAACGTTTGACGAGTGCGATTACACCGTGCGGTACATTTCAGCCCCCTTTTATGGCTTTTGATTCCTTGAAATTTTGCGGCCCTCCATGTTCCTCACAAACTTTTAACCCTTTGAGTTCCCAGTCCTGGAAGAAACTACAAAAGTAATGAGTGCAGCAGTGAACAGACTTATAGACCTTTTTCTTTCTTTTTTTTTTTTTAACCAGGATTTCAAATCAACACATCCTCCCTAAGTGCGTAGCAGAGGGCTTCCTTGTTATATCAGCGTTCTCTGTTAAATGAGGCCAGAAAACAAGAACTGAGGATCTGATTGTGCGAACAGCCAAAAGCCAGAAGGACCCATTCCTCTTGTTCCATAAAAACATAAATACGCTTTTCCCGAACTACCAACGGCTCCTCGGAAAAAGGGTAAATGCAGACTAGGATAAGCATTTTTTTTTGTTTTTTTTTTTTGTCTCTGTCAGCAGTTCAACGATCAACACATATCAATTTATTGTAATTTCAATCAAATAAACCAGCATCCACCCCTGAACTCTCATTTCAGACGGAGTTGTGTACTTTCATAGCTAAAATGTTCAATACCGGGACTTTGAGTTCAACACCAGCTACTGAACGATACTTTTTCTTTTTTTTTTTTTAAGGTGCTACAATTTACAATGTCCTCTAAACGCCTCATGCAAACTATGGGTAGACACAGTTTACAGATGTGCCCTGAATGCCTCATATGCAGACTATCGGCGACCGTTAAAAATCTACAGATGTCCCCGAAGCACTTCACATGCCAGCGATTGGTAGAGCTATAATTTACAGCTGTTCTTTAAACGCCCCACAAGCAGGCTTAACGATGAATGCTACAATTCTACAGATGTCCCCTGAACGTCTCGGAGTCATCTGCAGACACTACAATTTACTAATGTCCCTTTAAAAGGCCTCACATGTAGACTATCGTGAACACTAAAATGTCAAACTATAATGTTCCCTAAATACCTCACATGCAAGCTACAGGCACACACTACAATTTGACTCTGAACGCCTCACATGCAAGCTATTAGTAGAAGCTACAATTTACAGAAGTCACCTAAACACCTCATCTGCAGACTTGACGGTAGATGCTTCGATTGACCGATGTCCCCTAAAGGCCTCACATGCAAGCTATCTGCAGACACCACAATTTACAAAGAGCCCTGAATAACTCACATGCAGACTATTGGTAGGCGCTACAATTTACAGAAGTCACCTAAACGCCTCACATCGAGACACAATTTACAGACGCCCCTTAAACAACTCACAGGCGAGCTATCTGCAGACGCTACAATTCACAGATGTCCCGAACGCCTCATACGCAGACCGTCGGTAGACGCTTCGGTTTACAGATGACCCCTAAACGCCTCACATGCAAGGAACAAAACGCAAAAAAAAACCATGTTTGTGTGGATTAAATATAAATATTGAAATCTGGTTTCTCTTTTTTATATTAAGATCGTAACAAAAGCATTCGGTCGGTGCCATAAACGTGTCTTCAGTTCAGTAACCAGCTGCCTCGCACGCAAACACCGACAGGCACCAGACAATCACTTTCAACCACCAGGACTGTAATCGCCTGCTATAAATCAGTTAGCAGACAGTAGCATGCCGCTAACGGTCCCAGCACACAGTTAATATCGTCCCCCTTTACGCCGTCCCGCCGCGTCCTCCCGCCATCTTTTCCTCCTTATTGCCCTCTGCAGTATTATCAGATAATGTGTTGGTTTTTTTTTTGGTTTTTTTTCTCCTGCACTGCAGCCACTGTGGCACAATTACCCCAGCTGCTGCACTAATGGCTATTGATGCAGCTGAGGGCCCCCCCCCCCCCCACCCCCCACCATCCCAACCCCACACACACTTGCACAAGCAAACATTCATAAAAAATTCATGACGCCGGCTCAATAGGAAGGTGCGGGGGGGAGGAGAGGAGGGGGGGAATCTGGCCAGCCCTACAAAAAAGAACAACAAATGTCATCGAAAACAAAGGACGGGAAAGAGGCGGACCCGTACAGGTTTCCAGGGAAAAAAAAAACAACAACAGATGAAGACGCATCAAACGTGCGTGTGCTTTTTAAGAAATCACCAGGTTCAGTTTGAGTGTGGATGCACAGTGAAAGCCCCGTATGTGTGCTGCAGGAGTCCGTGCGGTGGGTAATTCCCTCTTAGCACAGGATTTCTCCCTGCCACCGACCTGCGCCGAGAGAGCTTTAGAGCTCTAAGCCTGCTAGCTGAGACTGAACCAGGGATCACCGGAGACAAGGAGCAAAAGAGATGGAGGCAGGGATGGAGAGGAAGGGGAGGGGAGAAGAGAAGGAAAAAAAAAAAGAGAAAAGCAGGGGTGGGTCTGAATGATGGAAAGCAAAGAAGGGAGGGCAGATTACAAGGAAGGAGGACACAAAATGAAAAAAAAAAAAAAAAGAAAGGTCAAATGGAGGTAGGAGCGGAAGGGCGAGGAGGAGAAGACGATGAAGCCGAGAGGAAAACATGAAAAGGAATCGTATCGGCGGGGGATTAAAGTGGAGGTCAAAGAGAGGAGGAAGAACGGAGATGATGTCGTGCGATTACAGAAGAGGTTTTTTTTGTTTTTTTACGTGATTCTAACTGACCCCGAGTTTAAACAGACAAAAACTGGTAACAGGAAGGTCGCCGGGTTGTTGCCTCGCCACCGACAGGAAGCTGAGAACTTGGCTGTCAAAGATTTTAACTGATATTTCAACAGCGGTTTTACTGACCGACCGAGTCGCTGACTGCACAACACGAGGAAACATTAACCAGTTCTGTTCAAATGGATCGCAAATATCTTCATTTTTCCCCAAACAAATGACCTCGGGTAGAAAAATGTGTCCCAAACTCAACGACAACTCAGTGCTGTATTTAAGTACAATTATTTTAAGTATTTACATGTTCTGCCGTTTCATGTTTTCTATTTCACTTTACTGGTTATGATTTCACATAAACATCACTTAAAATAAGATTAGAAATTTGCACTGGTAAAAGATGAAACCATCATCTTAGCTTACAACCCAACAAATAAGTGTTTGGGGACCCCCATTTCCACCAAAGAGAGATTTTCTTGATGGTTTTTCAATATTTCAAGTAAAATGTGGAAAAATAAACAAGAAAAAAAAAAAAAAGAGGATGTTTTCTTTATCTATTAACAGAAAACAACCTTGGTTACATTCTCCCCCTCTAAACTACAGGAACATTTTTACAGTTATTTTCTTTCTCTTAAAATAGATTTCATAAAATTGGTATCGAAGAAAGTATCAATGCGAAGGTATCGGTAGCACATTTCAACGATTCCCAGCACTAATTAAGAGTTAATTTCCTGTCTCGGTAAGACTAAATACTGAAAAGCAGGGACATAAAAGAATTTGGTATCAAATTACCAAATAAAGTAATTCCTTTCACACAAAAATCACTTAAAATAAGACTATAAATTGCACTGATAAAAAGATTAAACCATCATCTTCGCTTACAACCCACCAAAGAAGTGTTTAGGGAACCCCATTTCCACCAGAGACATTTTCATGATGTTTTTTTTTTTTTTTTGCCAAAACTTCAAATAAAAAGTGGAAAAATAAACAAGCAAAACAAGGAAGTTGTCCACTAATCACAGGACTGCCAGTTCAACCCCCCTCCCTCTTCCTCCAGTCCACATGCCGAAGTGTCTTTGGGCAAGACAATGAAACCCGATGCAAAGGGAGGCAAAAAAAAAACTGTAAAGCACTTTGTAAACCTCTAAAGGTAAAAAAAAAAAATATATAGGAGCGCAAACGCTTTACAACCTTCAGCAAACACACTCTTAACAAACAGCGATCGTGTGCTTTGACGTTGTTTCACTACAAACTTTTTGCACACTCCTTATGTCACACAGCACGTGTGTTTATACATATTTTTCCTCCTATAGAGCGTTACAGAGAGCGGCAGCGTTGGGAGGTTCAGGAGTTTTCTTTGACAGTGGGTGGTCAATTTTAGGAGTCACTTAGGAAGGTCGTTATTAAAAAAAGCTGTAGAATAGTTTCCTAACTGGGGGTCAGTTACCTCACAAAGTTTTGGTATTTGAGAAAAGAAAGAAAAGCTACAGCCAAAATTAACAGGCACTTGGCTGAGACTGTTTTTAATTTAGTTCCTTGCTGCTGCTGCTGCCGCTGCCGCATGTGTGCGGTGTGTTAAGATGAAATGAACAAATCACATGTTGTAAAAAAGCACCAAAGATGGCTTCCCACCGTTCTTCTATCAATAATGCAGAAATCTGAACTGCCACTCGGATGCTTCTTTAAAACGACACCAACTACCGGAGGAGGAAGCTAGCAGCTTATAGAGTCCAAACGAAAAGGAAAAAAAAGCACCATCAGATGACTTCCTGTTTACTTATGAAAACTGTGCGACTTTAAAACGATTACAAGCTAAAAAAAAACAAACAAAAAAAAAAAAACAGCGACACAAGTAGAGAAAAGTTACGAAGTCGGTGAGCTGCAACGAAGAACCCGTGCAGGAGATCTTTTACCACATTTATCTTCGAAATGTTTTTTTTTTTTTGTGTGTGTGTTTCTTCTTTTTAAAGTTACACCGTCTCGCTTTTAAAAACACTCCCGACAGGAACTTAAATCTCTCGGTAAGCCGGTGGCTTTGTAGCGCAGTTCGCTGGACTGCATTTTTAAACCCCCTCTCATAACAGGACGACCCGTATTCACGTCACACCTGAAAACATTTATTCTCACTAGAATTTCCTGTTGTTTTTTTTTGTGTTTGTTTTCTAGCTGAATTTGTTGTTAATCAGTTCCACGTTTTTTTTTCCCGATTTTGTTTTTAATTCTGCTGTTCTGCAGCACCGTCGGGTCAACCTATGCTTGCGTGGTAAAGCACCATCTAAATAAAGTGACTTTAACATGACTTCAGGCGAATAAAGAAGCCATTGTGAACTTTTTGCAGATATATATATTGGTATCTGTGTTGATGGTGAAGAAACTACAAAAGAGAAATGAAAAAAAAACTGCATCTCCATTACAGTTTATCCACAAGAGAGCAATGGTTTAAATCTCAGGCAAGAAAATGACACTTCATTCAGTAAAGGTTTGTGCAGCGGCCATCCTGCATCTTAACTATATTCATTAATATCCACTGGCTGTTGTTTTTTTTTAATCCAAGAAGTCTTATTTTGTTGTCTAAAGTTTCCTTTTTATCTATTGGAGAAGTAAAATCCTGCCGTTTGATTGGCTGGAAACCTGAAGACGTGCCGCATTTATGTTTTGTTTTTGTGATTGAAAATGACTAAAAAGATGATTTTATTTATCAAAATTAGGATTTTTTTTTTTTTTTTTTTTCACTGGTTTGGTTTGTTTTTTTAGGTGCTGTGGTCGTGGTAGAGGTTGGTAAGCGGTTTTCTTTTTTTTTTACTAAAAACTGCATTTTCATCCAATTTTGAACTATCATTTACTGTATTTATTTAAAAATTCAGTGCATAAAAATAATAAATCACCAAGCAAAGAAAAACAAAGCTCATAACAGTGAAACTTTAGCCGCTGAGGTGCTTTGAAAAAACGTTCGGTTGCTGCTGACTCGTCCATCAATCAACTGACTTTCCCTTCAGTAAATTACAGGCCACATTTCATTGTATTGACACCGCAATCTCAATTTATGTGCGATCTCTTAACTAAATGACAACAGCTGCATCAAAACAAGCGCTCCCTGCTTTAAAGAACGACAGCGTAGTGTTACATCACGTGATGCAGAACAGCAGGAAGTAAAATACTCTCAGCGAAAGTCAGAGAAACGCTCAGAAGTATATTCTTGTTTAAAGTTTGTGTTAAAAAGAGAAAACGAGAGAGCGACGCTGTTTTTATATTCAGCCTCAGATTCACGAAGCTAAAAAAAAAAAAAAACGAGAGCGGTTTCCCTTCTGTTGTCCAAAGTTGGTGTGCTGGTGTCGGACCAGAAGGAAAAATCAGATTGAGCCTGAAAACTTCTGTATCAGTTAAATGAACAAAAAAAAACATACATTAAAGAAAAAAAAAAGTTTAAAAGTTAAATGAGAAAATTAAGATTTTCCCACAACTACCAGCACTCGGCGACAATAAGTCTTGAATGTTTAAAAACTACAATAAAAACCACCGGTCCTGCGTTAAACATACATTTCCCAATTGAAACTCTAATTCTGTAGCTTTTCCAACCTCCTTCAACGGCCACCGACAGGCAGGTGGATCGGCTGAGGGGCGAAGTTGACGACGCCAGTGCGGCTTTGGACGCGCTTTGTCACATGTCACCTCGCTTCCTTTCACCCGTCCGTCCTGCCTCACAACAACAACAACAACAACAACAACAACAACAACAACAACAACAAAAAGCCTGAAAACATCGACCCCAGGCGAGCCGAGGAATCATTCGACAGCGGCTCCGCTGAGCAGCTGCACGGTGTGAATATGTAAAAGAAAAGTTCCTTGACTGCGAAGAGCTAATGAACTCTAGATTTTAAAAATAAAAAGCGTTTAGCAGGCAGATATAATGCAAAGCTGTGCAGCCCCGGTGACAACAACGGTGGAGCAAAATATCATGGAGGACCGAAACATGAACATGAAGGCTTCTCTGCATCGCTGGTTATGTAAGTACACGACCTCTCTGCGAGTTTTAAAATATGTAAACGCATGAAAAGAGGAAGAAGTGTCACTAAGAATGATTTATTACCGGTGTGATGAGCTTTAAAGTTTTATTGTGAAAATTCTTGCTCTTTCGTGTCAAGTCACTAAAAACTTTCTGAATCCGCACGGCTTCCTCGCTTATTCAAGGGGGTCTGC
Source organism: Embiotoca jacksoni (assembly GCF_022577435.1). Lineage (NCBI taxonomy): Eukaryota > Metazoa > Chordata > Actinopteri > Embiotocidae > Embiotoca > Embiotoca jacksoni. Next base: position 905,158 of record NW_027185388.1, on the reverse strand, counting down.
AGCGAACGTGTGTGTGTGTGTGTGTGTGTGTGTGTGTGTGTGTGTGTGTGTGTGTGTGTGTGTGTGTGTGTGTGTGTGTGTGTGTGTGTGTGTTCGTTCCTGTAGAACATGTGAACAAGCGTGGGAGGAAGGGAATGTGGTCGCAGACGCCCCAAATCAAAAACATCCAGAGCTTGTGCATGCGTGTGTACATGTATGTGTGTACATATGTGTGTGTGTGTGTGTGTGTGTGTGCAGGGAATGAGGGACAAGGGTGAACAAAAAAAACAACAACAAAAAAAAGTTTTTTTTTACACATTAGAGCAGAAAAAAAGTTAAAGTTTAAAAGACGTGGTCAATAAAAAAAAATTGAAGAAACAGAGGGAGCCGGACACGTTGCCGTGGAGTGAGTGAAAAAACAAAACAAAAAAAAACAAAAAAAACCAGCATGCCCGTGATGTCACGGGTGCTCGTCGACGTCACGGCTCTGCGTGAGAGCATGTGCGCCACCGGGCGAGCGTCCGCTCCACGCCGGCTCGGCGGTTTAAATATAGCAAATCGTGGCAACGGTCCCAGCTGACTCTAACAATGCTGCGTCGCCACCGAGACCTTCTTCCACCGCGCTAACGCTTGAAACCGGAGAAGTGTTGAACAGAGAGGAAGGGAGGGGAAGAGGGAAGGCCTCGGATTCATGAAAACTCAAGCCGCCCACACTCCGGCCTCCGCTGCCAATGTGTGTGTGTGTGTGTGTGTGTGTGTGTGTGTGTGTGTGTGTGTGTGTGTGTGTGTGTGTGTGTGTGTGTGTGTGTGTGTGTGAGGGAGACATTCCTGCGCGAGGTGGATGCCAAAGAGCGAGCCGAGCCGAAGACAGACTGTCCTGAGCTACCGCGTTTTAGTGGAACTAACGAGGCCCTCGCTGTGCACCTCGGCCTCGCAGCTGTAAACTTGTTAGCGATTAGGTAATCAGATCTGACTGGGGGTTGTTGGTTGTTGTTTTTTTGGGGGTTTTTTTTGTGGGTTTTTTTGGTCAGGAAAAAGTAGCCGTTCACAAACTCTTGCTTTTTGAGCGACAATATATCGCGGCCCCGTCAGGGGTCGGAGACACGTTCCCGGTCACGGGTTCGATTCCCGGCAACGACCAAAATAAAACGCGGTCAGAACGCTTGTAAAAACATGTTTTGTTGCATCTTTGGGCAAAAAGTACAAAGCGGGACATCGTGTTGGGACATCACATAACGACAAAATTAAATTCCTCTTTTCTTCTCTTTTTCCTCTCGATTAGACAGTGTCAACATGAATTACAAGGAAAAAAACACGTAGATTCGATTACGTCTCAACGGGCCTGAATTCTGAATTGCCTTCACTAATTCTCTCTCTCCACCAACGACGTGCAAGGAAGGAGTTCACGTCTGCTCCCTTGTGGATCGTTTTAAATGTCATTCAGGAAATATGAACGCACCAAAAGCACATTAAAAAAACAACAGGGCGTCATGCGGACATGTCAGACTGATAATATGTCTCTGATTGGTGTCCCAGTTAATGACTGTTGACAGTAAGAGTCGGTCCCAGTCTTAAATCCAGCACCGCTTCCATTTCACATTGAAATGTGACCAAACCCGAAGAACTGCTTTAATGATAAATAGTCAAATAAATGAGCATCAAAGCTGCTTCCATCTTTTACCCGTCGATCCATCCATTATCTAGACCCCGCTTTAGAGACTTTAAGAAACAAGACAGTCAATTTACAAATCACCAATTGACCTAACATGTTTTTGAATAGTGGTTCGAAGGAAAAACTCCACACGGGGGAAAAAAAAAAAATCCACCGGCCGAGGTTCGTACCCACAACCTTCTCGTTGTGAGGCGACGGGGCGAACCACCTCCTCTGATCAGTAAAGTCGAAGATCTTTTTTCTAACAAAAAATGAAGAAAATTAAGATAATAAATACAGACACACACACACACACAAACACACACAAGCCTGTAAAGAACAGGATCAGAAGAAGAGCTATAGACACAAAACCACTCGCTCGGGTTCGGGTCAGGGAGAGATCGTCATGGCAACAGTAAATACGGTCCTGACTCGTAGCTGGGGTGTGTGTGTGTGTGTGTGGGGGGGGGGGGGGGGGGGGTCGGGTCGTGGCCTCCTTGCAACCAAATCAGCTTGTTCTCCGCCTCAACCCTGCCTCCTCCCAACATCTATAGACTTTTTTTTTCAAGACACATCATTATTTATACGTCCGCTGGAGGTCGCTAAACTTTAAAACCAAACATAAGTCGTAAATAAGCCGTTCGCAAAAAAAAAACAAAAAACTTTTTTTTGTTTTTTTTTCTTCAGGAAAGTCTAAATCAGAAGCATCTCTCACAAAGGCGGTCATGTTGGACGTGATGGGTTCGGGATAGTCCTGCAGTCGCCCCGTTAACAGCACCGCTACAACGCCGGAAGGACGTCCTGCCTGTTATGGACGTTTTGCAGCAGCAGCAGCGAAACGCATTGATTCTGTATCGACGTCATGGTTACGTCCAGCTTCGCTCGACAAGACCTCAGCTAATGTTTTCTGTGTCCGCAGAGCTAAGAGGGGCCAAATTTCTCTCTCTGCCCATTTCTGCACGGACTTCTGGAAAAACCTTCGACCCCGTGGGCTGTATATGTGCTGACCATACATGCTGACTGCAAATGTAAAAAAAAAAAAAAAAAAAAAAAACTGCAGACACAGTCACTCAATAAATGTAATTGCTGTATGCCCCGGCCGCGACATACAATTATATTCATAATCAATTAGTCGGCCAATTAATGCTTGAGTTAGTAGTTTAGTCTGTGAAAAGTCGAGCAAAAGGAAAAACGCCCGTTAGGATTTTTCAGAGGACATTTTCATCGAGCTTGTTGTGTGAAGCAAAGTGACCAAAATACAAACATATTCTGTTTACTATCATATATGGCAACAACAACAAAAAAAACCTTTCATTTGAGAAGCTTGCACTGGAGAAAAAGAACTGAAAAACTTAAAACATTCATTTTTCAAAAGTTAAAGGTCCGATAGTCGACGCTTATCCGGTGATTTATTTGCAGTCTTTATATCCATTAGAAGATAATTTTGTGATTTGAAGAATTAAAAACAATCTCTGTGTAGTTTTACATTTCCTCTAAAGCTTCTCTTTGGACTTCCACTAAGAACAGGCTGTTTTGTGTCTGTGCCTTTAAGACACATGGATTTGAACTCTCTTCTGATTGGCTGAATCTTTTCTGAGTGACACACGCCCAGGCCAATCGCAGGTTTTCTTTAGTTTTGTTGCTTGATAGCTCCGCGATGCTACGAACGCTCGGTGCTGCATTTCGCATAAAAGGCTGGAAGGTGGGCGGCGCCGACGATGATGTGACACGAGGCTGAGTTAGTGACATCACAAACTCGCACGAGTCCAAACGGCCCAGTTGTGGAATACAAGTTTGTGTTTTGATAACGTGTTTTGACACTTTCACAGTATCTATAAAGGCACCTAGGCCTGCTTTATAGTCAAAGTAAAATAAAATGGAAATTTATACAAAAGGGGACCTTTAATGTAATCACCAAGTCGATCTACAGGAGACGTTTCAGCTCTACCGTCCACACCGGTTTGAATATAAACAGCTCTTAAAATGCTACAGTGGATTCATAACCGCCAACAGTGACAACAATAGTGAATTAATTTCTGTTGTAGTTCCACTGAGGAGTGAGCAAATTGCTAAATAAATTCAGGTTAATAAGCTGAGTGTTAATTTTGTGTCGACGTACGCACCACGGTGGAGGACTACTTAAGCAGCAGATTTTTATGCGTGTGTGTGTGTGTGTGTGTGTGTGTGTGTGTGTGTTAGAGAGATCTCCCCTTCAATATACCTCAAGAAACTATAATTACCGCCTTTTACAACGTCATTATTATCATCTTAGCTTTCCTGCTCATTACAGCAGCCGGTGGACAACAGACCTTCAGTAAAAAAAAAAATAAAAAAAAAACACTGCAGAAGTTTTTGTTTTTTTTAACGTGTAAACGAGTCCTTGACTTTTTCCAGTGCGACATCGTGATATATTCGCAGAGAGCGCACACAAGCGACCCTCTCACCATCGGACAATTATACGTTTGTAAGTGTCCATATTGTGAGAGCAAATCTCCCGACCGCTGCGTGTTGTCACACATAGAAATACCACCGGGATCCTCAAGCTGAAGTATAAGGTCTGTTGTACGCTGAGAAAAAGGCAAGACTGGGTTTGGAGTATCTTCTTCTCCCGTCTCACTAATAGTTAGCCTATAAACACAAACACACACTTTCCATAATTACAGGCCTGACCCCCTCCCCCACCACCACCACCACCACCCTTGGTCCTGACGTGGGTGTGTCTGAGAAGCTTTAGACCCGGAGCACGGTGTACTCTGGGAGGCACATGACAACACACACAAAATAAAATAATAAAAATTCAGTTTAGACGTGCATTCTCGTCCGTATTCCCGATTTTTGTCCCTTGGAAACGCTGATTTTTCATCCGTTTCCCCTCTTTGCACATTGCAGGAATTCCTCACATTCTTCAAACTGCCAATTACCATATTGACACAGAGAGCCAAAGCAGCAGCAGCAGCATTCGAGCCCACGAATTTCACAGCCAAAGAGTTCACTTTGTGCCATTTTAGCCCTCTTTTAACGTACCCGAAACAAAATCATGACACCGAGCCTGTTGTGTGGTTGTTGTTTTGTTTTGTTTTCTGCTGCTCTGCTCCTTAAAAGCAGGTGAATCTGCTGTTCAAAAAACAACAACAACAACAACAACACACTTTTCTCCACACTTCAAAGAACAGTCTGCAACACAGAACCCTACAGATTTACGGCCCGCTGGGATTTGTGCGTGCCATGTCTGCCTTAGTCACTTCAACACTTGGCTTTCTTCGAATGCCTGCTTTCTGAAGTGACTACATACAGCCATCTAGCTGCAGCTCTGTTCTTCAGAGAGGGTGGGGGGGAGTGGGGGGGGGGGCGTGGGGTTGGAGGGGGAGGAGGTGGGGGGGGGGGTGAGGGAGAAGGAGGAGGAGAGCATGCTCCTCTCTCGTTTCCCTTTTCATCTCGCTTACAAATTCGTCAGCAAGAACTCAGGACGTAGCATGAAAAAGGGTGCTAAACACGCAGCTCTTGTGTGGTTCCCAGCTATTCACTGCTGTGTTTGCCTACAAGGTGTCGCCATCAGCGACTGGGAAGAGAGAGAGAGGGAGGGAGGGAGGGAGGGAGAGAGAGAGGAGGGGGAGAGGGATGCCGCTGTGTCTTTAAGCAGTAATCCTCCCATTCTCGGAGCATTTGTTGCCGGCCATCTAATGGGCGGTTCGGTTTAATGTCCACAAGGACCGCTGGGAGCTCCTGCACTATTAAAATCACTGCCTCTCTCTTTCTCCCCCCCTCTCCCTCTCTCTCTCCCGGCCCTGGCTTGCGTGGCTCTTAAATAACGGCCGAGGCAGCCTCCGAAATTAAAGACTTCTCGGATTTTTGCATTTCAAAAGAGGAGGAACTGGAGCTCATTGCAGGCAACAAAAGGGGATAACAACGTTGACATTCCCGACATGTATCCTTTGGTCTTTTTTTTTTTTTCTAAAAGAGGAACCGGAGCCTGCCCACAGGAGACGCGGCGGTGGAGGTGGTGGAGGTGGTGGAGGTGGTGGTGGGGAACAGGGGGGACAGTTTGCCGGTGTCTGTCTCCATTAGTCTCATGCAATCACAGGGAGAAAAAATAAATAAATAATAAAAGCGGATTTTTCAGAGCTCGCTCATCAGCAGAAATAAAATAAAATAATTTTTTTTTTTAAAAAGACTCCAAACTCAGATCCTCAACAATCCTCCATGTTACCACTGCCCCCTACCAACAGGAAATCATTGAAGTATTCCTATTAAATCTACTGCAACTGTACTGGTATTATAAATGCAACAAGGACATGCAGGTGCATCACAGTTAAATCATGACTGAATCTAAAATAATTAAAAGTGAGTCACTCTCAGGACACAAATAAATGCTCAGTAGCTACTGTGGCAGCCATGTGAAAGTCATTTTCCAAGTCTGATAGCAGGTGACTCAACTGTTTGATTTTGAGAGCGTGTTACAAAGGTTACGGTGCAAACTGCTGCAGCTGCTGAGCAGCAAAGGAAGCACTGTTGCAATGCCTGCTTGTCTTGCAGAACAATCTCCAAACCCCAAAACAAAGAACCAGAAAGCAGAAGTTGTTTTCATGCAAAAACATCAGCCACCCAGCAGAAAGTTGGTGAAGAGTTTCTCAGCCTTAAAAATGACAATGTGACAATTAGCTGTGTTGCCCTCCAAAGTTTCAGCCTTTTTTTGTTTTTAATATATATATATATAGTTTTGTTGTTTTTGTTGTTGAGCATGAAGCAGCACTGATCTCAGCAGAAGATCAAATATCAGCTGTCAGGCTTGTCATTTCCAAACACTGCAGAAAGTGAAGCACCAGCAGCCTGTTGTCTCTCCAACAGGAGGCTGGAAGAACCTCTTTGTAAACAAAAGCACTAGTTGGCAGCCTGGTTTAAAAGTGAAGTGAGCTGCTTCACTTCACCAACGAGTTCTCAACAAGTTTTCACACTGATGGACGAGCAAAGTGCAGCTTGCTCAAAAGAAGATTTGTGGACAGACATGGAGGGGAAATGAAAGAGAAGTGTGTGTTTATGTGAGAAGAGGAGGAGGGGGGGGGGGGTTCAGGGAAGTCTCGGCCCCGCTGTTAGGAGCTCGTCCTTACCGCTATGAGCGTGTTATTCCTCTGCTCCGTGGAGGAGGCTGAGTCCGGGTCCGGCTGCTTGCTCTGCGGCTGCTTGCTGCTGCCGCTGCCGCCGGCCGACTTCTTGGCCCTTTGCTCCAGACTCCGCTGGTACAGGCTGACCGTCTCCCTCCGCTCTATCTCCAGCTGCTCGGCGTGGGCTTGCTGGTACCTGCTCTCGCAGTTGACGTGGTGTCTCCGGCAGCCCTCTATCCGCTGCCTGAGCCGCTCCACCACCGTGCTGTGCTTAGGTATGCCCACCGCCCCGGCGGGCACCACGCTCCCGGCGGGCGGGTTCATGCTGTTGTTGATGCAGATACTGCCGTTGGGTCCGGCAGCGGGGGAGGCGAAGTCCCCCATCACTGGGCCGAGTGGCTGCTATTTTGGAAGAACTTTTCTCCCAGTCAAGCTCACCGCCACCACCTCCGCCACCTCCTCCTCCTCCTCCTCCTCCTCCGGCCACCTCCACCTCCACCACCAAGTGTCCTCTCTCCCGTGTGTCCTTTCCCTCCCTCCCCCCCCCCCCCTTCCACCGGTGAAAGGTCCCAAGCAAGCCGGGGGGCTGCGGGCGGAAGGTACGGCCGACAACAGCCGCGGGAAGCGCGCAGCAACCGGGAAGGTTTAAAGAGCTGCGAGCCCGGCAGTCATACGGCTGGAGGAGAGGGGGGGGAGAGAGAGAGAGAGAGAGGGAGGAGGGGAAGGAAGAGAGGGGGGGGTCACGACTGACCGTTTCTCCTTCCCTCCTCGGTACCAAACAAACCGCCCCCGAAAACACCAAACAACAGCCAGCCGGAGCGAGACCCAAACAAGCCCCGAACTGACTCCAGGAATAAAGCCGCTGCCACGCTGCTGCTAACAACAACTCCTCTGGAAAAAACAACAATACGGCGACGGCGCGGACGTTAACGGGCTCCCGGCGGTCATACACACACGAACCGTCCCGCGGAGGAGCAGCAGCAGCAGCGGCGGCAGCAGCGGCGGCGGCGGCGGCGGCAGCAACAGTCCACTCTCCGTTTCACGGTGCTGTCCTCTGAGAAAAAGTTTTGCTGCCTAAACCGAACGGGCTCCGGAGTTTCCCAGTGAACTCGCATCTCATATGGTTTTGGTTTGAAAGAAATCCCGGTGAAGGTGTTTTGCTGAGTTTGGGGGGGGAAGAAAAAAAAAAAGAAGAAGCGCACAAGCGCCCTCGGTAGTCCGGTCGTGAGGCGACTCGAGTGGCCCAGACGGCGCAAAACGCGGATATGGGAAGCGGTGGCGGAAGTCTGTAGTCACTGGCTGCCGCCTGCCACCATCACAATAATCAGGTCCGCTTCTCCACCATGCCAGCGGAGTGATATCAGGACAGGAGTTGAGTAAAAACCAGCTAGAGGCTGTGAAGGAGCCCGCTGACGGTCGCCGGGAAAAACCGGAGTGGAATCCGGAGCGTATCCCGGAGGAGGACCGGTGCTGCCTCCCGACCTCCGACCTGTCCTGCGCTGTCTTCAAATCTTTTCACTACGGTGGCCCGGAGAGCTCGGAGCACTTGTAGCTTCAGGAGACACAACGAAATATAGGACAAAACAGAAAGAAAATTAGAAAAAAAACAAAACAAACAAACCACAGCGGTTAAAAATAAACTACAAATACAGAAATAAACTGGGAGTTAAAGACAAAAGTTACACTTTGAATAATAGAAAACACAAGCAAATAGAGAAATGCTGCAAAGTACAAATTATAATTGATCCTGGTGGGGTGGAGGGGAAGAGAGAGGGGGGGGGGGCACCTAAAAGTGATTGACACAACTGGGACGCACTTGTTGCTGAAATGAAATCGGATTTGCAACGAAGCACGAGGTCTTTCCTCGTCCGTGTGTTTGTGTTTTCTCCGGTTGCATCAGTGCTGAGCTCTCAGGCCCGCCACAGGTTACACCCATTGTACCAAAACAGTTTGCCAATAGGGGATAAAAAGGGGGTAAAAGGCAGGTTATTGGCCGTTAGTTATCATGTTGTTGTTGGTTTGTTTTTGTTTTTGTTTTTGTTTTGTTTTTTTATCTCAAAGGGATCTGACACCGGAGCCTTTTTAACACGACATAGGTCAAAAACCTTTTAATCTGAAACCAGGGATTTTAATTGGGAAAACTCCTGATGGGACATTCAAGGAACCCCAACTTTTTTTAAAATTTTTTTTTAGTTGCTCCCATAAAGATTCTCCCCGTCCGTATCAGAAAATAGTTCCAGGGCTGACAAAAGAAAGGAAACTGAACATTTTATTTATTTTAACACGTTTTGGGTTTTTTTGTATCTTCGCCAATTAGCGTCTGTGTTAAACATTCGTTAAACACGGTACTCGACATTTACATCACGCGTTATACTGAAAACTTGGGGCTTCGTTCCAAATGATGTACTTTCCCTTAGTACGCTCACAAATAGTACTCTGACATGTTAGTACACGTGACTTGTGCAGTACTTTAATTTCCAACAGGCTAGTGTTGTCTCAAACTGCCGTTCTGCAACTGCTGGAAATAACCCACGTTATTTGAACGCATCACCTGCCAACACGTCTGCTGGCTTGAATTATTTCAAGCAGAATTTATTTATTTATTTATTTTTTTTTAGTGCCCTCTGTTTAATGAACACAATAAACACACACAGCAGTACGGGTGGTAGTCGCAGCTTCGGCGGTCCCGCCCTTTTCCGCTGCGTAGCCGAGACGACGACCGTTGAGTGTGAAAACTGTCCAGAGTTTCACACAAAAAAATAAATAAATATTGGACTATTTTTGAGTACATCGTTCAACACTGTTTCAGTGTGGACATTTCGATGCACTCAAAAATAGTGAGTGTGAAATACACCGATGTTCCCGGCTGGAAGTCTTGGGTTTGTCACATCCAGACACCCCCCCCCCACACCCCTCTCACCCCTGTTTTGTTTTGTTTTTTAAAGCTTGTCACGTGACCTTTTTTCAACCCGCCTGGTCACAGTGCGTAAGACACAAGTCGCATCTCTCTGACGCCAACAGCTGTGACGGCAGCGTTTGGCGCCCCCGGGGGATGAGAACGGGCTGAACGATAACCGCCGGTAAGAAGAACTGAACCGTTAATGCTTTAAAACTCCTGCCGCAGAGAAGGTGTAAGAAAGAAATAAAATAAATAAAATGATATAACCGGTTTAAAAGATTATACTTCTTGTTGTTGTGCGATTCCACATCTCCCTATAAATTTCCAGTTTGGAATAATAGTTTCGCATGATCAACACGTGGCCGGTGACTTGAAGGAACGCTGTGATTTTTACAGGCAGCAAAGAGCGGCGATAAACATACGTGACCCTCTTCTCATCGGTAAACCACGGAAGCATCAAGAGGAACAATCACACGCGAAACAAAACAAACACCGACGTGAATCTCATCCTCGCAAACGCCTGTGGTTTTTGTTTCTACCTCGTGTCGTTGCCGAAAGGCCGGTTCTCTTTATTTTTATCCGCCGTGTCATGTGGGAGTTCGGAGCTCCGTCCCCGACTGTTCGGGCCATATGTGCTCCCTCGTCTCCGTCTAACCAACGCACACACACACACACACACACACACACACACACACACAAACGCGGTACTCGCACACACACAGCCGTTCACCGCCGCTTCACCAACGGAGGCAGACGCACAATCGCACTATCTGCACGGCAATTAAACGTGGACGGCGTGCGTCCACCGCTTCCACCCCGCCGGGCGCTCATCGTTTCTGTTTCCTGTTTCCGTTTTAAAAGGTTATGTGATTCTTGCACACGCGCCAGTGATCGAGATCACTTCCCCTTTTTTTTTTTTTTTTTTTTTTTACAGTATTTTCTGAAGGCCAGGAATGATTTGTGTCAAGATTATCCCGCGAGGAACCGCCCACGCTGATCCCCGTCGCATGTGTGCAGTCTCAACGAGGCAGCGCGGGGAACCGGCGTGGTCTTCGGTGGGGGAGTGGGGCGTTTTGCTGAGGGGGAAGACGGGGAAGTGAATTAGTGCTGCCTTCGACAAAATCAATCCCAACTGTAACGTCCACCGGCTGTGGATGTGTTACGACTCAGCTCGCATAGGGAAAAGAGAAGCAACATAAAAACCAGGAGGGAATTGGCGGCCAAGAGTTATTTATCCTAAAAAAAATTTTTTTTAAAAAAGGTGCTCAAAGTTTGTACCAAATTGAGGTGGACTTAAAAACGAGGGCAAAAACGGGTGCTGCTAGGGAAAAAAAAATATCATAAGAGAAGGAGGCTCTAAAAAGAATATAGCTTTAACTGACCTACCTGAAAATAACAACAACATTAAAATAAAACCTAACTGTTGACTCTAAAATCCGACTTAAACAAAAAGTAGAAGGAGCCGGACCTGGATAGGGAATCTTTGTCACTATGGTTACAACTATAAGCACATAATTTAGAAACGGGAACAATCGCAGCTTATGGTGAACACCAGCACTGAATGCCTACTAACATCTCATGACCCCTTTTAGGGGTCCGGACCCTCAGGTTGGGAACCAATAGAAAAATCACTAAACCGACCGTTTTCCCCCTAAAAATTGTGCTTCTTAAAATTTCAAATAAATAAATATCTGATTCATAGATCTCCTTTACTGATTAGTATCTGAGCTCTATCTACCTGGTACAGTAATCTGTGATCAGCACAATCACGAAAAGGTGAAATCGGGGACCTCTCGTCCTTGTTGATCGTGACATGACAACAGCACGGAAAAGAATAACAGTGGCAGAGGCAAATTCTTACTACACCGTTTCTGAGTGTTTCATCATCCCCCATCTGCCAGACTTGAAGCCACGAGGATTTTCTAGGAACATCTCGGCTTTCGCTTTGCTTTGTAGACAGAGGAAAGGCTTTTGGTTCACTCCTTGTTGTTCTGGGTTGAGCAAGAAGATGTCTTCAATGGCCCTGGGGCGAAATATTGGCTCAAATAACTCTGAGCCGGTGCTCCTTTTTTTTTTTTTTTTTTTTTTTATGAGCTTATAGTGCTGAGAGAACACCTTTCAGATTTCAGTCAGTGTACGTGGAAATGAAATTCTACAGTCGATTGTTCCACCTTGGGCCAATAATTGTTAGGTTTGGTCTAAAACAAACACGCCGTGCCATGAAAAGCAAGAAAAAAATAGACGGACGCTTCCTCAAGACGGACATTTTAGCCCCTTTACACAGCAGGTTTGATGCGGGAATGAAAAGCGCTGTAGTTGTGATGCCGGCCGCTGTCTGTGATTTATATAGCTCTGTAATCAGAGGTGTGATCTGTCACCATTGACTGTTTATAAAAGTTGACGCTGCTTCTGGCTCGGCAAAATGAGGCCGATTTGGAAGTGCCATAAAACTGCAATAACACAGAGGGGCCACCAGGGGCGCGGGCCCCATAGACTCCCATTCAACTTCTCTAATGAAATAAGTCAATGATTTTTTTTTCCACACAAGGAAATTTAGTTTTCTAGCGGTCCATTTAAAAATAAGCCTCATTAATTATGAGAAGGTTTTTTTTGGAGGGGGAGAGGGGGCGTGTCTGTTTGATTGACAGGCCTGTGGTGCAGTCAGGTTTCCACTACAGGTGGGTGGAATGTAATTTCAGACACAACAAAGACTGACGGATTATGTTTGACATAAAATCTAAAGATAATGTAAGAGCAAGAGACTGTAGCCAGTGGTGCTTTGAGCTAAATGCTAACATCAGGAAAACCCTCAGAGGGTCATATTTATTATTTCAGCTGTTAATATCTTAGCGTACAAAGATTCGCTAACTAGCCTTAAACAGTTGATGGGAATGTCAGTAGGTTTAGACCTTCGGTCATAAAACCAAGGTTTTAGCACCATCGGTTCAGGGATTACCAAAAGCTATTGTACGTCAATCTACATTATTATTATACATGTACATATTATACATTATTACATATTCATCTACATGAATGTCTGTCGCAGGTTTACCGGCAAACAGTCCGGTAGTTGTTGGTACTTTGTTTGGACTTTATTCACTTTCCCTTCAGTGCAGTTCAAAACCAAATCAAAACATGGCGTGAAAGTACGCGACCTTGGTCGGGTTTATCGCCGTAACTTCCTCTTTTACTCCTCTGACTACTACTTTGTGTCACATCAACCAGTGAGTCCTACAAGCAACTTGATAAAGAGACTCAGCTGTGTGTGTGTGTGTGTGTGTGTGTGTGTCCAGATGTGTGTGTGTGTGTGTGTGTGTGTGTGTGTGTGTGTGTCCAGATGTGTGTGTGTGTGTAGCTGTAACTGGTGCTCTGCTGCTGCTGCCCAGTCTGGACGGCTTAGTGCTTCAGGAATGAATGGAATGTTGTTTTACACACACACACACACACACACACACACACACACACACACACACACACACACACACACACACACACACACACACACACACACACACACACGTTTGTTTTAAAGTGAGATGGTCTTACTTTCCATCCATTTTGGTTGTCAGCGCCGACATTGTGAGAGTGGGTGGTTGTGGATGTTTGCAGGATTTTTGGAGCGGGGGAGCGTCCAGCTGCATTTTGACTCTGAAACAGCCATTGTTAAGTTAAAATATGGGTTTCTCACCATAAAAAAAAAACAAAAAGGAAAAGCTCCAAGCCCGAGATCGCCGTGGTGCATTCGGATCGTTTATGCCTCGGTGGATCCTGTACGCCGTGCAGAGGTATAATAAAGCTGCAGATGGTGTTTAACACTTACAGTTGAGTTGTTTTTGTTTGAAGTGATTATTAAGACATGTTAATAGATGTTTTTCTCTGCTTTGTGCTCAAAAACACAAAAGATCATTTGTTTTTCACTCCTGAACAACAAGTCGGAGACGTATTTCTTTTTTTTTCCCTTTTCTTTTTTCTCACTGTCACGCCGGTTTGTCTGCTCACGACTTCCAGTGTGGGAGGTAAAGAATGAGTTTATACAAAAGACACACACACACACACACACACACACACACACACACACACACACACACACACACACAGGATTGAGAACTGAGAGCTGGAAGGGGAGTATTGGGTGTTGTGAAAATCAACCCGGCAAACAACAATATCAACTGGAAACTTTTTGTTACATCATAAACCGATGAAAGAGATTCAGACCGAACAGCCACAGAAAAAAACAAAACAAAAGAAATGCGTTTAACCTAATTTGAACATTTCCTCCCACATTCACACCACAGATCTCCTCCTATTTTTCCATGTGGCCTTTATCCCCGTCTTCCTCCGAGCTCGGCACATGAACTTCTGCAGCGTTTTTTTTTGACATTCAGGCCGGCGCTGTTTCACCCGTCGATGACCCCCCTCCCCTCCCTCCACCCCAGTGATACCCAAGGGGGTGAACGGGGTTCTCCTACCCTTTAGGTTCTTCCGGAGACTCCCATCCCCAAGGAGGCAGAGAGGGAGAGAGAGAGAGAGAGAGACAGCCCCTTTCCTCTCTCTCTCTTAGCAGAGAGGTTGCCGGGTTGTTGCACTAGACCGTCTGCCTCTAAATATTTAATGTACGCGGCGCTGCCTCCGAGAGGGAGATAAAGAGAGAATCAGGGTGGTTGATATATTGATGAGCCACGGGGAGGGCGGAGGATTGGATGGATGGAAGGAAGGAGGGGTGAGGAAGTGAGGAATAAAAGGACGAGGGGAGGACGGACGAATGGGAGAGACAACCTTTCTTTAAGGGCACACAGATGCTTGTTTCCAGTCCAGGCCCAGAGGTTTTTTCATTTTGTTTTCTAATACAGGTGCGCTTTAAAACATTTGTCAGCTTAACTAGGTTTCCGGATATCTTTCTAACCAAGAAGGATGAGAGTAGAAAAAGTGAGAAGCGGCACCGTTATTACAAACTATCCTTTTGGGCAACGTGATTGTTTGAACCAAATATAATACCAAAAATCTAAAATGTAATTTACGACACACAACAGACGCACATATGTGGAAGAGCCGCCCCCTCACGCCTTAAAATAATCTGATTGGGTCCCGACGGTTCAAGTTGTCAATTACAAACTCACTTAACTGTGTTCAGACATTTATAATGTGAAATAGCTCACATTTCTGTGTAGATGGAGTATTAAAATGAGGCTTCAGAGAGCTTTTAGGCTGCTTGTATATTTTGTGTTGCGTCCTGTATGTGTCATTTGCATACAGAGGGGGGAAGTGAGATCCGTTTACAAGTGGTCACGCGAGACCATAAAACTGTGTTTAAAAAGTGGACGTAGCTTCTGGGTCTGAAGAATGAGGCCAATGCAGAAGTGCCATGAAGTGCAATACCACTGAAAGACACTAGAGGTCGGCTTCGAAAAGGCTCTCGCTCCATAGACTCCCATTCAACTTCTTCTCATGAAATATAAAGTCAATACATTTTTTTCCACAACCTCTTAAGGTGTTGCTAGCTAAAGTTTTCTTCTTTTTTTTTTTTTTATTAGTTTTCTAGCGCTCCATCTGAAATGAATCCCGTCATTAATTCGAAAATAGAACCTATTTTAAAACTTCGGTCTTTAAAGACCAACTAGACCTTTAAGATCGCCGAATCACATCGACGTCACACGAAGGTCAAGTTACTTCTTTATCAGCATTTTCTGGTGCCAACGTGGTCTGGAACTGATATGTTTGCTCTTAAATCATACGTGAATGATTCAGCAAACATCACCACTACTCTGTATGGCGTTTATCATTCTCTGTTTGCACTGAAGTGAGCATTTAAATATGCATGAAGCCAGTCTACAGTAGGTGATAGTTTGTGTGGAATAAATTTGCTTAATATCTCTCACTTTACCCTCAACTATGGCAGCTGTCAAAACTGAAGATGAGTAGACTATTAAGATTATGGGAGGCTAGCACGTTTTAGAGTAAGTTTGATGTCTCCCTTCACGTCGCACCAAGACTCATGGGAAATGGAGAAAAATATTTTTAAAGAGAACAAAAATAATTCAGACAGAAGTCGATCAGGATTCAATTCAGCTGTCAAACTTTTACAAACTGAGCTCAAAGTATCCTGATTAAAAATATCAGAGTGTAATACAAATTACATAAGCATATGAGGACGCATATACTGTCCATGCAGTGTTTCTACGGCCTTTCTACGTGCCGCAATAACTGCTGCTTTTTCCAACAGGAATGCTATTGTTACCCGCACATTACACACACATCACCACAGTGTTTACTCGCCGAGCACGGTGCCGCGACAGTCTGAAAAACCTCTGGCCCGGAGACAGGCAGCGGCGACCACACTCGCCATGAAGGCTGCAGAGGAGAATCGTATTGTTATCTGCAGAATCAGCAGTCTCAGAGGAGTACGAGAAGCAAAACGGAAAGGATTTGTGAAAACACACCGACTGCCAACTGAAGAAAGTAGCTGATTGTAGAAATACGGGAGCAAAGTGTTGTTTTTTTTACTGCTGCTGTTGGTTATTTAAAAAAAAAAAAAAAAAGAGACAGATGTAATTTTCAGGGGGCGGAAGAAGAGAGAAGAGGCGTGATTGTTGAAAAAAAAAAGTGAAAATTAAGAAAGGTAAGGACACAGAGAGAGAGCGTGGGTGTGGACAGTTAATGACAATAACAAGGCAGAGGAAAATAATCTACCCTGCAAACAACACAAACAAACACTTGCACCGCACGCACCCACATGTGGGTGTCATGATCACAAAGGATGCTGGGTAATTATGCTAATGAAGGTATAATGAGATGCACATGCCCTCTCTCATTAAGAGACGACATCTTCCTTCCTTTCAAAATATGTTAATTTCTTAAGTACTGTACACACGCAACCGAGATATACAAGGACACACACACACACACACACAATTATGACTGACACACAGCCTCTGTTAGTAGCTGGCTACGCCTGAACCCTGTATACACACACACACACACACACACACACACACACACACACACACACAAGCCTTACAACCACAAACAGAGTCATGTTTTCACCACTTCTGGGGACGTGACATTGACTTACATTAATTTCCTGCACACTTAGCCTCACCTTAACCTTAACCTTTACCTAACCTAACCTTAGCCTAACCTAAACCTGACCTTACTCTAATCTTAAACTGAATTATTCACTTTCTAATTTAATGTCCCCATAAGTCAACAAACAGGTCCCCACAATGCGTGTGTGTTCACTTCAGGGGACGTAACATTGACTTACATTCATTTCATGCAAGCTTAGCCTATCCCAAACCCTAACTTTAGCTCAACCATAAACCTTAAAATTCCTCACTCTGTAATTAATGGTGAACTGTTTAGGGACGTGCTTTTTGTCCCCAACAGGAAGGCAAGGAAGACGAGTCCTCAATGTTTTAAGCGATGTCCCCACGAATCAGTATTTCGAGCACACACACACACACACACACACACATATAAAACACGAGGCACTATTTGCATAAGAGACTGATGTACTGATGAACCCGTGGAAGCGATGAGGATTACATGGCTGACATGAACAATGCTGTGACATTGGATTTCATTAAAAATCAAATAAATATACACACTCATGTCTCAAATCTAAACAAAAAGCTCACATACGCAGATGAGCCAAAACACTGTGATGAGTCAGAGATGAGGCGTTGATTATCTCATAGCGATGGCGCATTTTCAAGTCAATGTGTTGGATGCAAGCGGGAACCACCGGGGCGGGAAAATGAAGCCAAAAGCTGCAGTTCCCACGAATGGCCACTTGGGACTCCACTCCAAAAGCAGATTAGTCCCATAGACCCCAACGTTAAAATGTCAAACTACAGGGCAGAAAAAAAACATGTTTACAGTCTGGTACAAACGGTTTTGGTCCCTAGAGCTAATTCCATGACTGTACATGGGCTGAATTTTAAATCTTATTAACTATTAAAGGGGGTTGGGCTAGTTTGAGTGACAGTTCCATCACAGTTGGCAACCAGGCCTCATTCGGTCCGCCTCAGCTCCAAAAACCTTCTGCTTCAAAACGACTCTTTAGGAAACATATTAAGTGACGTCACAGAGGCTTCGTCCATTTATATACATGTATATATATACAGTCTATATGTGGGATGCAGGAGGAACGTGGAGATGTAAAGAGCTGAGTGACTTGCGGGGTGTTGAGTACCTACCGAAAATCAGAGGAGGGACGAACCATGAAAAGGTCCCTTCCAAGGACCTGAAGGATCTGCTGCTAACATCTCGATACCACAGGACACCTTCAGAGGTCCTGCAGACTCCATGGTTTGCTGGATCGAGGCAGCTCTGGCGAACACACAATAAAAACAAAAGCATTATTATTCCGAGGCCTCAAAACAGCTCTACTTTGAGACACACACGGACACACAACAATGTGACAGCCTGATTTCTAAATTTAGATTATAATATGTGTTTTTGACTTCATGACGCCATCGAGACATGTCCACACGGGTCAGCTGGAGAAGCATCACCACGAA
>NW_027185388.1:854511-882011 GCF_022577435.1 Embiotoca jacksoni | reverse complement strand
CATAAATATCTAAATTACATTTTTAAATGTTTTTATGTTCCTTTTATATCTGTTTTTATGTGAAGCACTGTGTCGTGTTCAGCTCAGAGAACCCGTAAAGCACTTTGAGCAGCATTTCTTGTATGAAGGGTGCAACACAAATAAAGTTGATCAATATTACTATCAATATTATAAAGAAAAAGTAAAGTCATGACAATTATTGATCACTCACACGAGAATTTAAGCGTTTTTTTGTTTTTTTTCCAAAGGCAGAAAGCAGCATTTTTGTGCTGCACATTTCTGCCTAGGGTTTACTTACGAGGACAAGTACAGATGTCAAATGTACTCATGTCCATCCGTCTCTGAACATCTGGTCTACATCCCTTAGAAAACAGTAGAAAACAGCAGAACTGCAAAACACAAATCTCAACATCCTCACACAGAGCTGAAACTTTTACACCTTCTTCATCTGCACATTTCATTTACGTGTGTGTGCGTGTGTGTGTGTGTGTGTGTGTGTGTGTGTGTGTGTGTGTGTGTGTGTGTGTGTGTGTTTGTGCGTCAAATTCCATGTTTAAGCCGCAGATTTCATTTTGTAATTCTCAAAAAGACGTTTCTCGTCCTTGATTTTTCTAAATTAAAAACTGAGCCCGGGCTAAAAAGCTGTCGGATACCCACGATTACTGAAGTGTCGAAAGAACCGTAGGAAGATGTCTATTTTGGTTTTCTCCACCGCTCTGAATTTAGCCTCCGCGCTGTCAGACTCATTCACAGACGCGCTCGCACACAACGGCGAGGACGCCGCGTGAGACACGAACATGCTGATGTGCTCGACACCAGAGCAGCCGGGAGACGGACAGATGGACGAGTGCTTTTTCTGCAGCCTCTTCCCCTCCCCGTGTGTGTGTCAGTGTGTGTGTGTGTGTGTGTGTGTGTGTGTGTGTGTGTGTGTGTGTGTGCGCCCCATACGTAGCACAACACTGGCAGAGCGTCGGTGCCAAAGTGGGCATCTGGTCCGTGGACCATCACCGGGGAGAGAGAGAGAGAGAGGGAGAGAGAGAGAGGGAGAGAGAGAGAGAGAGAGGGGGAGAGAAGAGAGAAAACAGATCACACTCTCCTCCCTCAAGTTGTGGATGCTGTTCATCAGACCACAGATCCTGCTCTGGTTGTTGGATGACACTGCGCCGCAATAATTAACCACACACACACACACACACACACACACACACACACACACACACACACACACACACACACACACACACACTTAATGAGAAAACACACAGCATCCAGAATACAAACAGACACACACACACACACACACTCACGCTCACGGGGGCCAGAAAAAAAAAAAAAGGTCACACACACTTTGTTTCTCGGTGGCTTCAGTTTTTGGCCAGAATCAAGCTGTGTTATGAGTGTGTGTGTGTGTGTGTGTGTGTGTGTGTGTGTGTGTGTGTGTGTGTGTGTTTAAAGGGTCAAATTGTCGCGGGAGGGGGGGAGGGGGGAGGCTGCAGTGCCACAGGTGCTAGAAGCCATCACTGCCCACTAACCGCCACCACACTGATAAACACGCACGCAACTGTCTCTCCATCTCGGGGTAGTCGAGTTTTATTTTGTTTTTTTTGTTTTTTTGGGCAGCGTCGCTTTTCAATTGCTGAGTGAGTGATAAATAAAAACAGATCTGAGATCAGCAGGAGGGAGGAAGAGGAGGAGGAGGAGGAGGAGGAAGAGGAGGTTGGAGGAGGAGGAGGAGGAGGAGGGGCGCAGAAGGAGCTGCTGATCAGGCAGGAAGTGTGACGGTCAGGTTTGGATCATCACCGAAAAACCGACGCGCGTTAACGACTCTCCCTTCCTCGTGAAAATGCTTCCTATAAATGTCAGTTTCTCCTCGTTTTTATGGGGCGAATGAATCCACACACACACACACACACACACACACACACACACACACAAATGACGAGACAAACACGTTGTGCTTCAGACACGAGAACCACACGCTTGCAGTAATTCAAGCCATCTGCACAGTAAGTAGTTATTTGCAGGCCGGCTAGACTTAAATACACGAGTCCTCCTCTTGTTTGGTGTTATTACGCTCGCGCGCATTATTTTCGGTACTTTCTCACTATTATTAGCGAGCAGCACTTCTTTTAGTGTCACAATTATTCAACAGATGAACGGATCTGGATTCAATTCCAAATTAAGCTCCGAATTTTTATCCAATCGACGGAAAACAAAACAAACAAACAAAAAAAAAAAGCAACCAAAACGGTGGTGTTAAAATATTTCAGAAGACGATGAGATGATGTAATTAATTTTTTTTTTTTTTTTGCCTCTTGAGATGAAGGTCATTTCGTTAATTTTTCTGAATTCAGGCCTTTTTATGTGCAAAACAGGTTTTTAAAAGATAAAAGCTCTAAAAATTGAAAATCACATGTTTTATTCTGCTCAGTTGTAACAATATTTTGTCAATAGTGATGAATTTGACCTAATTTTTATTTATTTATTTATTATTTTTTTTTAATTCCCTCTCAGGATTCACTTTGTAAATCTTCCCAGAACTTTCAACCACATCCAGGTTCTTCCGGTTTTCACTAGGCTGTCATCAACATTGAGTCACGTGATGATACTCGACCCGTTTCCATGACAAATGACAAAGCCCCCCCCCCCCCCCTCAATCTCCCTTCCCCCCCCCCCTTGAGGAAGACCACAATATCTGGTTGAAAGACGTCATTACACTGAAAAAACATAAAGCAACTAAAAAAAAAAAATCAGATGTCAGTCAGTATATGTTGCATCCAAATTTAAAATAGATTAAATCTACAAAACAAAATAATTAAAAACTACTTTGTATTTCATTCATTTATTTACTCTTTGGTTGTATTTTAGTGATCCTGCTGTTGTTAGTCCTGTTTTTAATTCCTATTATTAAATACTATTACCGCATACTTTGACTTTTATTGTTTGTTTATTTTATTTATTTATTTTTTACAGAGATTTATATGTATTAGGACATATGAATTTCCCCTAAAGAAAGAATAAAAGTCTCTACCCAGCGGTCCATCAAGCTCTGGCCCGTGACCGTGTCGTGTAAACTGCACAGTCACTGCAGGCGGACTGTCTCTAACCTGCAGTGGTCGGTTTCCACCACCAGGGGGCAGACCGCACACACAGATACGACTCATGTCCTCCTCAGTCATTTTAACCATTAACAAAACACGCGCACACACACACACACACACACACACACACACACACTCATAACGCCTGCAGCTTAAACTTTGACACTTTTTCCTGTTTCATGTTTAGGTCCACCGGGTTGCCATGGTGACCCGTTCCCAAGTCAACTATGTAACCCGAGCCGCCGGGCAGGTAGGGCAGGTAACCGTGAATGACTGCGGGGCAGCAGCAGGTGTGTGTGAGGAGGAGGAGGAGGAGGAGGAGGAAGAGGAGGAGGCAGGGCCAAGACAAGAGACAGACAGCGATAAGAGACAGAAAGTGACGGAAGCTGGACGCCTCGGAGGTCTAATGAACGACCCTCCGTGAGATAAAACAAAACAAAACAAAACAAACAAACAAACAAACAAACAAACAAACAAAGAGAGACCAAGCTGGAGGACGAAAAGGAGACTCAGGCCGCGGTGGACGAGGATGACGACGGCACGTTCACCAACATCTCCCTGGGAGAAGACACAGGTACGACCGAGTTGCTCTTAACCCTTTCCTGTCCTTCATCTTTTAAAAACAACAACAACAACAACAACAAAACACAAATAACAAACTGAGGAAACATGTTTCTTAACATGTTAGATGAGAACTCTCAGGACTGAATCCCTCTTCGGAAACTGTTTTCAGTGTGTGTGTGTGTGTGTGTGTGTGTCAGGTGTGACGTCACCGTTGTACATTGACCACTTCATGACAGCTGGTAAAAGTTGTAATTGTTGAACGGGTCACATGACCGTGACACATTCGTCCCTCTCCGTCATCTTAAAATAAAAAATAAAAATAAAAAAAACTGTTTTCATAGTTCGTAAGTAAAAAAAAAAAAATAAACTGAGAATAACGTTTTTGCATGTAATTTAATAATTTAATTCTCAGTTTGTATATTTTTACTTACAAATTTACGTTTTTTTTTAATTGCAGTGCGAGAAATTTGCTTTCAAATTTTTTTAATTTTTTTTTAATAATAATAATAAAATAAAAATAATAATAAAGACACAGAAATACCTTCATAATCTTCAGTATCGTCAGTTTTGTATTGTTAAAAAATAATAAAAAAAACCCAGACAGGTGTTAATATTCATTTCCTCAGTTCCTCTCCTCTGATTGGTCGGACATCCGGTGGATCTGGTGCGCGTGCGTGTGCGTGTGCGTGTACTGTACCTTCCACGGTGTGTGTTGCTCCCCCTGTCGGCCGGTGTGGTGACGTGCAGCGATGACGCGGTCTCCGGGTGAAGTACCGTCATCCTCCTCTTCCTCCTCCTCCTTCCTCCTCCTCCTCATCATCACCACAGTGTTTACAGGCTAACTCCGCTAAACGGAGAAGACTTTTATTTGTGTGTTTGTGCTTTAGGTGAGTTTAATCGCTGGCACGAGCTCGTTGTTTTAATGAACGTCTTTAAAAATCTTTAAAAAAAAAAATTATTTTATTTTTATCGAGCTGCATTTCTATTTGAAAGCTAAAGCTAGCCGGTAGCAGTTATCTCGTCACAGCTAGAAATCTCTGCGTTTTTTAAAAAAAATAAATAAATATATTTATTTATCAGCGAGTTGCTTCTAAATATGAGACTTAAAAAGACGAGTTTGTTTGTTCGCTCGCGGTGAGACACGAACCTCCCGTTTTGGGCCGTTGGACGCGGCTAAGCTAAATTGGAGCTAGCGCGGCTAATGTACACAAGACCCATTATCGGACAGTTCCGCGTGCGATCTGCTTTAACGTGTTTGTTTGTTTGTTTGTTTGTTTTTGGGGGGGGGGCAATTTATTTATTCGTCTTTCCTCGTGGTTTACAGGTTCAATGACGTCAGCCTGTATTTAAAGATGTGTTTCATTCATGTTTTTGTTGTTGTTGTTGTTGTTTTTTTTCCTATGTTGGTCGGTCAGCCTCCACCTCCATCACACCACCACCCTCAGTCAGGGTGCGGTGTGTTTAGCTCCCATCATGCTCTCCGCCGTTTATCACACAAGATTCACGGTTTGCTATTTTCTGTTTTATTTCTGGTTTTTTGAAAAAATGGGTTCCTGTGCAGCAGAGAAACAAACAAACAAACAAACAAACAAAAACAAAAAAAAGTGTAATTTGATTTTGCACAAATTCAAAACACTAGATTTTACAAAATTATAAAATTCAGTGCAGAGAGGCAAACAAATACAAAACGGTGGGTTTATAAGCCTCCACCCGATTAATGTCATTAATAATAATAATAATAATAATAATAATAAACTATATTTGTATAGCACCTTTCATACAAGAAATGCAGCTCAAGAAAATGACATGAAAACAGATATAAAGGAACATTTGAAAATATAGAAAATAAATGAGATGCATAAAAAAAAACAGATTGAATTAAACACAAATAGAGTTGAAATATGAACAAAGCAATATGCATTTTAAAAGGAGCCTTTAGGCTGAGTGAGGTGATGATGAGAGTGTATATATTCATACGTTGCAGTTACAAAACAAGTTAAATGTTTTTTTTAAGCACCTTTTTTAAGCGTTTTAATAGACGAGCAGCTATTTCCTTCATTTGAGTATATTTTATAAATTAAAAAAAAAAAAAAAAAACACATTTGAAAAGACATTGATATCGAAAATGGGAATAATCTGTAGTTTCTGAAATTTCATTCAATTTTAAAATGTCCATTATACTAAGTGCAACATCTTTACGATGAATTTAAATCCAGGTCCAACTTCAGGACTGAACAAATTACAACACTTCTTTTCTCTCAATGCTTGGCGCTTGATTGGATCGGCGGGAGGGACGCCTCGTCTGTGATTGGTCGTTCTGTAGTGGGAGGATTAAGGTTAAGGACACGGGTTGCGTATTTAAGTCCATTAACTTCCATTAGTAACACTTATGTGCGCATCTTATGCGTTTTATGCACCTAAAATAGCCAGCGGAAGTACGAGAGGACGCGCGTGTCCCTCCGGCTGCTCCAATGCAGCACCGTCTTTTTCTATCATAACTGAATGAACTAGAATCAGCTGTTTGAAAATAAAAAACCAGTTCCTAACTTTCTGAACGTCTTCCCTTCCAGTGGACGGTGGATCTGCAGCCCTGTATACTAAACAGGAGGACGAGCTTTTCATCATGAACTGCGACATAGACGGTAGGTCTTCCTCACGTTAAGGGTTTCTGTTCCGCGTCGCCGGCGATATGCGGTGTGATGTTTCGCGTCTGTTTTCCCAGGAGACCTGGAGAACCAGGTGGAGATGGAGGAGAAGACGAGGTTAATAAATCAAGTCCTGGAGCTTCAGCACACGCTGGAAGGTAAACCGAACCTCTGGATTCAATTTAACCACAACTTAATGGGGAAAATTGGCCTTGAGGTCATAAAAGATCACAAAATTCAAATTACAAGCTGCAGTTGGGGGATAAATGTTGGCACCAAAGAAAAATAAATAACAAATGAAACGGAACCGAAACCATTTGAACTCCTGGAGTCTTTCCCTTTAGGTTGAGAATTTATTTGTGGTAGTTTGTGTCTGAAAATATTTGCATCATTAAGTAGAAAATAGGCCCTTTAAAAAGCTGTGATTTTTTTTGGGGGGAGGGGGGGGCGTGTCTGTTTGATTGATTGACAGCCATCGGTGGGCGGGGCGTAGTAGTGTCAGGTTTTCCAATCGGTTGGAGTTAGATCACCTCCCCCACGCCCTCCCCCCTCTTTCTTTTTGACAAAAAAGTAACGTACATAACGTCGACTAAATTAAAAAACGGGAACAGAAACCAAAAAAAAAACCAAAAAACCTTTTTGTGCACATCATAATAACTTTGCGGGATTTTTACGCATTGTCCAGAAGAAGAAGAAGAAGAAGAAAAAAAAAAAAAACCACCCAGACAGGCCGAGTGCATTTCGAAATGGACGGCTGAGTAATTTTCAGCTTCCTGTTCTCTCCTCCTGCGTTTCCAGATCTGTCGGCACGAGTCGACGCCGTCAAGGAGGAGAACCTGAAGTTGAAGTCGGAGAACCAGGTCCTCGGTCAGTACATCGAGAACCTCATGTCGGCCTCCAGCGTCTTCCAGACCACCGACACCAAGAGCAAGAGGAAGTGAGCGCGTGTCTCTCCAAATAAAAATAAAAACAAAAAAACGGGTGAAGTCCTGGGCCGGCAGCCGAGAGAGGGAACCCATCGCGGGGGGAGGAGAGGTGGGGGAGGGAGGGGTGAGGAGTTTTTTTGGTTTTTTTTTACTCTTTAACCGCTTAACTGAGTCAACGCTATCAATTTAATCATCAGTAACATAAACTGACTTTGTCATAAATGTTAAATCTGGCCCAGGGCTGACCTGGACGCCCCCCCCCCCTCCCCCCTTTAACCACTGACACTAAACCAGACGCAGAATAAATCCATGAAGTGGCCGAAGGTTGTTTGTACCTTCAGTTCCTCCTTAACGCTCCCCTTTAGACAAAGTGTTGAAGTTTTTCTTCTGCTCGGTTCTCCTCGTGAGGACCGTCTCGATTTCCTGTCGAGTTTTTGTTTTTTTTAACTTTTCTGACAAAGTGTTTTCTGCCTCAAACTTGACCCCTTAAAAAAAAAAAAAAAGTTACATCCTCAGCACCGGTTTAATCTTTTTTTTTTTTTTTTTTTTTTAATTTATTTTTGTAAAATATTTTGTATGACAGCTGGATCTGAGTTTTTTTTTTTTTTGGGACGTCATCACGTCTGTGTGAAGCACGAGCGTATCCCTCCACTTAGAAGCAGTATTACGGAGAATGATAAATGTATTTGGATGGCATGTATAACTTAAAATGTTTGGTTTTGTTTGACAGATGAGCATAATCTAATGAGATGTATTTAAATCAATAATCACTATTTGCAGACTGTATAAAGCTTTTTAACAGGAAAGTAGGCGGACGTACTGGATTTTGAGGAAAAAAAACCGGAGAGCTCGAACTCAATTGAAGTAAAAAGCACAGAAAGTCGCACTGCGTGAAAGTTTTAACTGAAATAAGATTTCCTTCCCCTTTAAAATTTATAAAGTCTTTTCAGCCCAAACTCGGTTTTGTTCCCCGTGTCGGCGACGGGACAAACGACCACGAGCGGGGAAGAAAAAGGAAAGAGATGCTCTCCCTCCTTTTATCTGCAGGAACAAAAGCAGCAAAGAGGCCTCGAGTGTTATTGATCCGCTGGAATACGTAAAACGCTCCGATTAAAAAAAAAAAAGAAAAGACAAAAGGGACGAGGATGAAAAGTATAATGTGATGAAATTTATATCCTGCAGTTCGCTAATTATCGTGGAAAACGAAGAAGGGAAGGAGTCGTTGACAGGGAGGGAAGGCTGAACATTGTATATGCTGTAATTTATTGAGGTTATTTTGATATTTTTAACAGTTGTACAGGAGCATTTGTTTCTGGCATGCCGAATATGCCACACACACACACACACACACACACACACACACACACACCCCGGTACCATCCTCGTCTTTGTGTGTAGACACTCTGCACCTTTTGCCTTTTAAACATTTTTGGTTTTAATAAAAATCCTAAGATCACTTCTTTCACCGCGCCGTCTTTTTGTCACCTGCACAAGAAAACATGAAATCCAAAATAAAGAAGAAGAAAATAATGTATATCATAAAAACTAAAGGACCAGTGCGAGTAGGATTTTAGAGGGGTGTTAGGTCGGTTGCGATCTTCAACCTCACCACTAGATGCCACCAAATCCTACAATCCTTAAACCGCCGGCTTCAAATCGTCGTGTCACAATTTTATTTATTTTTTTATCCGAACTGGACTTAACATGACGTTTCTCATTTAAATCAAACTTTTGGGTCCAATGTTTTTTTTTTTTTTTTTTTGTATTAAATAAGTTTTATTTCCAAGAGCAATGTACAATTTGCAAACAAAAGTAAACAGGGATATCTGCCACCAACTGGCAGGAAGGTGAACTACAAAAAACTCGAGACAATAATATAAAACAAATTAACGCTGGTTTCCCAGGCAACGAACTAGGACCGGACCTCCAGCTGGTGGAGATAATCTGGGAAAGCCGACTGAATGAGACACGTCTTAACAGGTTTAAGGAGGGAAAAAACAAACATATTTGACAAGCGATGGCCGAGGATTTAAATATGATCTACTTCTGCCGAAAGAGTCGACAATGTCACAGACCTCGGCTCAAAGTAAGCACATCAGTGGTGTATAATTTAAGAAAACTGCCTTCATATCACTCAAAACACTGCAATATTAAATCTTTATTATTACTGGCATAAAATAAATCAATCAAAACCAATAAATAGAGTTATCAGTGCTAATCCTTTAATATATAAACTGCTAAAACTTAGAAAAAAAAAAAGAAAAAGATGCACAAAAGTAAATGATGCTCATTACAAACTACCTAAAATCTAAACAGAACATCCAGTTTGTTGTTTTTTGTTTTTTTTTTATTTTAAAAGAGGTAATCTTTAATCTTAAACGTGAGGCGATATATTTCTGCTGAAATGTCCTGAACGCTGCAGTAACATCTCGCACGGCCTTCCTCGCAGCCCCGGCGTCCTCTCGCCTTCTCTCGAAACCCGGAAACCATCTCAAACGGGGAAAAGGAACTCTCGTCCCTTCGAACTCGTTCTTTTCCAAAAAAAATAAATAAAATAAAATACGAGGACACGAGAATGAAACGTCTCGGGAGACGAAGCCCTCCCCCTCCCCTCTTATGATATGCTGCGATTAAAAAAAAAAAAAAAAAAAGGTTGACGAACGAGTGGCGGCGGACGCTCCCTGCTGCCTTCACGCAGACGGGAGACAGAGCGACGATATTCAGAGAAGAGGACAGACACCGGAGACGGGGCGGGGCTTATTGTTTAGGCTGACAGGCATTTTTGACAGCGATGGCTTATAAGAGAGGATGAAGGAAGCATGGAAGCCCCAAAATGGACAAAGGGGGAGGGGGGAGGGGGAGAGGGCAGCTAAATGCACAAATCTCTTATCTGATAGTCGAAACGAGTGGACGACAGGAAGAGGGAAGAAAACGAGACGAGGGAGGGAGGATAGGAGACGTGGGGGGGCGGAGCCTAGGGAGGTGGGTGGAGCCGAGGGGGACCGCAGGTTGTTTTTGTTTTGTTTTGTTTATTCGGAGGAAATACATGCTGCGCCCGTTCGGGGAGGCGGGCGGGGAGACGGGGGCCCCTTCAGCCTCCTCCCCGTCGGGGGGGGGTAGAAAGGAGACGAGTCGGCGTGGGCTCCGCCTCCCTCAGTCTTTCCGTACCCTCCTCTTCCTCACGGCTTGTTTGTGGCTCTCCTTGGCGACGTCTCCGTCCTCCTTCGGCTGCAGGACAAGACATAAGAACGAATTAATAAATTCATGTGGCATTCATGTCATACTTATCAACCAGCAGCATTTTAAACAGATTCTAATCCTGAAGGCCCCCCCCCCCCCTTTCTACCACCTGGGGGTCAAACTGTGAACACGACACGAACACGTCGAGTTTTTGTTGCGATCAACACTTCGACTTAACTGCGACTTTCCTCAAAAATACCATTTTTGTGATTTCGTTTTAGGTAAATTAGTAAAATTTTCAAGTAAAAAAAACCCAACTTTTTTTTTTTAAACAACGACCTGATAAAGAGAATTATGTTCACTTCTTACAATAACAATCAAACTGCACATCACAGAAATATTTTATTTATAATCTTTTTAACTTTTTGATTTTATTTGGAGCTCCAAGTTTGGTCTGCACCTTCTTTGTTTTGAACCACAACGGCATTTGACAAGCTCCTGATTATTATCTTTATTATTTAGTGCAAAAAAAAACTATTCTCACTGAAACTAAGACTAAAAACCGCAAATATTGTTTTATGGCATCATTTTACACCATCCTGTCTTATCTACGCAAAATAATGATGTTCTCTCTCCTGATGGTGCTCATGTGGTTAGTGTTTCCTACGTAACTAAATTTAAGCTGTTTCTGCACCATAATTTCTGCGAGATAAGATAATTACGCAGATTAAAGAGTCATGTTTTAATTGTTCTGATATTCAATTCTAGATTTTAAAGTTAATTTTTGGTAAAAAAAAAAAAAACATTACAAAAACAGAAAGATTTTTTTTTTGGCCCACAAGAAAGTGTCTCATCCATCACAGCGGCTCATCCTGCCACACCAACCTCATCTTCTAATGTTCTCTCTGGAGCTTTGCTGTCCTCCTCTCCTTCCTCCTCCTCTTCCTCCTCCTCCTCTCCCTCCTCGTCCTCTTCTTCCTCCTCTTCTTCTTCTTCTTCGTCGTCATCGTCTCCCTCTAAATTGTCCACTCCTGCTTCTGCACCGTCGCCCTCCTCCTCAGCTCCTTCTGTGGCTTCAGGAGAATAAAAGGGGGATGAAGAAATACGATCTCGGAACGATGCAGCAGTAAAACTACATATGAACAGATGAACCAGCGTCCCGTGTTTTGACCCCCTCCCCCCCTCACCACCACCTCCTCCTCCTCCTCCTCCCCTCCCTCACCTGCAGCTGGCGCTCCTTCTGCAGCCTCAGCTGCTTTGCCTTCCTCATCTGCCGCGACCTCTTCCTCCTCCTCGTCCTCCTCCGCCTCTTCCTCCTCTTCTACGTCGGCCCGGGGCAGATCCACCTTTTTGTACACGTAGTCGTCCTCGGATTTCTGGGGACAGATTTCCACAGACAGTTTTCAGCTTCGGGAGGATTTCTGGCGCGCTTTTCAGCGTTAAATCCGTGAACGCGATCAGAGTGAAAAGCGAGCAGCCGGTTCTCTCGGTACCTTCGGCCAGCAGAAGAGCACCGTCAGTCCGACGGGCAGGCCGACCGTCAGTATGTAGATCACCCAGAGCCACGGTCGCTCCTCTGCGGCGATCAACAGCTGGGCGAAAATCCCCGGCTGTTTAAAAAAAAAAAAAAAAAGAAAAGAAGGAGGGAGGAGAAAAGAAAACCAGAGAAGCAGGAACAAACTGTGAGCATTCACGAGTCTTTATCTATCGTCACAGAAAGCTGGCAGTCCTGCGTTAAATCACAAGCACCCACTGACCTCGTTAGCGCTCGCCACCAGTTTCTTCAGCCCCCAGCTGTCCGAGGCCCAGCGGTCGGCCACCTCCTTGTGAGAGGTGATAATGAAGTTGTCGAAGTAGATGTCCGAGGTCATGGACCACAGCTCCAGGCCCAGGGCCTTGAACGCCGTCATCCTGAACGGCTGCAGGTCCTCAAAATGGTCCGGGTTATCGATCTTGCGCGGCTTCCAGACTCCCTTAAGAGAGGACGAAAGGATGTGGAGGGGAATAATTGTGCTGCGTCATCGTCACTCGAGCTCTTAAAACAGAAAACACAACCCGATTCATTAAGTAAAGTGTGCGATTTCTTTTAAGGACCCGTGTAGAAAAACTAAAAGCTATTTTTCGAGCGGCGGATCTGACGCAATCTGATTGGAAACCTGCCGATACTTTCGCCCCGCCCACCGATAAGACGTAACCTGACTGCACCGCAGGCCTGTCAATCAAACAGATACACACTCGCAAAAACACAACTTTTTAAAGCTTTTTTTTTTTTTTTTAAATTAATGACGGATTATTTTCAGATGGACCGCCAGAAAACTAATAAGGAGTGACGTTAGCCGAAATAACTTGGAGAGAAATTTTATAATTTTATGACAAGTTGAATGGGAGTCTATGGAGACAACTTCTAGTGGCACAAGATGGTATTGCAGTTTAAGGCAGTTTAAGGCACTTTCGCATCTGCCTAATTTTTCACTACGTCCACTTTTATATACATAATCTATAGCTACAGCACAACGTAGGAAAATAACAATAACAAACACAAAATGGGCAAAAAAATAAATAAATAAATAAAATAAAACCAATTTAGCAAAAACTGAACCTCAGCTGTTACCTGATAGTTGGGATTGTCCACCAGCGGGGCTTTCCACTTGCCCTTGTACTCGGGGTTGTTGATCATGGGACGCTTCCACTCCCCGCAGCCGGGGGCCGTCTCGCAGGCCGGGTTGGGAATCTGCGGGGCCTCCCACTCTCCGTCCATCTCCTCGTCCCTGCACACACAGAGGAGGAGGAGGACACAGCTGTCGGTCCTCAGTGCAACCACCGGGATATAACAGGCTGGTTTGGACGAAGCTTCTTTACCAGTCCTCTGGTTTCTCAGCGTTGGGGTCGGCGACAAACTCCAGTTCGTTATCCAGCCAGCCCTCCGGCTTCAACGCGTCGGGGTCCTCGATCTTTGCGGGGGCGTCCTCGTCCCTGGGGCACACATCAAGGTTGGTCTTTACATTCAAACATGTCAAAACTGGGACCAAACTATGATTTTAGTCTCTAAAATAGGATAAAAAGAAGCTTTTTTTTAAGAACTCGACCACTCCACTAAGTGACTCTTGTGGTTTCCCCCAGAGCGGCATTATGGGTAAAAGCTTTAGCTAATGGGTTCTAGCCACCGTGTGTGTGTGTGTGTGTGTGTGTGTGTACAGTTCTGTCTGCTAAGAAAGGAGGTTACAGTCACCAGTTGTCGGGCTTGGCGGCCTCGGGGTCGGGGATCTTGGCCCGCTCGTCCCAGTCGTCCGGCTTGGAGTCGTTGGGGTCGTCTATCTCTTTGGCCGGGTTGACGGGCGGCACCACGTCCAGCAGCAGGTTGCCGCGGCTCACGCTCGACTGGTCGATGAACAACTCGTAGCTGTTGTCCGGGTTCAGGACTGACGGAAAGAAAGAAAAAAAAAGAAGTGAGAGAGGTACGTGAAGCCAGGAAAGAATCCAGTTGAAACACCCGTAACGCACCCAGCGTGTAGAGGTGGGTCTTCTTGTCCGTGTAGAACTTCTTCAGGTCCACGTCGGCCCTCTTGGCGTGCTTCTCCTCCGTGTCTTTGTTCAGAGGGTTCTTGTGGCGGAAGATGAAGTGCAGCTTGTAGTCCTCGCCGCACTTGTCGGGTCCGAACATGATCGTGTAGGCGGTGCGGTCGTGGAATTGCTCCTACGGTGATTTAAATATAAGGAATAAATATTGGGTCCATTTAGCTGAAGTCCAGACAGATTTTTACCGAGTTAAAAAAAACAACATTATTATTAAAAACACGTTCACTAACCAGGTTGAGACCGCCGGTGTCGGAGAGCAGTTTGATGTACGCTCCACCGCAGTCGATACCGTCCTGGAAATTCACCTCGTACCTGCAAGCAGAACAACAACAAAAGAATTGAACTGGCCACTGCTCATCGTAGTAAATGTGACCGGAGACGACGTGTGTGTGTGTGTGTGTGTGTGTGTGTGTGTGTGTGTGTGTGTGTGTGTGAACTCACTGGACGACCAGAGGTTCATCCTGGAAGACGAAGGGTTTGTCCAGCATGGCGGCGATGGCGTGGTGTTTGGCCCGGGACTTGAGCACCAGACCCTGGTCTCCCGGGACCTTGTTCTCCTTCAGCTGCTCCACGGCCCACTTCCCTGCAGCCGGAGAGGGACGGTCAACACATGTAGTACTAATGAAGTATG
Organism: Embiotoca jacksoni; assembly: GCF_022577435.1. Lineage (NCBI taxonomy): Eukaryota > Metazoa > Chordata > Actinopteri > Embiotocidae > Embiotoca > Embiotoca jacksoni. The sequence continues at coordinate 867,388 of NW_027185388.1, read as the reverse complement.
ATTATTTTCTTTTTATTTCCGCCAACGCAGGAGTCAGTTTAATGGGTTGTAATCATGTTTTTCCTGCTTAATTGCCGGGTTGTGTGGTTGCAGCTTAACATCCGCACTAATGAGTTTTTAAAATACGCAACTTTTTCCTATATTTGCGCCCGGCGTCCACGCTACACTTCAGAGTAAAACATCCCCCGAGCTTAAGATCCACCGACGGAAAATGGAGATATTCCTTGAATGTGGAAGCGTCGGACCGTTTTCGACAGACGGAGATGGTCTTGGTTACAAAACGCCATTTTAAAATGGAAAAACGTTTCAGTGCGGATGTGTCCTCGTAGTACTCCACGGAACGTGACAAACGCCGTCGAAGTGTCTGAAGCGTTGCGACCTCGAATCTCGCCAGTTATGCTGCCAAGTTAAGCGTTACGACCAAAAGGAGCCGTTGCCAAGGCGACGTAAATGAAAACACGTTGATGTTGTAAATCTCTTATCTGAATCGGAAAACCGAGTCTGTGTGAGGTTAAACATAAAACACACACACACAGATATATATATATATATATATATATATATTTGGATCAGCAACAAACCGTCGTATTTGGCGATGTCGTCATCTGTGTCCTCCTTCATAGTTTTGGACACCTGCCATCTGCGGAGATCAACATCACAAGTTCATCCCGATCACTCACCGAGGGCTTCCCGTACGGCAGCATTTTCTAGCAGCTCGTGTGGGTAATCGTGTCGGGTAATACCTGCCCAGCGATCCATCGTCGAACGTCTCCGCAAAGTACACGTCTCCGGTGGGAACGGGAGTCTTGTACGTCACCTGAGGACGTAATAAAAAGACGTCAAACATCCCAAACACACTTATAACTTCACTTATTTTTTTTTATACCTTTACTGGATTTACAACCCTGTCCTGACCTGGAAGGAGACGTCGGCTTCGCCTCCGGCCTTCCCGCTTGCCGCGCCCTTCTGGTCCGTGTCGTCGTGTTCCTCTTCATCCATCGCCGCCACTTCCTCCTCCTCCTCCTCCTCCTCCTCCTCGTCCTCGGCCATCAGAACCTCCAGCTCCTCATCGTCCAAGCCCAACTCGTCATCGAGGTCCAAGACTTCCGCCTGCGACGGGTTCCCGTGGGCCGCCGCGGCCGCCGCGGCCAGGGAGGACAGGAGCAGCAGGCGCCACATCCAACCTCCGTCCAACTTCATCTGCGGCGGGGGACGGGGCGTGACAGTGGGAGGGAGAAGAAAGTGTGAGATAACAGAGACACAGGGCGTGGTGTGTGTGTGTGTGGTGTCAGCGATATAAATAGCGGGAGTGTAAGAGGATGGGATGAGTGGGTGGATGAGTAGGTGGGTGGGTGCCGGTTAGAGGGAAAACTAAAATGGGATGGAGGTCACATTAGTGCACAGTCCTACTTGACGTGTCCTCACATCACATCTGAACCTCGTCACATGATTCCCTTTTAAAACTCGGCACCTTTTCTGCTGTGTAAGACTTTCCCACCGGATAAAAAAAAAATGTATATATATATCTGTGCTTTAAAAATAAATAAATCTGCCTCTCTGAAACACTACTAATTCCTAATTTGTAGCCGGTACGTGCAAGAGGATTAATATGCATTTAAAATCTGCTGAATAACGGTGTGTATTACAACCAAACAACAGCTTCAATGACCTCCCATTGATCGGCTCACACCTGCTCACTCAGGGAAATGAAAGGCATCGCTGCAGACAGCGGCAGCAGCACGCTTTCCTCAAAATCCTCATTAACTTCAATTCCCATACTGGTGTTGTTGTGTCTGCCAACAACAGAGATGCCGGAAGATCAAAAGGAGGAGATGAGGAGCAAGTCGCACAGAGAGGAGATATTTGATCTCGGAAAGTGATCAGATTGGAGCTTATTTATTTGCTTTTTTTTTGGGTGGGGCCTGAATGGATCCAACAGTCCATAAAGAGCTGATTAAAAACGTGAGAATATATATATATATTAAAAAAAACAAAAAAAAACAGAATAGGGGATGTTAAGAGTCCTGAATAGATTTTATTATTATACACTATAATAAGATTCAAAACTATAAAAGTGGTATAAAATTACCAGGAAAAAAAAAGACAGTTAAACTGTTAATTGCAATTATTTGTTTGACAATTATTCGTTGGCTGAAATTTCACAATCGTGACGGCCCGACTCAGGCTATGATTATGCAAAATTACTCGTTACTAGTTCTTTGGCAGTGTGCACATCAGTAAAATGAACTGCGCTGAAGCCACAGCCGTCCTGTCCTGGACATGACGTGTCAATAAAACATGTTGTGAACCGAGCTGAGGACTTCCACCACCACCAGTAACCCAATCGACGTGTCCGACCCGCTCACACAAACTCTGCCATGCACACAACTGCGTATATAACTCGAGTACGTTTTCAATTTATCAGTCAACTCAAGCATTTAAACATATAAGACGATAAAGAGCAGAATAAAATACAAAAGGTATTCTGTCCTGTGATTTAAAAAAAAAAAAATATTTATTGTATATAGCCCTGTTGGCACAAATTTGGTGATGACTGTATGCACTATAATCTGGACTCATGTCAGGTTAAAAACAGCAACTTTATGCATTAATTAGGCTACTTTTATTTACTATTTTATTTTTAAACTGCCCTTAAAAATCGGTAAGCACCCCAATTTTTATTTAGGCAATAAAAAAATTAAAAAAAGAAAGAAATGTATGTACTGCCTTTTCCAGCAGAGACATCTTTGTTGGTTATTTCTTTCCTGATTTCAGACCAACAAGTTACACCGGTAAGATCTACCATTAAAGTTTTGTTGCGTCAACAGTCTGATGAAGTGTCACTAAAACAGCTCACATCTCCATTATGACCAAGCAAATATACAAATATACAGGGAAAGGAACCGACCGTAGTCCTCAAAGCTCAAAACAAATCTTCTTTAACTAGTGCAACCATCTGATCTGTTTCTTATGCATCTAATTTATTTTCTATATATATATATATATTTTTTTTAAATGTTCCTTTAAATTCTGTTTTTAAGTGAAACGCTGCATGTAATTATCTTGCTGTGAAACACTTTGAGCTGCATTTCTTGCATGAAAGGTCCCATATAAATAACGTATATATATATATATATATATATATATATATATATATATTTTTTTTTAAATCCTCAGTTTGTGCTAAACTAACAGTTTTACCCCCCCCCCCCCCCCACCTCCTCTACACCCCACCTCCATTCATTCAAGCTTACATCCAGTGATGCCCAACGAGCTCTTATTTCGGTTACGGCCTCTGTGGTCGTGCAAAGAGCCCAAATTAAAAAAAGGTCACGGGACAGGCAGGGCTGTGGAGCTAACATGGCTGCCAGCGAGCACCGCAACGTCCAAAAAAAAAAACACCACCACCTCCACCTCCTCCTCCACCTCCTTCACAACGAGCGGCTGCAGCACCTGCTCCGCCGAGCAGCTAACGTTAGCTCGCGGCGAAACGGTGCGCGCGCGCGCACCAACAAAACAAAAGCTCCCGCAGTCAACTAATAAGTGTTTATACGGTCTAATTAAACGCGGTGAAACGTTAGCAGGCGAACGGAAATTGAATGTTAACGTTTTTTAAAAAAAATAAAATAAAAAGGGGGAGGAGGAGGAGAAAGCGTCTCGCGAGGCGTGCAGAAATGAATGGAAGCGCGAGCGAGCGGCTAGCGTGCTAAGTTAGCAGCGACGTCGCGCGAGCAGGAGATGGAGAGACACAACACAAACCTTCTGGTGAGGAACACGATTAACCTTCTTCTTCACGTCCAGACAAACAGGAAAAAACAAAAACAAAACAACAAGAATCTCGTGCGTTTGTTGGGAAAGAGCCGCGGCTGGACAGAGAGAGAGAGAGAGAGAGAGAGAGAGAGAGGGAGGGGGGGGGGGGGAAAGCTGTGGACCGCGGATGACAGCTCGGCCCGGGTAAACTCGTCCACGGTTTGATGGCTGCGAGCGAGTCCCTTTTGCAACTGAGCATGCGCAACTTCGCTCCGTTGGAAAAACGTTGAATGGTGCCTTCCGGTTCCACGAGACAATTGGAAAAAACAAAACCAACAACGTATATTTTGAGAACTGTTGATAATTAAAGGAGGAGTAGAGACATACTTAAGTGTTGAGGCATTTTACTTGTTGAGTTTTCAACCCATTCAACTTTACACTGCAAAAGTCAGCGAGTGATAAACAAACAAACAAACAAAAAAGATTTATGAGCTGGTTGGGAAATATATATATATCTTTTTTGAATTGTTTGCTTATTAACTTCCAGCATACAAACTGTTGGTCATTTTTTTTATCATCGTTAAAAAAAAACACGTAAAAACAAAAGCACTTGAATAAAAGACAACCATTTGAAGTTTCCAAATTCCTTCGATTAATAAAAACACATTTGTATTACAAAATTACGAGCTATTTACGGGCTCTTGAAGGTATCAGAACATCTCGCGGCAACGGGATTTCAAAATAAAAGCCGGTTATTCACAAATTCTATTTTAAACTCTTCACAGTGTTCTAATACAATATAGGATAGATATTTATTATAATAAACACACGTTATCTAACTTAACAACTGATTTAAGGAAGTCAAATGACAACGTACGTAATCCGTCTGTCTGTTTTACTGTGGTGTGTTTTTCTTTTTCCACTTCCGGGTCAGAGCTCAGAAAACATTGATGGCGGCCACATGCTCGTTGGTACAGTGAATTTTTCTGCGGAACTTATTAACTGCAGATTACAGCCGGCAGAATGAAGGACACGCCGCTGTCCAACTGTGAGCGGGATTTCCTGCTGAAAGCCATCGAAGAGAAAAAGGTGCGTCTCTGCATCTGTTTACTGCAGAATAACATCATTTTCATTTATTTAAATTAAAGGTTTACAATGTCCTGAATTTGCCTCGTTAGATTTAAATGATGACGTCCTGCTTGTTTTGTTGTTGTTGTATAAACTTCCATCTCATTTATATTCTATATTTTGAAATGTTCTTTTATATCTTGTTTTTTTTTACGTGAACCACTGCATGTAATTATTTTGCTGTAAAGCACTTTGAGCTGCATTTCTTGTATGAAAGGGGTCCAAATAAAGTTTATTATTATTATTATTATTATTATTATTATTATTATTCATTCACGGTTTTCTGTCCTCCTGCAGCGCCTGGACGGACGACAGACTTACGACTACAGGAAGATCAAGATCACGTTTGGGACCGACTATGGGTGCTGCTTTGTGGAGCTGGGTCAAACCAGGTGAACCTGCAGTCAAATGTTTACAACAACAATAATAATAATAATAATAATAATAATAATAATCTTTGCAGTGTCTGCTCAGTAACCACTTTTAATTCCTCTTTAAATCATCACCCTGAATGTTGGACTTCACAGGGTCATGGCCCAGGTGTCCTGTGAGCTGGTGGCGCCTAAAGAGAGCCGACCCAACGAGGGAATCATGTTCTTCAACATCGAGCTGTCGCCCATGGCCTCTCCGGCGTTCGAGCCCGGAAGGTGAGGACAACAAGACTGGGTTTACTTTTTCTTTTCTTTTCTTTTTTTTCCTAGCAGAAAGTGTTTTATTTTCTTAGGAAATAAATCTGTGGTGTTTTTTTGTTGTTGTTTTTTTTAACTTTCTCTGCAGACAGTCTGAGTTGTCGGTGAAGCTCAACAGACAGCTGGAAAGATGCCTGAGGAACTCCAAGTGCATCGATACGGAGTCCCTGTGTGTGGTGTCTGGAGAGAAGGTACACACACACACACACACACACACACACACAAGACACACAAATTAAGGAACCTCTTCCCCTGTGATGATGATGATGATGATGATGTGTTGTTCAGGTGTGGCAGATCCGAGTGGACGTCCACATGTTGAACAATGACGGGAACCTGATGGACGCCTCCAGCGTCGCCGCCATCACCGCGCTGTCCCACTTCAGACGCCCCGACGTCGGCATCCAGGGCGAGGAGGTCATAGTGGTGAGTTCAGCGGTGTGGAAAACACGGGACGATGCGCGCGGGCGCTCTCCCGGCCATTTAACCCGTTTCACCGTTGACTTTGCCTTTTTTGTTTTGTTTTGTTTTGTTTTGTTTTGTTTGTTTCTCGTCTCTCTGGCGGCGCCTGTGGCGAGAAGCTGTAATTGCAGCTTCAGTTTTTCGAACTTCAGTTCCTAGAAATCAAAAACGGGTCTCTTGTGTCACACCAGACAGTTCACAGTTAGCTCCGCTCACCCTTCTCTGGCTGCTTAATGGCAAACGCGTCAATAACGGTGCGCTGCTCTTGATTTTATTTTATTTTTTATGTTTTTAACGTCGCCGCAGACACGTTCAGTTTGTAACGCTGTAAAATAAAAGTTTTCATCAGTGGATCACAGCCAGCTTCATGTTAACTGACATGCGTGGCCTTATTTCTTTCTTTGAATTTTTACTGAAATGGAAACGGCAATAACTAGTTTTTAGTAAAAATTAAATTAATTATCAAAATAAATCATTCAAAATGGATAAAAAATTTGGAACAGAATGATGATAATGATAACTAGTTTAAGTTCATCCAAATCTTATGTTACTAATAATAATCACACATTTCACATTATACATGGAGATATAGAGATTTTTTTTCAATGTATTTCTTTTATTTATTTCAAAATGCCAATTTGACTTCTATTCGCACCGAAATCTCGTGTGACAAAGAATTGAATAAATTTCCTTCATTATTGTGAAACTAATCATGCGTGAATATTTTTATTTTTTTCCCTCATAACTTTCGTAGCAAAATCTCTAATCATTTGTTGACACACAGAAGATACTGTATATTTGTCAGTCTTAAACTTTTGTCTGATTATTTACCGACTGCGCCTCCTCAGTACAGTGCGGAGGAGAGAGACCCGATTCCTCTGAGCATCTACCACATGCCCATCAGCGTCAGCTTCTCCTTCTTCCAACAGGGGTGAGAAAACCACGTCTTCAGTTTCCTGTGTGGATGTTTTTTTTTTTTTGAACGTCCTGTTTTGTAAACGTCGTCCCCTCCCGTCTCTGTCAGAACTTACCTGCTGGTGGACCCGTGCGAGCGGGAGGAGCGAGTGATGGACGGCCTGCTGATGATCGCCATGAACAAACACCGAGAAATCTGCTCCATCCAGTCCAGCGGGGGCATCATGCTGCTGAAAGAGCAGGTGAGAGGGGGCTCTGCGTATTCCCCAAAACTTTAAAGAAGCCTTTCATGTTTTTGTTTTTTTAAATGCATCTAAAATAACTCTACACTTTTAAATAATTATGTGTCGGATATTGTTTTTACTCATGTAACTTGAATTCCACCAAGGATGTGGCCGAACTATTTGTGATGTCACAGATCATGCTCAAAGGCCCCCCCGCCCCTTAAAAAAAAAAATCAGTTTAACACTGAGCTCAGAGAAAGTTTCCCCTTTTTAACAGGTGAATAAAATAAAAATTAAAAAAACATCCCTCCAGTTTTAAACTGTGAACGTCCATCGTTCTGCACGGTGAAGCTCAAATATTCAGCTGGAAGAACGTAAAGAAAAGAAAAAAAACCGCATCGTTGAGGAAAAACAGGAGAAATTGTATAATCTGCTTTTGTTTTTTTGTCTGTGTTGCTGCAGGTCATGAGGTGCAGTAAAATAGCCAGCGTCAAAGTGTCTGAAATCACGGAGCTCATCCACCAAGCCCTGCTGAACGACAAGACAGCCAGGTGAGCAGTGAAGCATCCGCTCGTCAGTCTTAAAAATGCAAATTGAGTCGTTTAAAAGAAGCTAAATAATTTTTTTTTTTTTTTAACAGGAAGGCCGGCGGTAGGTGCGGCTTCGCAGAGTCGATGCCTCAGGAGCGAATCACGGCGCTGAAAATGGACGAGACGCCGGTGGAGATGACGGACGTGGCCGAGAGAGTCGACGACATCGTCCGGAAAGCCGAAGCCCCGCCTTCGACGTATCCTGAACTACGGCGCGGAAAACGTGTTGTTTTGTCCTCTTTTAAAGGTGTCATTCATAAGAGTTAAATCCCCTCTTGTAATACCAGTTTGTACATTAAGGGGGCGATAGTGAGTCACCATAGCATTTCTCAGTTCGGTGTTTAACTGAAATCTGTGACAATAACAGGGTAGGTCACAGAATCTGACGGGAGAGCAGGGGGGGGGGGGGGGGGGACCAATTTTAGCGTAACACCGGCTGTCAAGAGTTTTAAGCACTTTTGCAGAATTTACATTTTCTTGCCCTGCTGTTAAATTATTATTTTTTTTCTGTAACTGAGGGTTGTAAAAGTTACATTTTATGCACCCAGTTGTTTTTAGACAACTAAAAAAAAAAAAAAAACCTGCTGGTTCGTTCATGCTTGTAGTTTCCATTATAGTTTGTTTATTTCAGTTTTTCAAAGCAAGAAAGCAGCCGCAGTAAAATCCATATATTGGTGCCTTTTCAAATGTTTTTTTATTTGTGGTATATAAAAATTTAAAAATGTATAAAAAGACGTTAGAGTGCACTTTTTCTTCCTCTCTGGTTGGACTCAGAGCAGATTGAACGCTACAGTGACTCACCGTACCACCTTGTGGTAGAAGGTGGTATTACAAGGCAAACTTAAATCTAACTTCAGTTGACGTCTGTGCAACACACCACGTCTTTGACAAAACTATATACTATTTTTTTTCATTGTCTGGATAATTTTAGTTAATTTTCTAAGTGTTTGACATAAAAATTTTTTTTTAAAAATGACATATTGCCGCCTTTAACCGTACACACCAGAGTAGCATCCCCAGTGGTGCCGTTCCCAGGTGTCGGACAGGTGGGTCAGAACACCTGGGGACTGGAGGAGGAGGAGGAGGAGGAGGATGACGACGCTGAAGAGGAAGAAGATGACAGTGGCGAAGAGCAGCTGGAAAAAGTAACAAAGATGGAGGAGAGCAGAGGAGGTTATTACATTTTCTTTTATTCCAATATATATGTGTTATGGCTGCAGGGGGACACTGTCACAATTTTCTTTTCTTCTTACAGATGTGGTTGAGATATCAGACAGTGAAGAGGAGGAGGTGGTCGTTCTTCATCCAGAGAAACCAGACAAAACGTCTAAGTAAGTGCAGCTGAGGAAGTACTTTAAATATTATTGGGTTGTTTTTAATTTTAAAAAAAATGTTTTTTCCTTCTCTCAGAAATACAGGCTCCAGTTCTCACCAGAAGGGGGCAGCAACATCCAAGAAAAGGCAGAATAAATGAGTTCCTCATGATAAACAATGTCCTGCTAGAATAAGAGTTTGGGAGTCATTTCTCCAAAGACTGCATTACAGAAACAAAACAAAGTTTGCTTCTTGTTTGTAATCGTTTTTTGTTTGGCTCTGAAATGTGTAAATGACAATTATCGGTGACATGTATTTTAACAGTTAAAGGATGTTTATTCTCAGACAAAAGTGGGGTGTTTAAGAAGACTTTTATTTCTCTGTTATGTTTGTGAAGTAAAATTTTTAAAGAGAAAAAAGTGATTTTCAGTGCTGTTTATGAATAAAATTAAAAAGATAAAAAATGTTTTTACAGTTTTTCTGGTTTGAATCAAAACGTGTGACACATGAAATTAAATATATTATGCTGACGTTATTTCTTGTCTGTATAAAGTATTTGTGATGACAGCAGACTTATGTTTTCATAGTATAAAGTGATGTTAACGACTGGATGAAGGAAGAAAAAAAAAAAAAAAAAGGACAGGTTCCACCGAGATTTGAACTCGGATCGCTGGATTCAGAGTCCAGAGTGCTAACCATTACACCATGGAACCTCCGCTGCTTACGTGGGGAATCTACGGTTTAATTAGTTTACAACGCGATTACGCAATATAAGTTAGTGTATTACATTGATGCGCGTGTACTATTTTCCTAAATATTTATGTTCTGCTGAGAAATATACTTACGTTGTCAATCACACATGTGCTTCGTAAGCAAAGAATTACATTTTATATTCGGCGTTTGCAGCAGCCAAAAGCGTAATCAACCATCATGGAAGAAAACAGATGATGGCCCGTACGGGGATCGAACCCGCGACCTTGGCGTTATTAGCACCACGCTCTAACCAACTGAGCTAACCGGCCATGCTTCTCCGTGCAAACCCCACATTTTAAAAAGAAAATCCGTACCGTGACCAAGCCTTTCATTTGATTTGCTATTGTTCCTTTTTTTTTTTTATTACTTTTAATAGCTAAATTAATGCTGAATCACCTTCGACTAACAGAGAGGGTAAATTCCTTCTTTGTCACACAACACGGTCTCCTGAATACGTTTTATGGTCCTTTTCCACTTTGCTTAAAAACTTAAATAAAATTTAAATCACCTCAAACTGTTTATCCTCCTGCACATCTTTCAAATGATGAATCTCAAAGGCCTTATCCTAAATAAATACAGATCCTACACCGCTGTTGACCGGGGATTTAAAACACTGGACATTCAATTTTTTTAAAAATTCAAAATAAATAAATTAAGGTATTTATAACGATCAATTATCCAATTAAGAACAACAAGAAAGTACACAAAACAGGACTGAACATGTAGAGATCACAGAAAAGGATTACTGTTGTGAAATCAATGTTACTTGATGAAATACTTCATTGATCATTGAAATTGGAGTCAATGTTAGAGTTTACAATAAATTTAAGAACAGATAAATTATATGAAAAACTAAAAAAATCAGAAGAATAAGAGATAGCCTATATAAAAACGTGTTATTTCCTGCAATATATGACAACAATATAGAAAAAAAATAAAAGAAATTTGCAACATATGTGCAGACAGACAGTTTAATAAAGCTGATTTATAGACATTTTTAAACCCTGGAGCAAAACCAAATTCTGTTAGCAATCGTAAAATTTATGAATTACACAAATAACTATTTAATGATCTGGCAAACAAGGATTTGTGTAAGTGGCTTCGGTGTGATTATTCTTCCTTTAATGTTCCACTCACTCGGTGCCAAAATCTCATTCAAGCGTAATAAAACACTTCCCGGAACAACACAAGCACCCGATTCATCCAAACCCTCTTCAGGAAGATTTTCAAGAACATAAATTATGTAATAGTTCCTCTACGTTTTGTGTTATTGTGTGTTTACGTGCTCTTTAGCCCGGAGTTAATGTGAAAATTGAGTCTTGTAAATATCAGCAGCTCTGCATGTTGTATGTTTATTTCATTTACTGTGATTTGCTTATTGAGATTTTCCTTCCACTAGAGGCGTAACTAAAAATCTTCAAAAAGCTTTTGGTCGTGGTCCCCAGAAGATGAATCCTAAAAGACTCCTCTGAGTTTCCCCTCGAGCGTCGCTCGTAAGCTCACACTTTTCTATTATTATCCACTGAAATATCTAAACATCTACTTAACTGCTGCGTTTAGCATTGAAACTTGTAAAGGTGTTCATGGTTCTCAGAGGATGAATCCTGTGGACTTGATATTTGTGGTTTAAAGCAATAAATCTCGGATGAATTTCAAAGAAAGTGGGTCCATGTCCCCTGTTTTAAGTAGAGCAACGTAAGTTTTGGGCTAATAAAACAGGTCCGATAAACAGAATAGGTCAAAGGTCAACTTCATCGTGACGTAAACAGCTTGAACCACATTTAATATCCGAGTCTGGACCACAGACGGGGCAAAGAAGCGGACGTAGCTTCCGGGTCTGAAAAAAATGAGGCTAATGTGGAAATGCAATACCACCGAGGGCCACTAGAGGTCGGCTCCCGAAAAGGTTCCGGCTCCATAGACTCCCATTCAACTTCTGTCATGAAATACATGGCTAATAAAATTTTTTCCCCTCATATCAAGATGGTGCCATTGGCTTAAATCACTCCTTCTTCTTAGTTCTCTGGTGATCCATCTGAAAATAATCACCATTAATTCAATATTATGCCTCAAATAGCACTATGTTGGTGGGCGTGTGTTTGATTGACAGGCCCGTGTGGGGCGCAGCAGGGAACGCGGTTCGGGCTCCCGTCGTGATTCATATCGCCATGGAAACCAGGTAGAAAATCCGTGCCGCTAACACAAAGAGCAGTACTTAAGGCCGGTGGGCATCATCAACACCCCAGACAAGAACTATTAATACAGACTACGAAAGAGCAAAAGCTCTCATGTGACCACGTTTCGTTTTATGGCTTCTGGTCCAACACTTTGCCACTTAGACGACATTTGAGCTTTTTTTTGGCGGGGGGGGCAAAACAACCAGCTATGTCGAGTGGCTTCGACTTTGTTTCAGGGAGGGACGCTGAGGCTCCAAGGACCAATAAAAAAAAAAAAAAAAAAAAAAAAAGGATATCGGAAACCGTGGTCCGGTTTTCAGGTTAATGAAAAAAGCGTGATGTTTTCAGAGCGTCGAAAAAAAAAAAAAAAGGGCGTCCCTGTCCGAGGCGGAGGCGGCCGTGACGTAACGAAACGATCCGCAGGTTCAGAGGAAGGTACGTTTTTAGCAGGTGGACGCACGGGTTCGGGTTTCAAAGCAAGCGATACTGTAGCTGCTAATAATAGGCCCCCGGCTGCCCGGGTAATTGGTTGTCCCGCTGCGAACGGTCCCCCTGAAAAACGAACACGTCACACCAGCCTTCAAGAAATATTCCTTCTTCTTTCTAGGTACGGCTGGAAAATAAACAAATAAACCAGAGACACTTACAAAAAGATATTAAAAAAAAAACAAAAAAAAACGTGTTATTTATGTTATTTGTGCTGCACAATGTTAAAATGTCGACTGCCGGGTTTCGACCGCTCTTCATTGGTTTTAACTCGATTCTGCTCTACTCTTGAGTTTTTTTTAATTTAAATTTCTAGCGGGGTATTTGCCCCCCTCCACCCCCCTCCTCTCACCGGTCTTCTTCGGGCACCTGGTCTGAAATGTCACCCC
>NW_027185388.1:572011-844511 GCF_022577435.1 Embiotoca jacksoni | reverse complement strand
CAGCCTATTGATTGTGACTCAAACATGTTCGGTTTTTTTTTTTCAGCCTCTTGGGTGAATTATCACTTTTTTTTTTTAACACTTAATTTTAATCAAGTAAAAAAAAATATATATATAAAAAAAAAAAATGAAGGTAAAGAGAAGTGTCTTCAAGTAGTGAAACGAAATGATAAGGAAATGTAAACAAGTGAATAATTACAATAATAATAATAATAATAATAATAAATAAAAAAATAATTAAAAGACATCTTGTTACTCAAACAAGGCAAGCAAAACATCACTACCTTCACCGTCTCTTCTGCCACATTGCCAGGGTCTCCCCAGCCGCAGCCTGTAGCCACACCACAACAATGCCCTTAAACAGAGAAGTGTCAGATCGGCACCATCGATCGCCACTCACCACCCTGCTGACCTCTCACCCCTCCACCCCCCCACCCTTTTCCCCTCCCCCCCCTCCCACCAAAAACACACATCTGACACCCACGAAAAACCACCCTGTCTTCTAGCGTCGCGTCATCGATGCGTTGTGACCTGGTGGTAACTAACTGTTCACACTTGGCATTCAAATGCATCTCGTCCGTACTGAGCGCGTGCGTCACTTCACATCACATAAAGCGTCACAGCCCTGCACGTGGAAAGCTCTTTACTTTCGTTTCAATTTTGTTTTGTTTTGTGTGGTTGAAATGTTTCCAGGAATCCAAAATCACGAGCGTTCAATCGAGATGCGTTCTGATGCCACGTGCGAACTGAAATCCATCTCCACTAAAATCTGGACCCGCTCTGGACTCCAACCCACCCGGATCTGACCTGAGCCCTTTTTTTTTTTTTGTCTTTTTTTTTTTGTCCATAAATCTCCGCATTGTAAATAATTCCTGGGTGGTCCGTTTTTTGTTGTTGTTTTTTTTCCATATATAGCGCTGGATATCTCGTCTGCTCTGTTCTGTTCTGTTCTGAGCTGAGCTGAGCTGAGCTGTGCTGTTCCCCCTCCGGGCTAAATTTAGGGATGAGGTAAGGTGAAATGAGATTCAGGGACCTCTGGGGCTTAATGGGCAGCACCAGGGATGGACAGAGGCAGAGAGCTGGATAAATACCCCCCGTGTGTTTGTTTTTAGATCACACACACACACACACACACACACACACACACACACACACACACACACACACACGCACACACGCACACACACCGAGTCCTTCCCGGCAGAAATTTGACCATGACTATGTGCCATTGACACGCCACTGCAAAGTGACAGTGCACACACACACACACACACACACACACACACACACGCACACGCACACCCACACCCACACCCACACAGTAAAGCTCAGTTTATATGCAAATAGTCTCCAAGCAACAACGCCGAGGTGGGTCAAACGCTCGGCACACTCTCAGGAGTGTCAAGTGTTTCTGTGTGTGAGTGTGTGTGTGTGTGTGTGTGTGTGATGCCCCTCCCACCCCTCCACCCCTTACCCACACACACACACACACTTCTGCATAACTGTCCTGGAAAACAACGACAGGATGGTTTACCGAGAAGTGAGGGGTCCCCTGATTCTATATTGGTTTAATAGGTTAGGACGAAACTGTCCCAGGAACATTCCTGCCTCCCCACCGGTCCTTTTGTGGAGCGTCAGCACAGCTTAACGTGGCTCGAAACACTGTCGATGGATTTCACCGTTGCTACTGTTTACGCACAGAAGAAGAAAAAAGAAAAAATGCTAACTCGGTATTTAACGTTTAACCGCCCTCGGCCTCGACGCAAAACTACAGAGGACAAAAAAAAAAAAAAAAAAAAAAAGAGTCTCTCGAGGACTCTGGTTTAAATAATTGATCAGCTTTCACAATCAACAGGCTGCTCGGTGCTTAAACCCCCTTTTCTTTCATTTGTTTTCTTAAATAACACTGGAAAAGAAAACAGCGTTAAAACACACACACACACACACACACACACACACACACACACACACACACACAGGGAAAACATGATATGCACATTTCTCTCCTTCACAAACACCCGTACACGTGGGGAGCACATGCACACTGGCGTACGCCACCTGAAGCTCATATTACACACACACAGATCAACACGCTCAGGAAACAACGCTATCAACCATGTTTATGTGCGGATCGTAAAGAACTCCCGAGTCGCAGCGCTGAAAGCGGAGAGCGATGATATCACGAAGAGACGCTTAAAATCTTCAGATAAGTCCCACTTGTCATCGGAGCAATTTTTCCACGTACGTAGTAATAATCCGCAGCCGGTTATTTTTAGCGACTCGCTGTCATTGTGTTTGTGCGCTCGGGGGGGGGGGGGGGATCGGGGGGGGGTCAACGTTCGCGCGTTTTCCGTTATCATTTCGGGCGGCGCGACCTCGGTGCGGCGACCTCGGCGTTCTGCGCCGTCGAGTGTAAAGTGACCCCGTTCGCTAAGTCGCGCTCCCCTTCGGCAGTTTAAAGATTTATCGCCGGAAACCTCCTCAAATTATCAGATTCAAGGGATTATCGGTTTTCAAGGAGTTTGTGAAACAATTCGTCCTCGATTTTGAGACGGGGAACAAAAATCACGGCCCTTTTTATGACAGATGTTGCCCCCTTTTTTTTTTCTTCTTTTTTTTTATGAGCTTATCATTTTAATATTAACTCTGAAAAGCTGGTTGAAAACTCTAAGATGATTTCATGCCGTGAGACGTGATCGCAGGTTCGAACTGTTCGTTCCTTGTATTTATGAGCTTAATCATTCTGACGTGATCCTGCTTGTCGTTAGTTTACATAATTGCAAACTTACACAATTGTCACGCTAATATCTCAGATTTCTCTGGGGTGGGTTCAAACTTCTCCAAATCTAATAAGAGAGCAACATTAAGCTGAAGTTGGAAAATGAGACGGTGGCTGTTTATTGATTGTTTTTTAAGTTTCTAACTTTTCTGGAAACTAACCTGAGCGCAGTGTTTCATTCTTTCCTGTTAAAATTTTGCTCTTGCGAAAAAAAATTAAAAAAATCACAGCCTCTCATATTGCAAGTCACCAAACACTGGAGAAACCTGACCAATGATCTGAGCCTCGTTGTAGTTGCTAAGCTACCAGCTGCTGTCCAGAAGACGGGGTTAACGAACGGTCAGTTAGCTTTGATTTTTATCGTAGTCATGTTTATGTACTGAACTAAATATAAAGTGGGCACCAAATAAACACCTGCGTTCAAATTTGATCCAATGTGATAGATGGTTTATGAAAACACGCTAAAGGTGCAGTTTGTGTTTTTAACACGTTGTCAGGTTCGTTCCCCCCCCCTCCCCCCCACCTGCTTCCTTTGAATAATCTCCAGCGCTGACATGACTGAGTCGGAGCCAAAAGGAGCACCGGCCAACAGCGCGGACCTGTTTTTTATTACTGTACAGTTTTTGCTGCACATTATGTACCCTGATCTGTGGGCGCCTGCATGGTTGCATAAGTGTGTGCGCGCATTATTAAAATGCCAAAACCCTTTTTTTTTTTTTTCTTTTTTTTTACAGTGCGAGGTAACTCACCCAGGCTGACGAGGGTGCGCGCCACCCACAGCACGTCGGCCACCAGCGCGGGAAGGATCAGCAAGCTGCTCATGACGTTCCCGTACTTCTGCTGGAAGGGGTCCATCATTGTCATGTACTTGTTCTCTCTCATGGGCTTGGCAAAGAAAAAGCCACCTGTGAAAAAAGGGAGGGAGGTTAAAGGATCAAAGCAACGTCAGATTCTTTTTTTTTTTTTCCACACTTTGGAAATGATGTTGCTTTAAAGCCCCCCCACTCCCCCCCGGGCTATAAATTTGTCATTTAAACACCCAGATGTGAGAGAAAGGAAGCGGGTAGGCCGGAGAGCGAAAGAACAAGTGGCGAAGGAACAGTTAGAAAAACAAGTGGTCCCTCCAGATAACACAATAAACTGAACTCGGGGGTCCACTTGGCCAACAATGGACAAGAGCAGAACGGGGAATGTTATATTTCCTGATCAGAGAATGGTCTTTTCCGCTTTCCATTACTCTCACACCACGCTACTGTGACATTAAAGTGTGTGTGTGTGTGGGGGGGGGGGGGGGGGGGGGGGGGGTGCGAATGTTTTAACGGACGAGCTTGTCAGTTTGGTGAATTCAGGGGAAGGCGATCCAAGTCTCTGGGCGAACTGGTCTCCATGCACCTGTTGCCTCGAGTTACAATCCTAAACTGATTTCTCATGGCACTATTTTTATCGTGAGTGACACTTTTATTGGTGCGTGGCATCGGACGGGGAACTGGGGGAGGGGGGGCGGGGGGGCGGCGCTCCGGTGGTCAACAACACTTCACGGTTTTCTAAACTGTGCGGTATGGACGTATTTTTGTGTCTTTGATACGCGAGCAAAAAGGAAAAAAGTTTTGAAAGCAAATTTCTCGCACCGCAATTTAAGTTTGTAGGTAAAAACATATATAAACTGAGAATATCATTATTTGCATTGCAAGCAAATTTGCTTTTACAGTTGTGTTAGTTTTGGTAATAAAATTAAAACCTTTGCTTTCAAGTCAAAAACCTTTGTGAGTTGAATTGGACGTAGTGGGCGGGACTACTTTGTGTATATATATGTATATAAATATATATTTTATATATATATATCCAATGATCAAATTCCCTATTATTTCCTGACCTCTGGAAACCCTGATAGGACTTTAAATGAGCTTTAAAATAAAGGCATACAGTGAATGTCAAATGTTGACAAAAAAAAAAAATCTCTCTTCTTTCCCAACAATAAATCCTGACCTCACAAAACTTTGATAAGAATGTGAAGAAGACAAACTCAATCAAATGTCAAGCTGCATAAAGTTCACGTCTACTTTTATTTAATCCTGATATACAAAAATAGCACGCACCGTTAATTCACTTTCACTGGCACAGTTGCATCCAATTCAATTTGACCCACAATGAAATAATCTGGAAAACCTGCATAGCCGACAGATAAGCTTCGACTTCTATTGTTTACGTTTCGAGTCTGATTTGTTTTTCCGCTCTACGTGCTTTTTGTACACCAGCGCCGATCGCCGGTGCTACTCACCTAAGAAGAAGGTCACGACGTAAGGCACGGGCATGAGCGCCCACACCGCGCCGAGCGTCGGGTTGTACGTCGCTTCGGCTATACCGAGAATGAAGCCTCCGCCCACCCAGGTAGCTGCGTTGGCGGGGGGGGGGGGAAAGAGAAAGAAAAACACACGTTAAAAATAGAAGGAGAAACTGGCTTCGCACTCGAATCTCGCGCCGCATTTTTTCGCGCCATAAACACGTGTGCGTTACCGGTGAGCGTGAAGATGCCGACGAGCAGGCTGATGTTGCGTCCGGCGAGGAGCGTTATTTCCATGCCGTCTCCGCTGCTCTTTTTCTCCTCCTTCTTGGAGCGCATGGACGCCCAGATGCCCGTGCCCAAGATCAGCAGGTAGAACACCGCCATCACCACCAGACCCGGCACATTGAGAGCCATCCTCCACTACTTCTGTGTGCGTTTCCTGCCGAGAGACAGATTGAAGGCCAGCATGAAGATCTGAGATGCTAACAGCCAGAAAAAGAAACATGCAGATGCTGCTTGCAGTGTTTTGTTTTTTTTAAATAAGTGAAAAATGCAAGCAAAACCTTCTCAAATATCTTCTTTTTTTTTTGGAGGGGGTGGGGAGGGGTAGGAAATATATATATATAAAAAAATTATGATTGCAGGGCAAACATGATTCTGACAAAAAAATAAAAATACAAAAAAAAAAAACATTCATAATGTGCAGAGAGATCAAGCGCAAATGATAAAACAATGAACAGAAAACACACCAATGAAAAGAGAAGGGTGAGCAAGGTGGAAAAGAAACTACACGTCTTCTGAAAAGAAAGAAAAGTGGAATAAAAGGCTACAAATGGAACAAAAAAAAAAAAAAGAAAAGGAGCAGCAGCATTTCGGATGACCTGGCTCTGCTTGCTTGGCAGACGGGGGGGGGGGGGGTAAAGAGAAGAGGGCAAGGTGGGGGAGGGGGGTGGGGGGAGTTTGGGAGGAGGTTCGGAGGGTGTGGGGGGGGTGAAGAGTCGAAGAGACGAAAGGGGTCTCACCATCACGCTTGGCATCACTGACAAAGATGGCGGACAGATGTTGTCCCCCGTCTCCAGTGGTCGGGCGGCCCCGAGTTTCCACCCCAAACATCGAGAAGTGAAAACAACTCAGAGCCACGTTAGTTCCAACATGTGTGTGTGTGTGTGTGTGTCTATGTGTGTGCAGTTACTGTGACCCGTGTGTGTCGGACAGGTGAGAAAGAAAAAAAGACTTGAATGAATAGCGTTTATCTTTAACTGCTGCTCGGCATCTGTACTTGCACCCCCACTTCCCTGGACGGTGACACGGTGGAACATTTACTGTATTAACTGTTTTAATGCAGTCGAAGGAAAAAGTGAAGAACTACAGGTTTTTTTGGGGGTTTTTTTCCATCTAAAATATCACAATAAAGCAGTTTCTTAAGAAAATGTTCTCTTTATTGTAGACAAACTCATTTATCATAAACACAGGCCATTTTCATGTTTAAAAAAAACAAAACAAGACCCCAATGTACTGAAAACGTTCCCGGTTTTTGGGGGATTCGTCCGTGATTTATTCAGTCATTCATTCAGTCGGGTTTTTGTGAGTATGATCTACTCTTAAGCCTCTTCTAAGCAGCGCCTCCCCACTAACCAGCCCCAACACTGTTTCTGCCTTTTAATTTTCCAGCATTTTGTTTTTCTTTGCTTGTTTCCATTTTTTAACCTTCGCCTGTACGATCCAAAACAATTCCAAGACTTGCACTGATGCGCAAAAACACGCAGCACAGAGCCGTCGGGCGGACGGAGCGAGAGGAAGCTACAACCTTGGTGAGAAAGTATTTCGAGTTACGTCGGCTTGATCGTCACCCGCACCCCGAGTTGCACTCAGTTTTTGTGAGCAGCGTCGGACGTGAAATTTGAGGAGAGAGCGAACACCCGGATTGTGTGAAATGTTTGGGGAACAGAAACGGAGTCAAAATCCGGTGAGTTGAGGGCGAGAGACTTGGGAGAACCCGATTTACCACGGCGACAAAAGTTCAGGTGGTTTTGCGGCGAACGTTCGGTTCGTAAAGTCCCAGTAAACTCGGTGTTGACGGTCTGACTCCGAGGGGACGAATTCGCGGCGACGCAACCACCGCCGACGTCAAAGACAAAACCCACCCGGTTGCTTCCCGACCTGACGCGCCTCCTTCGGCCTTGGACGGTGACGTCCTGCCCCTCTTTAGCTCCGAACGCCTCGCTCCTGCTTATCGCCTCGTTGTCGTACACTTCCTGAAACATTTCAAGTGTCTTTCTTGCACTTTTAGCATGTGCTCTCTCTCCATGATGAAATCCCAGATATTCCCAGACCGCTGTTTACAAAAAAATGTGTGCCACTGTTACTTTCGGACTCTCTTGCTCCCAGTTTTGTCTTTACTTGCCTGTTTTGTTTTTGTTTTGTTTTTTTCGTCATCTCGAACCCGTTTGAGTCTCCCTTTCGTTTTCTTTTGGGTCCACTGATCCGGGCTCTAACCGAAAACAACATTTGTTTTACAGAAAGCTTTGGCTGAAATCCTGAAACTTAAAGAAGAAAGAATGCATGTAGATCCCCTGAAGGGGGGGAGGGGGGGGGGGGCAGAGAGATGAAGTAAAAATAAAAAGGAAATACTTGTGAAAGGAATGCACTGAAAAATACGGGTTGGAGGCGTATGTGTGTGTCTGTGTGTGTTTATATGTGAAGGTATGGAAGGAATGGTTAAGGGGGAGGAGGGAGAGGAAGAGGAGGTGGGGGGGGGGAGGGTGGTGGTGACAGGTGGATCACTGCTAAAGTCAACAAAAGCCTGAAGCCTCATGAGGGCCGCGTGTTTTTGCGCGTGTTCTTTAAGTCAAGTTAGGTTAGGTGAGGTAGTTACTTTATTAACATTTTTTTTTAAAGTTAATTAAGTATGTGCGTCTGTAACATACAGAGCGCAGAGCGCAAACTGAATATTCATGTGACATTACGGCGTTGATGTTTTCTGGGCTCGGACCAAAAAGAAAAACCAAGAAAAAAAACCAAGAAGAAAACTGTAAAATATTAACAGCTATCGGCTCCACAGATGTGTGAAGAGTCAAAAAACACAGGCGGGAAACAATACAGCATTTGAAAGCTACGGCACGGACTTTATACTCAATACTAATGATCTGCAGCTGCAGCAACGGGCTACTTTGCATGAAAAACTTGCAAAGTCTGCAGTAAATATGCAGGACTTGGATGATTGCGATGTTTCACAGTAGTAATATACTTGGTCGATACCCGACCGATGCTTATTCGACTCAGAAAAGGCACGTGCTCTATAAATGTCAGTGTAGCTTCTTTTTTCCCCCCAGGGAATCGTAAACTTTTTTTTTTACAAGGTTTTATGCAACCACGTCGGTGGGAGAGTTCTCTGAGGGCGGCGGGTTTGTTTTTTTTGTCAGCTTGTAAAAAGTAAAAGAACATTTAAGTTGAACTGAGGCCGGATAAGTGCCGAGTCAGTTGCTGCTGAGGAACATTCGCCTTGAAAGTAACCAGACATTTTCTGAATTCACGGTATGTGACGCTTTTGAACTCTAACCTGTGCTAATTGATACAAAACAAGTCCAACAAGTTGTTCTCGCTGCTAAACGTTTGCATTTAGATGGTATTTCGGGTCTCTAGGTCAATGCGAGTCTGCGAGCTTCTTGGATCCACTGTTGCTTCTTAAAAATGTGCCATAAAACCAAAACAGTGAGCTTAATAGAGGCTAAAATGCTGTGCATGACTAAACTGAGTGATATTTTTCCTCCGGGTTTGTTACTGAGAGCAGCCACATG
Source organism: Embiotoca jacksoni (assembly GCF_022577435.1). Taxonomy (NCBI): domain Eukaryota; kingdom Metazoa; phylum Chordata; class Actinopteri; family Embiotocidae; genus Embiotoca; species Embiotoca jacksoni. The sequence goes on along the minus strand of NW_027185388.1, from coordinate 835,651 downwards.
TCACGTCTCATTTGCAAAAAGGTTAATAGGATTAAAAAATTCTCCTAAATATTCTTTCTCAGTCCTTTTCAGCGGGCTAATATTTTCAGTCCGGACTATTTCGGTACTGTAACAGTATGCGAGACATTTCACAGACCGACGAGAGGCCTGGAGTCCTTCGATGAAGGTATACATGTCTTTTGACCTATTTTGGAGTTGAAAATAAAAAGACCTCTTATGTCTCCCATACGCTCCACACACACTAACACTTTCTCTGCCCTCCCTTTTTTTTTCTTCATCGCGATAAACATCATCGCCAGCGATGTGGATCGTCTCGCATTTTTCCTCAGCGGGACTCGACGTTCCCCGCTCCAAACACAACGGCAAAAAAAAAAAGAAAACAAGAAAAGCATGAAATTCAAGAATTCAAAATGAATCCATCGCATTTAAGTGTCATTATCAAGATGACTCATATTTTGTTGGCTGCCGTTGAAGTTTCTGGTTTCAATAGAAAGTTAAATTTCTCCCGGATTTGCATCTCACACCAGATCAAGAACTGATCTGACTACTAAAGGGATGCCAAGTTAACATCTGACTCGTGTCAATTTTGGCAACAAAACTCACTGCAGCAGAGTTATTGGAAAGAGCAAATAAAACCCGTTGGGGTTTTGTATTTGAAAGCGCTCCAAGCAGACCCGGCTGGGGAACTATTGCTCACGGTCAAGTAAGGATTCTTCGATTTTAACCGGAACAATACATAATCAAATCCCTGATAAACGACTGCAGACCGTCACTCGACCCGTCGGATCGACTTTCATTCACTTAGATGGCGAAGATCGAGGTCAACAGATACTGGAGCAAAAATGTGGTGATTTTTTGTTTGCGATTCTCCTTTAGTGTTTTTAAAATCTGCTTCACAATACAAAAGTTGCCGTTTGTGTAAAAAGCTCGTGGCGTCAGCAAAGACGTCTGTTGCCTGAGAAAAAAAGTCATAAGTTACAAGTCGGGGCTCGGTTTACCGCTGATTTTGTGTATAATAAATATAGCTGAACATAACTTCAAGTCAACTTTGTAGCTCGTCGCGACGATGCAATCAAACTTCAGAAAACATATGCAAATAGACAAAAGGAAGGAAATTAAAAAAAAAAATAACTTCAACTCAACATTTAGTAAAAGCACCTAAAATTCTGACAACATAGTAAAGAAATTACACCCAACGTATCAGACATAAACATTTTTTTTATCTATTTTTTTTTTGTGTGTTACCGATTGACGAGTCCTAAAGTAGGTTATCCGCCAGTCTGGTTGAAAATAAACCAAAAAAACCTATGTGTTTTTTGATTTATTTTAACATTGTCTCAAAGGATTTCGATATTATTACAAATATCTCCAGTTAACCTAACGTCCCTCTTATGAAATTTAGATTTGTCGCTAATAATTAGTAGCTTGTTGCTACAAAAATCGTCATCTAAATTCATGTGCTAAAGTATTGGCCAATTTAATACCATTTTACATCCGGGGTGAAATGAGCCTTCAGTGTTTGACACGTATCTAATTTACATAACGTTCTCACTGATGGCACAAACATTTTTCTTTACGATTACGTATAATTTTATGGAGGCAATCGAGTCCGTTTATCACACGGTTCAGGTGTCGAGACAAACGTAGGCCGACATCTGTTTTAATGAAGAATTAGGATTCGCAGAAGAGTTTTTCTTTCCTCTTTTTGGTAAAAAAATAAAAATCTAAAAGTCTATACTTTCATTTTTACACCACAAACAAGAAAAAAAAAATATATCTAAATTCTCATTCAAATTAATACAAAATTAACAACCGCATGGAATAAGAGCTACTAGTAAATAGTAATTTGACATGTTGACAATTTCAGGAAGCGGAATTCAATATTGATGAATTAAAAATCCATCCAGTTGGTGCTTGAAAGTTTGTGAACCCCAGTGTTTTTTTTTTTATTTTTCAACCCTGCTGTGAACAGATCGTAACATAATTTTGTCTCATCGGTCAAGAACAAAATTTGTTGAACAACAGACTACCGATCCGTCTTGGAGAGCGGTGGCTTTCTTCTTGGAACCCTGCCATGGACACCGTTGTTGTTCAGCGTTTCCCACGACGAGGAATTAACAAACATTAACATTAGCCGTTGTGAGAGAGTTGCTTAGAGGTTACCCGGGCTTCGTTTGTGACCTCGTCAGCAATTACACACCTTTGTTTCACACCTGACTCTAATTTCACCTTCAAACTACCTGCTAGTCCTTGGGGGGAAGAGGGGGAGCGGGACGGGGGGGTTCACATAATTTTGACACTCACAAATGTTTTATTAGATCATTTTGGTCGATAAATAAACCGCTAAATATAATATTGCTTGCCTAATTTGTCAAAATGAGTTCTCTTTATCTACTTTTAGGACTGTTTTTAAAAAAATATTTTAGGTCATAATTATGCAAAGAATTCTAGAGGGGCTCACCAGCTTTAAAGCACCGCTGCTGCCGTTACTGCTTTCGAGTTCGTGACACTGCGTACTGAATATATATTACAATATCATTTGGGTTATTCAAGTTCAAGTTACTGTGCATCGTGTAGCCGTACGATACGTTGGCCACCACAGACCTGCTGGATTAAACAACAACAACAACAACAAATAAAACCCTACGTTTCTTTTTTGTTTAACTGGCATATCGACCCTTCAGCGTGTGCCAAAATCCATTTTTGTTGGCAGTTCATCCCCAGCCGACATCATCCTAAAGTTTTGGATCTTATACATTCATTAATAAAAGCAAAACAACATTCAACTCTGACCTACTGACTTATTTGCCTGTCAAATATCTTAAGTCTCCGGGTTTAGATGGACCGAAACACCGATCTACAGGGACGTGTACATTTGACTTCTTAGAGTATCTCCGGACACGAGTGTTTTCTCCGTCTAAAATACTCCCTGTGGTGTTATCCTTCATACGGATGCAGAAGTATGTCTTGGCTCTGTGACAACAGCTTTCTACAAATAATACCTCCCAACACACACACACACCTCTCGGTACTTTTCCATTCAGACCGACTCTTCAAGGACTCTTCTTGCGAGGATGTTATTATCCACTGTTCGTGAACTGGTAGCGTTCGCTGCAAGTCTGCACACGCACGCACACACTGCAACTTCAGCTGGTGAACTATGACTTTGCTCCTCTGCTGACAAGAGTCAGACAATGAGGGTCAACAGAGAGATTAGGAAGTAAAGAAAACAATCTGGCAGCTACTTCTGCTTCTTCTCCGGTACTAACATCCACCTCTGCGGTCTGAACACTTTGGGAGATTAGTTAAGTCGTAATAAGGCTGAAAACAAGAAGGACGAGAGCTACGATTTCCAGAAGTCACAGTAAGGATCACATTAATAACTGATGCGGTTTTGATAAGCACCGAACTGAGACGTCTGGGCTGAGGAATAAAACCTCCCGACTTAACGTCAAGCGCAGCATCTTTACACGTAAAAGCTAAAGAGGTTTTACACTCGCGGGAAAAAGGAGGTGACTGGGTCAAAGATTGATGAAGTGAGAGAAGTGAGTATGTGAGCATGACAAGGCAGTCAACCAGAACAAACTGGAGCTAATCTGTGTCTCAGAGAGAGCTGCTCAGCTTACACAAGGCATGGCGATGAGAAGATGTTGGCGTGAGGCTGTGGGCCAACCCTCGGGGAGAATGACTTGTACTAACAGAGCTGGGAATGATTAAAAGTGCAATGAGGAGGAAATACGGAGCGAAAAAAATTCAATAAAGTATTATTCCTCGAAAGGTGAGGACTGCCAAGAAATACCGTGAGATATAAAAACAAAAACAAAAAAAACAATGTCAAAAGTGTTTTTAAAAACTTTGCATCTACAATTAGGTACATATGCAACCATATCTAGGGACATATGGAAAAATAAATAAGATATACACAGTCACTCTAAGATATCATTTACTCAAACAGGTTGGTGGGGATCTCAATAAAAAAAAACAGCCTTTTTTTTTTTTATAACATCTTCAAAACAAAAATATCAACATTAAAATTAAATAAATAAAAAATCAGCCTGACACTGAGTGCCACATACAATCCACAGTTTGACCACAGTCTCAGCCTCAGCCACTTCTCCATTCTCACACCAAGTGCAGTGGAGATTTATAGCTTATCACAACCATTGATAGAGAGGATGCAAAAAAAACAAAAAAACAAAGATAGGCAGCTGCAGTCACATTAGACAAACCACAAGAGCCAATTTGGCACTGCAGCAGAGACCAGAGCTATTTCTAGGAGAGCCATGCACTCTCACTTAAGGTGTCCCAACCTGACTGAGTTTAAGTAGTATTACATACAATCTGTGTGCACTCAAACTAATAGTCCAAAAATGATGTACAAAAAGTAAAACAACAAAGAAAATAAATACCGATACAGGAGATGTGAGTAAGGGAGCATATTCAACGACTGAATACATACCTACGGCGAACAGTACGTGTCAGTTCTGAGTGATGATGTGAGGAGTCTATTCAGAGGACAGGCCAGGTGATAAATTCAGTCCAGGAGGAGAAAGATTCATACAACACTCATCCACAGTGTTGGAGACTGCCAGGAGATTGAGGGAAACACACACAGACACCAAAAAAATAAATTAAAAAAAAAAAAAAAAAAAAAATCGATGGGTGGACTTCAATGCCTTTCACTGAAGAGGGTTTAAAAACAAAACGTCAAATTTCAAAAAGAGTTTTTTTTGGACACAGCGCTGTGCAGTGAGGAGGGAGAAAGGAGTCAAGAGTTGATGGTTCAAAAAAAAAAAATCTCATGAGGCAGGTTCAATGAGGGAGGATGGAAGTCTGTCGAATCAACACAGCCTCCCCCTGGTTTTAAAGCTCACGGGGTGGGAGTGGTTAGACGGTATGTGGGGGACAAGGGAAGCTGCCATGACTGCCACCTGATTGGTGACTGCGGCGGTGCCCTTGTCTGCAGCCTATTAGCTGTTCTCAGAATGTGTGTGTGTGTGTGTGTGTGTGTGTGTGTGCGTGTGTGTGTGTGTGTGTGTGTATGTGTTGGAGGCGGGGCAGATCCCCCCACCCCCAGTTTCGGCCCACACGGGGATGGCTTTGAGTGTAGGGTGGCACTGGCACCTCCGGCTCCTCATGATCAGCTCATTAACACCCCCTCCTACCCCCCCCCCCACCCCACCCCACCTCCGTCCAGCTCTACTCGATCACCTCTTATCTCCCCATTCATTTCCCCTTTTTTTTCCCCCTCTTTGTAACTTCCCAGTCTTTATACCCTGCAGTTCCTCTAATAAAACTTTATCAGAAATTATTCACCCCCCCCCCCACCCGCCATCTGTCACCTACCTGCTGTGTTTCACAGCAGCTGTACAGCCAGCGTCACAGAGCCAACCGCGATCCTCAAACACACCCACCCACACACACACACACCCACACACAACCTCAATACATTAAGAAAAACATCTCCTTGTGCAGTGTTTTTTGTTTTTTTTTCTCTCTTCAGTTTTATTAGTGTGTGTGTGTGTGTGTGCGCGTGCGAGTGTGTGGGCACGGAGCAACTGCCTCTTTGCCTAGGACTTCCACAAAGCCTCGCTTGTTCTGTCCATATGGTTTAGTGTATCAGGCATTTAGTGAATCACATGGGAAGAGCCAGACAGAGAAATATGAGGAAGAAGAAGTCGCAGAGAAGAAAGAGGCCTGGGATTCGATTAAAAATAGCCTGTGTTTACAGAGGAGCTCCAGGCAGTCATTTAGTCCAAAACAGCCTCAGGCCAAATATTTTTCAGACAGCTTTTCAAATATTCTCACATCAGTGGGGAGAGATGAGAGCGTTTCACATTCAACAGACCTGACGTGAGTGAATTCCTGCCGCCTTTTTGCAGGAAAACAGCGACAGCGCTCTCCATGGTGCAGCTGCCAACCAACCGCTACAGTAAACAGAGATAAAAAAATAAAATAAAATGTGCCGATCTCCGTCACGTAAACAACACAGGCGGTGAAAAATTATTACAGCGGTGCCAATCGAACGCTGACATCGATATGGATGCAGATCGCCAGATCAAACGACAGCATCCTGCTTTTCTACAACTGACGAAAAGAGAAACAACAAAGTTGCTGACAAGCTCTTCTTCACTTCACCTGAAGGGATTTCGATAACAGTCCTTTCACCTCCTGTCCTGCCTACTTGCACATTACCTCAATTACAACCATTTAGCCGTGTGATCCAACCCACCCCCCACCCCCCCTTTGCTTTTTTTCCCCCTCAGTTTGAATCAACAAAGAGACCAGCTGTGCAGCGCCGTGGTGATGCTGTGCCTTTAAGAGTCCTTTTCCTGCACCAAGAAAAGCTCAGTAACTCTCCCCTTCGCTTGTGTGTGTGTGTGTGTGTGTGTGTGTGTGTGTGTGTGTGTGTGTGCGCTATATGATTAGTCAGTGCCCTCCTCACACTGCCTTGCATGCTTTTAAGCTTCAGTGTCTGCGTGCCTCACTCCCCGTTGGTTTGCATTTATTTCCATGCATATCTTCAGGCCTATCTCTTTGCCCTTTTCACTCAGTGGGTATAAAATGTTGAGGGAAAATTTAATTTAACCCCTCTTAAACCATTTAGAGTTTCCTAGTCAGACGTCACATCAAGTCATGATGATGTGTTATGATTGTTACGGCATGATATAAACGCAGCTCATTATAATGAATAATTATCTGAACAAAACGAAAATCACTATACCAGGCCACTCAAAAACCTGGGTGGGGAAAAAGTTCCACTTCATTCAGAGGACGTCATCCGGACGGCTGATAGCGTTCGTTTTTAATACCGACAGATACAGAAATATTACTCTCTTCTCCTTCCCACGAAACAAATATTCTCGGACCTAACGGACAGGTCCGGCGAAATGACTCATTTCCTGAGAGTTGTGATGCTTAAAAGCTGTTTATCTACAGTATTTACAGCAACAACAGAAGTTTTTGTATTTACTCTCTCAGGTTTAAAAAAAAAAAAAAAAAAAATATATATATATATATATATTCACACTTATTCACTCTGTAAAATCAGCAAATTAGTTTTTCGTTTTAGTCAAATTTGTATTAACTGTTATCATGTCTTTCTTTGGTTGGTTTTACTCAACACAAAACTGAAAACATATTGAGTCTCGTTTTTTTTTTTTGTCTTCTTCCGTTTTCCTTTTTTTTTTTGACAGCCGAATTTTGAGACTCCAGCTGTCGCCATCTTTGTTCGTAGTTGCTATGGTTACGAGTGTTCATCTCGTACGGTGACTTTAGCGGGAAAAAAAAAAAAGAAAGAAAAAAGACTCGGTGTCCGTGACTCGGTGTCCGTGACTCTCTGCTCCGTAGTAACAGCAGACAGACTCTCCACAGTAAATCCAGTAAACATTATCATGTCGAAACTCGTTTTGTTTTTTTTTGTTTTTAAACAGAACCGTTTCTCTCTTTCTTTCTTTCTGTCCTGCTTCACCTGACATTAGCACCCCCCGCTAAGAGTCCCGTGTTGGGTTTAGTTCAAATGGCGTCAACACAGTGATCATTAATTAACGAACACCTGGAGAAGGATTTGGATGCAGCCATTTAATCCTGAAATTTACCTCTTTTCTGACAAAAAAAACAAAAAAACATGAAAGATGTCCGACTGAAAGCTACGGCCTCATCTCCAATGCTACATTAGCAGCGTTTAAATCATCTTACCTACTCATGAATATCAGCTGCTCGTAGTTTTATCTCGGCTGGTTCGGCTGTTAGTTTTCTTTTGTCTCTCGTCTGCTTTTGTTGTTGTTGTTGTTGTTGTTGTTCCGGACTTTTCCACGAAAAAAAACCAAAAAAAATAAAAACCCGGTGACGTCATGTGACGTAACTGACCCAATACGTGACGTCCCTGAACGTAACGGAGCGTCTCATTAACGGCAGCGCGGCAGGTCACTGAATGCAGCTTTGTATTCAAACAGGACAATTTGCGGATTCATTGAGCAGAAAATTAAAAGCAAATTATTTTGATTTTTAATCAATCATTTTGAGTCTTTTTTTTTTTTTTTTAAATGGAGAAAAAAAAAATGCAGACATTTGCTGATTCATACATCTGCAAAAACAACAAAAAAAATGATATTATTTTAGTTGTGGACAAAACAAGCTTCGGGTAATAATGATTTTGACATTTTTCCAGATATTTTGATATTTTAAAAACAAAAAACGTATACATTTATTGACAAAATTGATCAATAATGAAAAACAACCGCTATTTGTAAGCCCTATAAAACAGTATTTTATTCATTTAAGTTGAATTGTCTGTAGTTCTTGTTTTGGAAATATTGCTTTTTAATTTAATTTTCTTTTCATTACTGTCGTGAAAAAAAAGGTCATCTAGGAAAACAGATGAAAATATCATTTGTTTTTGTTGACTAGGGGTCATAATAATCAGTTCTCTTGGTGGAAAACATTATTATGATATTATGCTGTAGGTGGAATAAAACTCCATCCAGAAGCAGCTCCAGCACCAAATGAATTCACGTTTGTTACACTGCTGAAATGTCAAGTAAACAGCCTTTGGACCAACAAAACGCTCATTGTGGGGGGCATCAGCGTCGCTCGACTCGGTCTGGCTCACCCTTGGTGAGCAAAAACAGGGAATAACAGAGTACACATGCCCACCAAGTTCTGGGAGGAGGTCTGATCGAGCTTGTTAAGTAAAACCACCTGTGTGGCTGAAACTGTGCAGGGGTTGAAATCTTTAACATCTTAAAGCAGTTTTAAAACATTTTAGCACAGAAGGAAAAGTGTACCGCATGAGATTAGGTTAGGTTAGGTAAGGTAGTTACTTTATTAATCCCCGAGGGGAAATTTGTTCGCTGCAGCAGCATACAGAAGCAATAAGATAATTACAACCTCGGTGAAAGTGAACATACTATTCCTTCAGATGCCCAATAAAACCCTTCAGATGGGCGCGTGTTCAGAAATCAGCGACTGATCGCTGCAGTCCATCTGCGCCTGCCCGTGAGCCATTACAGTTCCAGCATGTTTTGCAAGTGTGGCTGTGAGGGGATGCAAAAGAAAACAAGTTCCCACTGGCTATGTTTGTTCCTTTCTCTCTTGTTTCTGTCTCAGCTCTTTCTGTACGAGACTTACCACTTCCTTTATGGTCCGTGGTAAACGGTCCAAAACATGTCAAACTTTTGCAATTGTCTGTGGTCAGACTTAATTGCTGTCTGGCTGAAAATTACTGCAAGTAAAAGAAAACAGGAACGAGAAGTGACAAAATCCCCAAGAATACAAGACGTTCAGTTGTATTTTAATTACGTCATTGATCGTATTTTGATTTCAGTGACTAACTGCTTTGTTGTAGACAAACACGGGTACATGACAGAGAGCTGTCATAAAATGACTCCAAGTAGTAGATTTAAATTTATCTAGATTAGTCATAATTTTTGTTGTCAAAATGAATTGCCACAGAAGCAAAACAATCAATAATAACATCCGTAACCACGGCAACAACTGCAAATGCTTAGGTGATATAAAAGCTAGAAATACCAAAATGAGACTTAAAAAATATCACAGAGGAAAACTAGATGAAAGCATAATTTTTTTTTTTTTTTTGTTTGTTAACTATGAGTCAAAGTTGTGTTTCGTCAACCACCGATGGCGGCAAGGCGACCATGCAAGGCGCTCGTCTGCCATTGGATCCTGAGCCATGTCAGAAACATGCAGATAAAAGAGATCACAGGAGCAACACAGAAAACCCCAAAAAACTGGTTTTAATCTATCCTGCATTGGTGTGCACTAAGAGTAAAAGAGTGATTACACAAGTGTGCAGTGGAAGAGCAATTACACTGGAAACTAAGATCAAGATATAATCTGCTCATCGTCTGCCTGTGTTTTGTTAAAACATGAGATATTGCACCAGATGTGAGAATCTCCAAACCACAGAGGACATTTTATCCACTTCATCAAATGAAATAAACATCAGTACATCTGAGAAGTTATGCTGGGTTTTTTCTGTTTTTTCTCGGATGGTTGCTGTGTGTGTTTTTAATTAGCTGTGTGAGAGAGAGATATGCAACACTTTCTGTCAAAAATAGTATTTATTACCTGATTTATGACCCATCAAGTGACCCATTAGCCCCGCCCTCTTTTATGAAACAGTATGACCTAAAATAATGTTAAAATCTAGCTTTTTGATCCCAACAATCTTTTGTGCTTGATCCAGTTGCATTTTATGCACAACACAATCAGACTACTCAAAAGTTGAAGCGCTAAGGTTTAGATGATGAGGAGATAGGAAGTTATTCAGGATATGAGAATCCAGAGTTGTGCTACAGGTACAAAGCTGTACTGAGCCGGCTAAAGCAGAGTAAAAAAGCAAGGGACAATTCTTTTACTTTTTATTTTATATTTACTTTTATATTTGTTACTCGCCTTCAACCATTAACATGAAATGGACGGTTCTATTCACATCTCGGCTGCTTAAATATGAAATGAAGATATTTTCAGTGAGCCCAGAAACAGAACAGGACTGAACCAGTCAACCCTGCTTCTCGTCTTGCTCATCATGTCTCCACTTGTGAACAACGTTTGACTTGTCACCCGTCTGCCTGCTTTGTAAATCGTACAGCAGGTCACCACAGTCTCTCTCGTTTTCACTTTCTTCTGAAGAGGTATACTTCTTTGTGACCGTTGTACATCGTGGAAGGATGAACAGCTGACCAACAGCAATATTTGAAGATACACTGATACAAAACATAGTGTTCGTCTTCAGGAGTGACAACAAAGTGATAAAAGAAGCCTTGTTAAAAAAAAGCCATTTTTTTTGTTAGTGACATAAAGAGATTGCTGGATTTGATGCTATTTGCTCCGAGCTAATTAACAAGGTCATATGTTGTTGTGACATTGCAAATTGTATAGATTGTCACTAAATTTCCACGTGTAAGATGATTTAAGCCTTTGTAATGTTTTATAGTAGTTATTTTAAATATTTTAGCGCCTCCATCTGAGGCAGCGTTCTCCTGTATCCAAGTGAAACTTGAAAAAATAACTGGCCTTTATTGTGTGCATGTTGATTCAGCATTTACACTATTAAGATCCTGTTTCTGACTTCTTTCCACACGTTTTTTTTCCGTCGCTAACTACTTCTGCATACTCACAGATTTCAACCATTCAAATTTTAAATTGTTCAGCTCTTTCAGGACATTTATGCTGACATTCGACTTTTTCCAAACATTTATCATTTTCAAATTTTTAACATTTGAGTGAATGGGGGGATTCTTCAACTCCTCTAAAACTTTCTGTCATTGTCACAACAGCAGCCATACATCATCTCGCTTAGATTCCTAATGTTTCCCGTTTCCCCGTGTTCCTTTGTCTGACTCTGATTATTTGTCCAACGTGGGCCGAGCCGTCCTCTCCTGAGTCGCAGCCCCGCTCCTTATCACAAGTGAGTGACAAAACTGCAGTCAATGTACTCATCAGCCTCTCCTGCTGAAATGGTCTGATCCTTAAACTACTCTGTGCCAAGTCAAGCCAGGTGGTATTTGTGTGCCTTACATAACTTGTTTTTTTGTTGTTTCCTGGATTGCAACCTGTTCAGTCATCAGCTCTGATCTGCCTGGGGCCATATACGTCTTTTGTTAAGTTTAATTAGACAATGCATTTCTTTTTGTTGAATCCCCGGTGTGCATCGTCTTTGCTATGGCCAAGAACCGGGCCGTAACACAAAATATACAAATAAAAAATAATATAAAATGCTAGTCAAAACATTTCAACGTTTTAGTTTTTGTCATAAACAGCAACAGCATTCTTCATAATGCATGTAGGTAAGATTGGAGGGATATAATTTAGAGTAAGGAATTTCATTTCCAAAAGTTCTTTGTCATTTAGACTAACAGTAGTTGTAATGGTTTTTACTCAAATAAAACAATAGCAAGATCGCCAAACAATCTAATCAAAGATTGTGATTCAGCCCTTCACTCAAGGCCTTGTGAGATAGAGGTAAGATAAATCACTCCCTGGGAAAAACCGACGTTAGATATAAAGTTAAAATGAATGTACAACGTTAAATCATAACAAAATAGCCCTCCGACAAATATTTAATGCGTCCTTCAAGTGTATTCATGTTCTTAGTGTAAAAATGTTTAAACATGCATAAAAGAAAAGCCTGCTGAAATGTAGCATTAGTGATACATGAGGCTTTGAAAAAACCTAAAAAAAAGATCTATAGGTTCTGGTATCACTTACAAAACATGGCACCACTCAGACTGAGCATCTTCAGTGATGAATTACAAACTTACATTCAGCTGAAACATTGCGGCTGATTCTATTTCGGCACATGGACGCAGATTAGTCTATACTTCACGCAACTTATTACACTCTCTGGCTCAGGACTATAACTCTGCTCCTGTTTTTCAATGTGTACGAGGGGGCAATCAAAAAGTTACGAGACTGCTCCTGTGAACGGAGCACAGCAGGGGGTGGGACCTATAACTTTCTTGAGTAAGTACTCCCAAGTTATGTCCCCTGATAAACATCAGGTCTGAGTTATGCACATTTTTGGGACCACTTGTACGTGTACATTTTACAATTTCAACTTAGAGCTGAAAACTGGGCACAGTTGAAGATGAAGATTTTAGCTATTGGTGGCCAAAGGTCAAAGGTTTTGACATTATTCAACACCATAACTCAGGAACAGACAGTACCTTTAAAAGTGGTTGAATACATCCCTGTATTATATATTAAGATGTGTGTGAAGCATCCACATTGTAGAATTTGTAACTTCTTTTCAGCAAGAACCTTCAGGAGGTTATTGTAGTTCGAGGATGTTTTTTTGGGAGGGGAGTCATATGTCATACAGATTGTAAATCCCCTTGAGGCAAATTTGTGCTTTAGGATAATGAGCCGATAATAAAAATCGGATTTAACCTGACTTGGCGCTAAAGCCAGTGCTTCAGGACAAACACAGAGGAAGACCAAACATTCCACGATCCAGAGAATAAAAGACCCATCTGTGAAATCTGTGTAAGATGCCCACATGGTGTGCACACCAAATAAACAGAGTTGTAAGAGGAGAAATGTACTTGTCCATATCTATAGCTCAGTGTGCTTAGAGAGAAAAAGGGGGCGGGGTGGAGGGGGGTGGGGGAGACGGAGGGGGGCGGTTTGATGCGAGTGAAACCAGACCAGAGAGCCAAACTCCTCAAACATACAATTGACATAAAGAGCTCAGTGTGTGCTGCTGCTTTCAGTGAAAACAGATACAAGTTCATACAATATTTCCAGGAAAGATAAAGCAATCCAGGGACACCCGAGGGGACAAAACAAAGGCATGCCTCAAATGTTAAGCTGTTCTGATCAGGAAAGACAACCTTAGCGGCTCACGTCAGCCTTCTCTGATTCTGAACCATTTGTGAGGATTATTGTTCAGGTTCAGTTAATGTGAAAGTTTAGTCACCAATAAACCTTTTATTTTCGTGGGCTTTTGGCACAAAAGGGTTCGACTGACTTTAATCAGAAGCATTTGGGCTTTTTCTTTAACCAATGCATCGCTACACTTCTTCTTCAAGAGACTTAAGAACGCCAAAACATCTTAAAATGTTCAACAATTCATAACTTTACTTCCAGATCAGTCCTCCGGGGATGATAGTAGAATAACAATACAGAAGAGTTACAAAAGTCGTCAAAGCAGCAGTCTCCCATCCATTTATACGTAAGACACAGTCATGGTAGAAGGTTAGTGCATGTGGATGCAACCAACACATGTCCAGCACTGTTCGCTTTTAACCCAACAAACAATCTCGAACGGTCCCCCTCTCTGCTCTTGTCCTCGCTGCAGTGATAGTATCTGTTTGTGTTTGATGCATATCAGCTATCGCCATTTTTTTTCTGTCCTTGACAAACTCATATCTGACCCAGTAGCTCCAAACAGCTGGCTACAGTATCCCAGCATTCGTATTACATCATCAAAAGTTTAATTGTCTGCACCACATGACGTGTTCGTCCCTGATGTCATGCTTTCTTGGGTCACTCGGCTCCTAACCGAACCTTCAACACATCACAGATTTTCAGCCTAATTTGTTCTATATATTTGTCACAGAAGCTATTTCCATCAGTGGACGGACCACAGTCCAGCAGTAATGTGACTAATCATTTCCGCCTTGGACCCTTAGAAACCTCGGAGCTGCCTCAGCTCGCTCTGCCCCCTCGCGGGAGCACTTCACCCATCGCAGATAAAAAAAGATAATCCCGCTTCTGTCTGTCTCTGTCTGATCGTCTCCTGGCAGGCGGAGGTTGTTTTTATGTGCGTTAAGCTGACCCAACATTTCCCCGCGGAGTGTTTATCCTTGGTTGGATTCTGCTGCCAAAGCCAGTGCAGAGACTGGACTGGGAGGTTTTACTCAAAGATAAACAAAAAGGAAGAACCAGTGCCATGAATGAGGCCACCTGACTTCAAGTACAACTCAGAGTCCTGCCATCTGCAGAAGTTCTCTGATGACTCTGCAGTGGTAGGATGTATAAGGGATGGACAGGAGGACGAGTACAGGGCAGTAGTGGAGGACTTTGTGGAGTGGGCGGGAAGGAATCACCTGCTCCTGAACGTGGCCAAGACCAGAGAGATGGTGGTCGACTTCAGGAGGAAGACGACGGCTCCAGAACCGCTGAGAGTTCTGGGAGAGGAGGTGGACATGGTTGAGGAGTACAAGTACCTGGGTGTGTCCATCGACAACAGACTGAACTGGAAGACCAACATCAATGCTGTCTACAAGAAGGTGATGAGTCGACTCTTTTTCTTGAGGAAACTTCGATCCTTTAATGTGTGCAGCGAGATGTTGGAGATGTTCTACCAGTCTGTTGTGGCCAGTGAACTGTACTTCTAGTAGTCTACTGGGGGAGCAGCATTGGAGCCGGAGACACCAACAGACTTAACAAACTGGTTAAGAAGGCCGGCTCCATCATCGGCTACAAACTGGACAGTCTGGAAAAGGTGGTGGAGAGGAGGACGCTGAACAAACTATTATCCATATTGGATAATCCTGACCACCCTCTCCACCACCTGCTGCAGGGACAGCGGAGCACTTTCTCCAAAAGACTCCTCCAGCTCTGCTGTCACAAGGACAGATACAGGAGATCATTCCTGCCGACCGCAATAAGATTGTACAATAACTCACCTCTGGCAAAATCCATCACACAACAATAACACTTGTCTGTGTTTCTTGGTTGTCTGTATATAATATATATAGATATATATACTGTACTGTATATACTGTATATACTGTGCATTTTATATTTTATATTTAATATTTTTACTGCTATTTTACTGCTTTCTATTATTCTATTATTATCTATTGCTTCTTGTATGCTGCTGTAGCGAAAAAATGTCCCTTCGGGGATTAATAAAGTAACTACCTAACCTAACCTAACCTAACCAGCAGGCAGCATAATTATTGGTAATTTACTACACAAGGCTGGCGTAGCACGTAATGGTAGCCAGACAACAGGGCTATGTTGGCCAAACATCAAGACTACTGATAATGAGGCTGACTAAAAAAAAAAAGGGCAGCATAAAGATAAACAAACGAGAAACCGGTTGACCTAGTCTATAAACTTTACTGTTCAGACTTCAAAGTACATAAAAATAGAAACAGAGAGGGGTGGTCATATAAAAATTAAATCTGGATGAATGATGAATTCAGTTGTAATAACTTCTTTAAAAAAGGGTCCTAATCTTATTTTTGTGGTCAAACCGGCAGTTCCTCAGACGGCCACTTGAGGCTCCAAAAACAATTCTCTAAATAAACACATTTACAGCCTGGTACAAAAAACTGGTTTAGCTAATTTCCCCGTTCATAACACCTGTATGGGAATGTTTTGTTTTTTAATAACTCATCCGTTTACATTGTATTAAGGCTTAAAATTACACATGATTGAGGGCAGGCCTGCTTTCAGTGACAGGTCACCGTTGGCTGGCTGCCGGCAGCAACCAGGCTCTTCTAAACTCCACCCACTCACCACCTCTTTGCCCATTTTTATGGTCAACTCATACTGAAATGTCACGCACATATCTGTGTATAACTTTCTCCCATAACAGAACAACACAAACACACACTGGTTGAAATACATACAGAATTAACAACTTCTCTCTGGAGAGCTTTAGTCCGTGTTCGAGCTATTCGGTTCGTTCCTGCCTGACTGCATGGGATTTGAAGATGTCAGAAACGAACACTGCTGCACAGATCAGCATCGGCTATTTTCTCCGGAAGAAAAGCGCGGTCTCTGTTATGCAGGTGATTGACTGTAGACAGCGGCAACGCTTTGCAGTTATACACTGAAATTATTGATCAATAAAAAATGATTGCTTAATTTACTGAGTTTAGTGTTCATCCTTCATCATTTGACTTGTGAGTTCTGCTGAAGTGTCACAACACGTAATAAATTCAAGTAAGTGTTGTGCAGCTCCTTTGGCTGTAAACAAAAGGACTTGGGATTAAGTCGGTGTGTGTTGCGACATCACATGCTGGAGGCCAAAAGCGAGATTTTGCAACGCGCATTGTGTTTGCATGATCGCTAATATGAATATGTATACGATGATAAGGAGCAGACAGCTTACTGTTAAAAGCCACTGAGCAGCAAAAACAGTTTTCACTGTAATTATTGAGGAGGTCATGTGATGAAGGTCGTTTGACGAGGAATAAAGAGTAATAAATTCCACTTTGTTTTCTTCACCCGCCTCCAACCAGCCTCCCAAACGCGGAAATATCACTCATGAGGTTTGAGTGCGTAAGAAAGTGATGTGGGTTCCTGTTAAGTACTGAGTAAGTGTCTCGCGTGTATCGTGACATTTTTTAACTTGCATAATGTAGATTAAGTACCAGACTTACTGTTAACTTGCATAAAAGTGTTTATTTCAGCACAAACAACAATCTTTTCCCGACTCTAACCAGGTCGTTTTTTTTTGTGTTTTTTTTTTTAATCCTAACTAGTTTTTGATGGCTAAACCTGAGACACCTTTGCCTCACTGAGGATCGAACAGTGACACCGACACGGTGGACTGGCCGGTGTATCATACGTCATCAAACATAGAAATAGATATGAATAGACATATAAAAGATAAACAGACTTATGTACAGCTAATAAGTACATGTTGAATTGCTGTGCTTCAGAGTTGCACTTGAAGAATTTTTTTTCAACAACACCCGAGTCAGTAAATCACAGCCTAGCCTGGTGATGGGTACAAGAAGACCTATTATTAGTGTCGCTTACCCATGGTGTCCAATGTTGCTCAATTTAACCTGAGACTTAAGTGACTGAATTTGTGGACGTTGTTTCTAGTTGGAAATTTCAATTTTCTCAACCAACCCAGCAAAGTACCTAGCCCCAACACTTACCCCAAGTCTAACCTTATGCTAACCTTTATCCTAAAACCAATTCTTAACCCTCAAATTACCATTAAAACAAAGTAAAGATCAGCCTAAATGTCCTCATCACGTGTGTTTGTCCTCGTAGATACAGCTCTTTACCGGAAGACATGTGAACACACACATACTCAATTAATTACTCACTTGACAATCTCCTGTGAACCACATGAGATACATTTTTCCAATAACTCAGTTGGGCAAGAACCTAGCGATATACACCCATCGTGATGTCACTGTGAAGTGAAAAGCGAACATCTTGTACAGATATGTTTTCATACATCTCAAATGAGTCAGGCAGATTTTTACAAACAACTGTCTTTGCACTTAAGGCATCACTGGTTAAATAAAACGACACAGGATTTTGACATGACAGCTGTCTGCGCTGGAACGTGATGCGACGTTTACGAGTTACATGATTCAGACAAGTTTACGTAAGCGTTAACGTCACATGTAATAAGGACTTTACGAGGCTGCAACAGCGACAAGTTCTCACTGAGTTTGTGTTTATTTGCAGCAAATAGCAAATAGAGCAGCGGTGCAGAGGTTAGCTGACACACACACACACACACACAACTTACAATCTCCCCAACCGTTGGTGTTTTAGATGGACTACCCGTCAAACAGGGAAATCTGCTGTTTAGTCTCTGATAATGTGTCACACGACCAGTTTTTTTAGACACTAATTATTGCAGTTAAAATGCTTGAATTAAGCAGTCATTGGGTGTGTCCCCGGATTACCATAAAGTCCCCGTGGCATGGTGTGTACTCAGGTATAAAGTCTGTTTATACCAAACAAACACACGTACTTTTCTCAAGCTGAAACATGCAAATATTTGTCCTTCCAGAACCTCCATGTTCTATCTGAATACATTGTAAGAAAACAGAGGGAAAAAACAACAACTTTATTTTGACATCTCACTGTTCCTACAAATAGATTCTGTTCTGTCCTTCTATTTTTATTTGACTCTGACATTACTTGCAAATCACCTGAAAGAGAGGAGGAAGAAAACATGATTTGCAGAGAGAGAGAGAGAGAGAGAGAGAGAGAGAGAGAGAGAGAAGTGTTGCGCAATGACTCTTTGCACTCCAAAATAAGATAAAAACAACAAACATGTCAAACAAGCTAGAATTCCTACTTTGTGTGAGAAACAATGATCCATTAAAAAAAACTGGAGTAGGGTACAAAACCCACCACCCTGACAAGTGATCAGCTGTTTGTTTACGAGGTGAAGTCCGCCACACCTACACGGCCCCGAACAGGCTCCTCATAAAAAAATATAGTTGCTGTAGCCAACAAATTTAAATTAAATTACAAAAAACAAAAGAAAAACTCAGCCTTGAACTGACATCCCAAAACACACACACACACACACACACACACACACACACACTCAGCGTGTCCTGTTTGTCTGACGCCTGCTCAGAGTACAGCGACTGGATCGGTCACATGGAGATATGGATTCTGAACACTTTTCAGCCCTTTTTCATTAACTTCTTTTTTAAAAAGCTCCTTGTTCCTTTTTTTCGGCAAATTATTTCAAGCTTGAGGACAGACAGTGCAAGAACAACTAATTGGTTTATCAACGCTCCAGTTGTTTTGCTGGCAGGCGAAGCAGGGCGGGCCTGATACTGGACACTAAGATGGGAGGCCAGATAGGACCGAGCACTCGGACACAACGACACATTGAGGTGATTTGTCTCGAGTTGGTCAGGTTTGTGTTTCTTTTCACCTTTTATGACTGTGTCTTTGGTTGAACAGATTTTGTTTCCTTTTTGTTGCAGGGAGATCTTGTTTTTTTGTTGTGCTACTTTTATTTTTGTTGAATGTTTGTTTGCTCTTCTTTTATAAAGAGATCCACTGAATATATGATTTGGTTTGTCGTTATTTTCTATGAACCACCTTTCGTGTGTTCTGCTTTTGTTTTTCATATTGAATACTTTTGTAAATAACTTGTAAATACGTTAGCTTTTTATGTTCTCATCTTGTATTTTTGATAATAAAAGATACCTTTTTTTTATTATTTTTTTTATCTCAAAAAACTTCAGTAGATCCCGAAGCGTTTCGTGCCGACTGCACAAGAACATAAGAGCACAAACATCCGAGGTGAGACAACAAGTATAACAGCTGACTCGCTTTGCCACAGAGAGCTTGTTCAGTGTTTTTCCATGACATCTCTGCTGCATGACTGTCGGCACAGTGTATTTCCTCTTACATCACAGCGCTTAAGCAGAAATGACTTCTCGAAGCCTGTAAGGAATTTTAAAAAAATGTTTTAAAAATGTTGTATTTGCAGGAAGAGAATTGCACACACGCCACGATGATCCAACTGTGAGGTGACCGCGGAGCCTCGTAATACCTCGGAGGGCAGACATTTAAGGACAAATAGGATGTAAAAAGAGGAATAATAAAAATAAAATAACGTGCCACGGCCAGAACCTGTGAAGAGGAACCTCATTTGGGCAGTGGTCTTGTCAAGCCACAAAAAGGATGTGTGGAATTGTTTTAAGTCGTGAGCAATGATGAGAAATATGCTGCTGTGACGGAGCGCCAGGCTGAACACGAATACGTGTGCAACAAGTGGTGATAAAGAGGAAACACTTGACTCCGATGTCATGCACAGACGATCTGAGGCACGTTTGAACGCACGAGGAGAGATCCTGCCGATGTGAAATCAACAACAGGAGGCTGTCATGGGAATAATTATTCCAGAAATAAAGCTAGATTTTAAAAAATCAACCGAAGCCAAACAAAGTTTCCCCCATAAAGTATGTACGAACACAAACCACCGTGACACCTGTTTTGATTTGAGTTTCTCAGTGTCAAAAGAGCTTTCTGGGAAATGAACAGTCATTATGAAAACACGTTAAGTCATTTCCTTTTCCTTTATTCAGAAGAGAGATCGAGAGTGGATTATAATAACGCGTCTAAACGAGTAAATAACCTTGTCTCCGTGTGCGACTATAAGCAGTCATGATACCGCTGAACAGACGCTGGCCCTGCTTTCAATTACACCTCCTCTCCCTTTAATTATGCACTGTCAAAATGAATAAAGTATTCGCCTGCAGATTGTTGTGAACGTGATGTTTATTCAGTAATATAATTTAAATTGATAACTGTAATCATCTAAATAACTGCGGTTGTTTCGAGAACAGACCAAACCAGTAATGAGACACTAAATAATTAATTCAGGTCAAAAGGACGGGCCTGCATCCAACACGGGAATCCTGATGACTCCTTTAAAAGCAGGTAAGAAGTTGAACTTGGCACCAAGAGTTGAAATGAAAGGACAGGAGGTCTAAATAAGAGGAAAACAGGAGGAGTGATAGCAGCAGGAGTTACATAAACAGCGCTGGCTGCCGAGAATCAAAGGCACACTGAAGCACAGGGAGGTGTGTGTGTGTGGGGGGGGGGGGGGGGGGGGGGGGCCCATGTCAGATGATGAGGACATGTTCAAACAATGAAGTAAACACACACACAGGAGAGCAACAGTTTGGGAATATCAAAACACGAGCACATTTAACTTTGAGGTTCAGAAAAGTGGCCATGTGGGGGGGTAAAAAAAAAGTCGAATTCTGTTTGCTTTATGGGTCGTAATCTCATGTCAGTTGGTCAGCTTATCCTCCTCGGTTCAGATTTAAATACCTCAACAACTTTTTGTTGAGGTACGTTTTTCTAAAAATTTCGGATGGATTGCCCCTTTAAGAAGGGACAAACATTAATAGTAACATCACCATCCCAAACACTGTACTTGCTGAACATGTTGGCATGCCATGGGACGGTGTTCATCAACCTTTGATGTGCTAAACCTCAGCATGTCATCGGGACTGAATGCTGATGCTCATTACTGTCGTACCTCAGTACGGCCTCAGACACTTACCGAAAGAAGAAACCTAAGAATGAAGCGTGCAGTGGGGTCCGATTTATTATTGGCAGGAAAAATGTTATTGGTCCAAGAATGTATTTTCAGCCAATAATTACATCCAGTAGTGTGGAGCAAAGTGCAGGCTGGGAACTTCACAGAAACCTGGCTCTCGTTCGGGTCGGGATCTTGTTGCAATTCCAAAAAACACAATTCCTGATAAACTGGGGTTGCTGGTTGGGAAATTAATAAGAAGCACTTCAAATAATGCAAAAATAAACAACAAAGCTGGGCCTTTTGGGTACCGGAAAGGAAACAGAACATGAATTTGATGTGGACTAAAACTAGCAACCAAGAAAAAACAACAACAATTCAAATTCACAGCAAACCAGACGGTCAACTAAATTATAGTTAAATACTCTCACCGCTACCGGCGCTCATTTTTACTTCTTGTTCTCGGTTCTTTTTCATTTTTCTCAACTCCCGATAATCCGTCTCAAAGTCCGAATGATCCATGAAGTGTTCAGTCGACCATGGTTCAGTTTGATCTGGACCGAGACCACCTTAGATTGGTCGGACAAAATTTTGGTCCTTTGGTTGGATCCTTGGTCCGAGGCGCCTTTTCACACTTACTATTTTGGATTGGACCAAAATGAACCAAAACAAGGTAAAGGCGTGAAACCCCCCCAAAGATTAAAAAAAAATTTAAGGCGTTTTTGTAAACAAAACCCCCCAAAAAACACATCTATTTTTCTTGTTTTTGTTTATCTCGAGCCTGAAGTTTTATTTTGAGGCGTTGTTCAGTAAGACTTTGACTGGCGGGCAGTGGGATTATCCACAAACTTTTCACCTCTCGTGAAAGACGCTTCCATTTAATTGAGAGCTGTTGGATGACAGTTGTAGATTCTTGAAGACATTTCACCGCGGGAAGCTTCCGCTGGTCTGACCCTTGATGGGTAACTGATCTGACTGAATCCTACTATGACCCAAAGGAAGGTTGGATCTAAGGTTGTAAATGGTTGCTGATTGGCGGGCTTCAATCTTTTTCCTCAAATGTCTTAACAGCTGTCTTTGGTGGCTTCAAATACAATACGTCTCCATCGAAAGGTCAGTCGCTGAACAGTGGAGAACTATTTCTGTTTATGAATTCGGGGGTAGCGGTCACATTAACGCAGTTAGTGTTGGGAATGATCTTTATGGCGCTCACTCTCATCACAAAGTCTTTCTGTTCCAAAATAGATTGACCCATATTTTAAGTCGGCCGCCTTTTTAGGCTGTATACAACCCCATCTATCTGTGTCAGAAGCATATGGTGACAACCTCATTCTGGGAAAAGGTCAACTCCAGACATGCCATTAAAAGAGGTTACAGTGTCTTTGGCTTTAGGTAAAATATTGGCCGCACTGCGATAAGCCAGCGGGGGGAAGAAGAGGGGGTTGGCGGCATCCCTGAACTAATTAGCGCTGCGGGCGTCAGAATCCACATACCACCGTGTTTTGTAGAATCAGTTTGGCCCTGTTTAAAAAAAAAAAAAAAATCACAGGAACGACAGTAGAACAAGGTCATCTCCTGAAGATTATCTGGCCATCAAGGCTTGTGTTACACTAATGTGGGAGCAAATTTAGCTCGCTGACACGCTGCCATGATTTGTTGGGCAATGCGAATATTATTGCATAACTCCCAGCAGAGCGTCTGCATCGTACGCAGGAGGGAAATGGCTTCGCCATTATTATTACCGAATAGGAATAGTTCAAAATAAACGGTTTAATAATTAATAGAATAAAAATCAATACCAGCTTTTATGTGGAAAATGTATCTAAACGGATTAGTGGCCAAAATGTAATAACGTGTATAATTTTTGAAGCTGAAGTAAAAAAATATCAAATGGTGTCATGTAATTGGTCAACTGGATAGGTGCGGTTTCTTTAAGAAAATATTAAAAACCATCAGGGTCAAGAAAGGATGAACAAATCCATGTTTCAGTCCGGCATTTAGGATTAAAGCAAAATAAAAAACAACAACACTGATTTAAATTTCAATGGTCAAAATGTTATTAAAAATAAGAAAAAGGTATTTGTGTGTGCGACTCTCATCCTTCCTTATTTACCATCTGTACCAGCAGCCAGTTGTAATGTGTTACTCCCATCAGAAGGTGGTGCTAATGCACCTAAAGCTGTCTGCCAGCACAAAACATGAAGAACACGAATAATCGATAAATCATTGATTATTTCTGAGCATCTTTGCTTGAAATGCAAGAAAAACGCCTCTTTTTCTTTAGTTAAAAAAAACAAACAGTTCCCACAGTGAGACCTGTGGATTACCCAGAGTAACAGACACTGGTAAGATATTCGAATGGCACAGCTGGAGTAGTTTCCATCTCCATAGTGTTTGCGGAGAAATTTCAGAGATTAATATTTCAAATATCTCATCAATCAAATCAAAACTGTTGACATGATTAGCTACTGCTTGAGGTATACTGTATAATGTAATGATTAAAATGTTATAATATTGTTTAGGCCATTTATCACTGGCCTGGGTCCACCAGACGATGCAAGCAGGGTTTCCAGACTATAATCACAGTCTTTGCTTTGATTATAGTCTGGAGACTCTGTTTTACTCTAAAAGGTTGACCAATCAGCGACCAGTGAGAGTGACTAAGAGCGACGGTGCTGAAGTATATTTCCAACAATTAAAGCAGTGGTACAGTTTTGGCACACAACATATGTCAAATGGAGGTCAATAATGGTGGTCAAATAGTTTCAAAATGAACCAGAGGTCAACGCCTATAAGGATGGAACGACTGGATCCAATCCCCAATGGAGTGTGTCCACATCCAGATACTCACGCAGTAAATTCGGGTCCGGTAATACCAGGCTAACTTATTACTTAGTTAAAACTATATCTTCTTTCACATGTAGCTTGGTTAAAAAAAGTTTAAAAAAAAGCTTTTAAGATTTAAGGTTTGTTAAAAACCTTATCAGCACATATTTGGAGTAAGCAAGTAATTAAAAAAGGCAGCTTTAACTTGCATTTTTTTGTAAATAAACAAATTTATTAAAAGTAATGAAAAGTAGGCCAGCAACTTCATAAAATTAAAGAATATTGGTTATGTTATGTGCCAGCCTGCGAGATTGGCTGTAAGGTGACACCGTGTGTGTTCTCGTCACACTCCCCGTCGCTTCCAGCTTCCTCTTTGAGACTCTGCGTGACGGCATCGGCCGGCGTCACGGTAACGCCACGTTTTACTTTGAAAACGTCCCAACTCTCAGGCAGCAGGCCGCGGTCGAACACGAACGAAGCCAGCGGGGAAAAAACTAAGACGCTCGCCAAGGTGATGAGCATGGACACCGTCCTGACGGGGGACTTCTGGACGAGGACGCCATCTTCCAACGTGCAACCGGGAAGCTGAAGCACAACGGGAAGCCCGACGGCGTTCTCTCCCAACAGAATCCTCACGGTCAGCCCGACGACGTAACCGACGACGGCACCGTAACCGTTCGTCATTTTAAAGAAGAGCACGGAAACCAGATGGGGGAATATCAGGGAGTAGGAGACGTCTGCGCCAAGGAGCCAGAGGACCAGGACGCTGTTGGCGTAGAAACTAATGGACGTCCCAACAAGTCCCACCAGCACCACGGTGACCCAAATCACCCATTGCATTTCATAGTCTGAAGCCTAGAGACACAAAAAGGAGACGCTTCATTGTTCGTTCGTGTATTTAAATGGAGTCAAGTGATTATTTGGCATCGAAGGAAAGAAAAGCACACCGAGACCCGTCCTAACTAACACTTAAAGAGACACACTGCGCCACCGAGCTGCCACCGTTAGCGTCTCGCCCTCTTTACCTGAGTACGCAGGACGTTCTTGTAGATGTTAGAAGAGAAAACTGAAGTGGCGGACAACAGGCTGGAGTCGGTGGACGACATGACGGCGGCGGCCACGGCTCCGATTCCGGTGATGGAGATGTACCAGGGCGTGAGGTACTGCAGGGTCAGAGGCAGGACCAGACTGTGTTCGCCACGTTCGTATGGACTAGAGCCGTACAGTGTCAAGTTCCAGTCTGGAGAAGAGAAATCAAATCTTATAAAATGTCCTCTTCGTAACAGCAGAGCGCCAACCAGGACTGTCCCAGGAAGGGATCTCCGAGCAGAAGATCGCCATCTACTCGGTAGAATAAGGCAATTCTGCAAAGTAAAGTAAAGTAAAAGGTATCACATTTAAAGTTATAATTGAAATATCCAAAATGTTTTCAGATTACATTTGTGTTCATTTAAAGCTTTAAAATATACCTTTAAATATGGGTCTTCCGTGGCCTTGACTGTACTACACCCTCTCAAAACTTCACTATTGACTCACTATTTCTCTTTCAGTGTTCAGGACTCAAAATATTAAAAACAAGACCACTGGAGCTGCTGGTGCAGTTACAGGTCTGGCTTTAGGGGCATCTTTACGAAGAATTCTTTTGAGAAGCATGCTTGCTCTGTATGAATAAAGTGGTATTCCCAAGAGAAGCTGACACCGATGAGGGATCACATGTTGTTTTCAAGTTGTTTTCCTTGCCAAATCTCTCAAAACGTTGTGTTCTGCCGAAACGACGACTGACAAAAAAAGAAAAAGGAGAAAAAGGCCTCCGACAAATCTAACAAGTGAGCACAGTTTACATATTTACGTACTGTGTGTTTAATACATGAAGATTTCACCACAATGTGGTATTATGTTATTATATTATGTGTATTATTACAATGGTGAACAACAACTCATCAGAAGTGGGTCAGATCATGAAAACATTTCACATTCAACAGTTTATCAAAATGTATATGTTCCATGGGTGGTGAACAGTAAATAGTAGTCACGAATGATTTTATCACCTCCACCTACTTACTTTACTTTAAGTGTGATGTGCAGAGCCCATTCGAACGGGGAGGAAATGAACTGCAATGAACAGTTCACCCCGAAGAATATAAAGCTCTCTGGACTACAGTGTTTTTGTGTTAGCGTCCATTATCTCCGAACTAACGCCCACCTGTGGAGGCTGCCACAGCCCCGACCAGCACGGGGGGGATTCCCAGTATGGCGATGAAGAGGGCCGCAGCGTAGCAGGTCAGCTGGGCTGCTCGTGGCGAGGAGGCGGACAGCGTCCTCTGGTGGAAGCTCTGAAAGGAAACACTACCGAGACCCTAGAGGAAGAAAAGAGAGCGGAAGGAGAGGAGGGAGCACACACTAACATCAGATTGAGGGAAGTTTTCCTTCAATTTCAGGGTAGAAATACACAAATATTTGATCAGTATGGCTTATTTATTCTCGCAGTCGTATTCAAGAGTTGCAATCAGTCAAAGAAAGCCATCTGGTGAAGTCACTGGGCAATAAAAGAAACGACAACACACACCCAGCTGTTTCATTATTCTCAGGTCACCTTCAACTGTATATCAAACTAAAACCTGCTAAAGCTGCCAGATCGTCAAATGTTGCCCAACGTTTCCAGCCTGCTGTCCGGACTGCACTCTCACTGCCAGCTGTACGCTTGCCAATGTACCTAGAAGAAGACAAACAACTGCGCAGCCGGTGGGTACAAACTCGGATCAGCTGAACACGAGTCCACCGTGTACTCAACCTTAAAAACAAGCTGCTGGGCTTAAAAGGCTGACCGAGAACTTCTCTCCTCGCTTCGCGTCTTAAGGTGGGGAGGCTGTGGCTCAGACGGTAGAGTGGGTTGCACACTAATCGGACGGTAGAGTGGGTTACACACTAATCGGACGGTAGAGTGGGTTACACACTAATCGGAAGGTTGGTGGTTCAATCCCCAGCTCGTCCTGTCCACATCCCTAAGTGTCCTTGAGCAAGACACTGAACCCTAAAATTGCTCCCGATGGTGTACCATCGATGTGTTGTAAGTCGCTTTGGATAAAAGCGTCAGCTAAAATGAAATGTAATGTAATTTAATGTAAAAGTGTGAGATAATTATCAACGAGATGGAGACCTGGTACGGGTTACGTGCACTGAGGTGTTATGGGGGGGGGGGGGGACAGAGCCTGAACTCCAGTGAGCAACAAACAAAAGACAAAAGCTGTCAGTTAGCGCGTGAATATGATGATATTTACAGAATCAAAATCAAACTGAGTCGTCTCTTAATTTCACTGCGTCCTGTCGTCACACCTTTACCCGGGTTGTTCTGGTGTCAAATTTCCGGATCATTATATGGAGCTACGGTTTGGTGAACGGTAAACCCAGAGGTCCGTCTTGCAGGCGTCCAGCTGTGCTCTGGGCTTATAGACGGAGCCCGGAAGAACAAATCTTCAAACGTCCGCAGGTGAAGGCGGTAAAGACCACCGTTGAGCTCACCAGCATTAAGAA
Source organism: Embiotoca jacksoni (assembly GCF_022577435.1). Lineage (NCBI taxonomy): Eukaryota > Metazoa > Chordata > Actinopteri > Embiotocidae > Embiotoca > Embiotoca jacksoni. The sequence goes on along the minus strand of NW_027185388.1, from coordinate 808,038 downwards.
GTCGTCGATCCACTTCCAGACGCTGTCGCGCTCCAGAGTGCCGAGCCACGGCTCCTGGAACGTGTGGTTGAACGCGGTCTGGGCGATGCTTACCGACGTGCCGTTGAGCAGAAGGAAGGGCACGCACAACCACTGCGAACAACATATTTAGCTCATCACGATGAAAGCCTGAAGAACAACGAGCTGGTTATTCTTTCAGATGTTAAACTAGAAACGTTTAAGCCACCAAACCCCAAAAAGTTGCAGTTTGTGATGTTGGAGCTTTCTTGATTCATGAGACACGATTCAAAACTACAAATTTGCTTTTTTTTTTTTAATTTTTTTTATTGGTTTATATTATATGGGCAGAAACTGGACATCTTGAACTCTATGACTCACCAAACTGAGGAATGCCAGAGAGAGCTGGATGACGTCAGTGTAGGCGACGGAGTAAAGGCCTCCTAACAGCGTGTAGACGATGGCCACGGCTGCCGAGATCCACACGGAGTATCCGTAAGGTAAGTCCAGTATCACACTCAAAGTCGCTCCTGTTAAAACAACAACAACAACAACAACAACAATACAAACACAGATAAGAGGTTCTGAACGCTTTTAATCGCATCCAGTCTGGCTAACAGTTCCATTACCTGCTCCAGCATGTGTTTACCTAAGCCCAGCAGAGTGCAGGACACCCACAGCACTTCTGTCAGCAGACACGGCAGCACCAGGGCGGCGCTCAGCACTTTGCCGTACTTTATCTGGAACGGGTCCATCATGGTGATGTATTTCTGCTCCCTCATTGGCTTGGCGAAGAAAAGACCACCTTAAAGACAGGGTGACGTATTCAACGTTGTTCGGTATCTAACACAGAAACATGTTGACGGCAATGACTCGTCTCACCTATTATGAAGGACATCGTGTATTGTATCGGCATCAGAGCCCATATCAAGCCCATTTTGGGAGTGTAGACCGCCTCGGCTATGCCGAGAAGAAAACCCCCTCCGACCCACGTAGCTGCGGATGAAAGAAACACACACCAGCACACACTTTTTAAGTATTATGTTTTTTTTATGGACAATGTACGCAGTCACAAGCGTGAGTAATAGTTGCCCAGGTTTTTGCTGAGAGCAGATGTCTCCTATCGTTTACAACTTAGGTGGTCAGCAACATTTTCTGCCCATAATGGTCTGGGACAGTAAGTGGAAAAACATTTATAAGATGACACTGTCGTAAATAAAAAGGTGGTTTCTTTACCCTCTTTGTTTTTTCAAACTCAGCTGGGAGCTGTGAAACACGGCAGTCAGTTCCTGTGATGATTCCCTTTTAACTTTCATGTGGTTCAAATCAGCCGATGTTTTACCAGGTAAATCAACTTCATCTTCCATCTTGTACATTACTTGGTCACAATCATCTGTGAAGCTGCAGCGTATCTATTTTTATATGATGGAGACTAGTTTTGGACGTTCATTTTGGATCTGAGGTACTCATCAAAAATAAAATGATCCCTGATCCGCTTCTACTGCGCCAATACCACCAAATTACAGCCGGGGTTTCGTTAACCGTTTTATTTCGTGGTTGATGGATCGATCATTTTTCTGTTCAGAAGCAGTTTCGTTTCTGAACAAACTGTTCGGACTTTTCAAGCTTCCATCAGCTTCTGAAAGTCGTTGCTATCTCTTTGTCTTTGCCAGTCACGGTCGCAGCGGCGGAAAGCATCTAATATTTTTCCTCCTTTTGTTGTTTAATGCCGGTTGGTCCATTACCGCCACCTTCTGGCAGTGGGAGCATTAACGCCAGATGCCAATAAAAAACAAAGAAATAAGACAAGACGATTTCAAACTAAACTATTACATTTTTCTTGTATTTCCTTAACTGCAATTCCTGACTTGTTTTTTGCTGATATTGGGGCGTGTTAGATGTACGTAAAAGAACGGAGTTCCTTTTTATTAGTGCATAAGTCTGAAAGTAAAAAATAAAGACACTTGTTGACAATTAACTTAAAAAAATAATTCACTCCTGTTCAGCTACCAAAACACAAAAAATTAAATGAGTTTCTACGTCCTGCAGACCAACATACCAGTCATGGTGAAAACTCCAACCAGCAAGCTGATGTTGCGTTCTCCGAGGAGCACCGCCTCGGTCCTGTTCCCGTCGCTCTTCTTCCCCGCCTTCCTGGACTTTCGGGCGGCCCACACTCCCGTCGCCAGAATCATGATGTAGAAGAGCACCACCGCCACCACGCCGGGGACGTTCAGAGCCATGGCGATCCGACCTCCGTGGAGCACGCTGGCGGGGAGAAGGATTAGATTGGACTACAAATACAGATACTGTACGCAGATCGAGAGCGCGCGAGAACAAAGGTCACCAACACAGTCCTGAATTGAAAAAAACAGAGTTTTGGAAAGCCCTTTTGAGTTCACTTCTAATTTCCAACACACAGTTCCTGATAGTGCCGGTGTTTGGAAACACCCCCGTCCTGGCAACCTGCCTTGAGAGTTCAGCTTTTATCTCATCTACACTTTGTTTTTTTTTTAAAAGACCTCTTCTCATTTGTCACCTGAAGGCAATCGTTAGATCATTTTCGACCACTACCACCACCTCTGATGACTTTACACAACCCTTACCTCTGACCACAAACACAATTTGTACTACGACCCTTTTTGCAAAGGCACCGTTAAATGCTCCTGATTGTGCTGCTGCGTTACGAAACTCCACAGCTGAGTCTACAAAACTATCTTACTGTAGTGTGTTGACATTACAACATTATCAAGATAATTTTCTCACATATTAAACTGCTGCTTCAGACCAACAGAAAGAGATTTTTACAAATGTTTTCCCAGACTTAAGTTGTCCTCTGTCTACAAGTAAATTGATTTAGTGTTTGCTAAACTTCTTTACAGTTTTTCATTCATGCTTTTTAATACAATTAAAGGCTGACAGCCCTTAAATTCCCGCCTGCTTCCTGACGATGTTCTTGTAGATATTCGAGGAGAACAATGAGGTGGAGGTCAAATATGTAACTTTTTTCTAACTTTTGCAGGAACGCCAACCTTCTTGCTATCTTTCTGATCTCATCTTTATACTCTAAAAGAAACAAAGATACAAGATCACAAGATAAATCTCTTTGTCTCTAGCAGAACTGATGTGACCCCCCCCCCCCCTTTCTCCCTAACAAGCAGGATGCAGCACCAATGCATTCAACAAGCTCTTGCAGCATTCACCCTCCATTTTCTTCTGGAAATGCAAGTGTGAATGCTCGAATGCCTTCTAGTTTATGACAGAAATTGCCACGACATCATCTTTTGCGAGATAATCATTAATCACTCACCACACCGGTGGGAGGGCAGCACCTGCCAGGAGACGGGACAAAACCCCCTTCACTCAAAAATGTACAAGTAGTTATGAGTACAGAGTACAAAAGTTGGCGGAAAGTTTTGCTCAAATGCACTCTAGAGCAGATTTAAAGAACTATTCAAAGACGTATGTTTAATGCTTTTGGCATGTGTCAGAGGAAAGGCCAGTTCTTATAATGATTAGTCGAAGCTAACCGCTATTAGCTGCACGCATGCGCACACGCACTCTCCTCAGACAAACGCACACAGAATAAATAAATTACCGTGCAACGATTAAATACTAAACTTTTTTTTGTATGTTTTTATATTTTCTCTAATTTTTATTTGTGCAATACTTTATTTTCTCATTCCCAGTGTATAAAGATATATAAAGTTACTTTTGTTATGAAACGTGAATTTACTGTCAACACAGGCTTTATTCGGTTTATTAAAGTGAAAAAAGGGACATTTTACCGTTTTTTTCAGCTTTTACAAATTAAAAACTGTGTTTGAACGAATTGTTTCTCATCATGTAATAATCTAGTCCAGGTCCGACCTGTCTGAGTACAGTAGTTTTGGATGTGGACCAGGTCTAATGTGGACAAGATGTTAAAAAAATAAAATAAAATAAGCACTGAAATGTCACTTTTTTCTGTATGGCTTTTGTCTTTTGTCTGTATGGTTCTGGCTATTAATCCCTGTATCGTTTCAAATTCAAAGCCCTGGTTTCAAATTGATGCAGTGTTTCTTAATAATATTGCCTAGAGGAAGCATGTATACTGTAAATAGCATCGGTCCTACAACAAAACCCTGTGGAACTCCGTGACTGAATTTTGTGTGTGTGGAAGAATCAATCTGATAAACATGATGTAAACCAGCCAAGTGTGTTTTCAGATGTCTGAGTTGTTAACAGCTCCACCAAACAGGGATTTCTCTAAACTTCTAAAATTGTTTCATTTTTTTTATAAAAATTTAAATGATTTGATATCTCACCAAAAATTAAAAATCAAAGAAAAAAGTCCAACATTTGAAAACTGTTTTTTTCTTCTTTCCTACTTACTTTAACAACATTTTACTGCTCAAACTTCAGTAGTGATAAATTCTCAGTTTTCAGTTTCAGGGATACAAAAACAATTTGACCAACACAATAAATACGTTCCATTCATTCTTTATTTTTTTTCTCGTATTAATCACTCATACTCCAGCAATTATTTTTGCAATATTTACATTTTGCTTTTCTTATCATGTGTTGATGCTCTCTCTCTCTCCCGTACCAGCACCCATGATTCCCCATCACGCTCTTCATGCACAAAGACGACGGTGCCTCAGAAGGCCGGTACCCAACGGGCGTTTGGAGTGGACATGTGCCTTCAAGTAGGAATGGGAGACGGCGACGGGAAAGGAAAGGAACATTTAAAACTGAAACGGTGAATTGCGGTTGTTCTGCTACATCGCTCACATGGCGACAGATCACACAAGTTTATTCTCTTAACAGCATCTGTTTTGGCAGGTCGTTGTGCAGCATTTGGGCCAAAGAGCGAGACAACGGCAACAACACAAGAGGAAGTTGTGATTTTTATACCATTTTATAGTAATCTTTTCTATTTGAGGGGTGATTCCTGTCTATAAATCTGTGACGAAACCTTCCAAGGATCACAAATGTTGGCAAAGGCTCAAAACAGTAGCAGGACAGATGATATGTCGAGAAAAAAAATGAAGCTCACATGAACATGAAAGCGTACAAGGGTTTGACTTCCTTTTAAAATTAATTACATGTCACACTCAGATAAAAGTCTACCATCGAATTCCTTTTCCAAAGAAAAGATGATGCAAAAATCAGCTTAACGTCTGTACACAGAAAAACAACAACAAAAAAAGACATCGTATTCGATAATACTGTCTTTGTAAACAAGTTGAAACAGATGAAAAAGGTCATCATTAATACAACGTAAATATTAAAAAAAAAAAAAAAAAAAAAAAAAAAAAAAGGCTATTTACTCTAGAATAGTGTCGAGAAAAATGCTATTAAAAAGCAAAATGTGTAACTACAATTCATAGAAAAATAACATACCGTTACCGTTAAGGGAGTACCATCACCGTGACAACCAGGAGGGATGATGGGAGTCCCACGGAGTACCAAAAATAAAACCCCGAAACTGGGAGCATGTTGGTAGCATACACAGTACACAGTAGACAGACACACACACACATACAGACACACACATACAGACAGACAGACACACACACACACACACACACACACACACACACACACACACACACACACACACACAGGTCTTGTAACATCGGGGTCGTTAACAGACCCAACTCATAGACCGGGCAGCGGGTTGTCAGCCAGTGAAGGTGGAGATTAGAAGAGAACGACCTTCATCTTGTTGTTCAGTCAAACAATCTTTATATCGATTTTAAACAGTTCTCTGGTGCGAGCAGCAAATTAGATGAACGCTGAGCCGTGATTGGCCGGCGGCGGCAGCGGAAATCGAATTAAGTGAAAAACCATCAAGCGCGGCAGCCAATCAGGAGCAGGTGTGATGTGTGTTTCCTGTAGATACTCTGAAAGTTAGGGTGTTTTTTCCACATTTTCAGAGTGTTACAGAAACACATCAGTCTCTCAGGTAATGTCATTATATTTTGACGTGGCTCTGAAAACTACATTACCCATGAGCCTCGGCTTGTTTGAGTTTCAAATGTGCCTGTGCAGACTCCTGCTGCAGGTCCACCCTCCTGCCATCCTCCCCAACCTTCAAACCCTCTGCCCAATCTGAGGACCCCCCCCCCCACCCCCCCGCAAACACAATTCTTTGAGCAAAATGCTTCATCAGGTTTTTGTTTTTTTGTCACAACAGCGTCCACTGACACAAGTGAGCTGTCATAAACAGCGACATACAACAAAACAATCCTGTGTACCTGCGTATCTACGGCTAACTCGTACCACAGCGGCTCAATAGTAAGACTCCAGACAGGCGCGACATGTGACTCGGGCCTCTAGTTTGGTCTTTTGTCGTCTTTTTTACACACAATCATAAAACATATAAAACTCCATCGAGTCAAAAGTAAGAGGTAAAGTATGGAATGAAGTTAAATGAGGATTATAGAAACCATGATAAAAAAAAAAGGTGGATAACTCTAGTAATATTTTGATTCCAGCAGCTTTGCAGGCTGAGCTGTTGTTCACGCGTATGCCCACAAGGGGGCGACGCAGCACTGCACTTGAACCGAGAGCGAGTAGGTGGTTTGAACCAAGCAGGTCACTCAGTCCTTCTTCGCTCTCCTCTTTACCGACAGCTAAAGTACCCGAAAAGTACCAGACAAGTACGTTTTACTCTACTCCTACCCTACGCTACGTCCGAACACCATCCTTCGCTCTTCCCGCTTCGTGATTCCTTCTCGCCTCGCCCTCCAGTCCCCTCCCCTGCCGCTCTTCCCTCTCTTTGCCCTTCCTCTTCCAGTTTTCTACTGAACTGCTCTAACGTTGCACCAATCTTCATATATTAACGCTTTCTCTCAGTAAAGTAAACTTGTGTTTGTCCTAAATATTAGTACCGATTCACTCTCACTTGTGTTATTTAGTACCTAGCTGTTTAGTAGCTACCCAATTTTCCCTGCTGGTTCCTCCTCTTCCTCCTCCTTTCCTTTCTGAGCTGCTGCTGCTTCCTCAATCTTCCAGACTTGCACGTAACGGGCGAACCGACAGTTAACATCTGACGAAGTGGTTACCGCTGCAAAACTAAACAAATGCCCCGTCTCAGTGCTGGCAGAGAGTCTTTCTCAGTCCAGGACCCCCTCTTCTTTTTTTCTTCCTCCTCCTCCTCTTCCTCCTCCCTTCACCGCTCTGATGTCTCCGCTGGTCGCGTTTGCCCTCTCACTTTTCCATCAGTCCGTCGTCCTCCGTGATGCCCTGAGCTCGCAGCTCTTCCAGGACGTTGTCGAGGTGTCCGGGGTCGGGGAAGCCGTGGCCCGTCAGGTTGGAGCCAAACTCCGTCTTATGATGGACCTGGAAGGGAAGAGTTGAGCGTGAGCGACGACAAAATCGGATGTTGCGTTCGTCACAAACAACCGATCCAACTACTCGGGGTCTACTGGTTACCTCGTTCCAGATGACGGTGTCGGACTCTCCCGTCGTGCTCGAAGTACCGACCGAGAAGATCAGCCTGCGGTCCCACGCTACCAGGAGCAGTCTCAGTACCTGAGGACAGGTCGATACGGGTTAAATATTCAGTGAAAAAAATATCTGTATTGACAACGTATGTGGGTAAAAAGGTCAGCGGATTTGTTTACCTTGCGTCCTTTCTCGCTGTCAGGGAGGTAGCAGTGTCGGGGGAAGCCTCTGGCAGTGAAGGGCTTCCCTGGGTTCGGATGCTCTGGTCCCTGAACGCAGAGGATTAAGGTTAACGAGATATTCGCGCCGCATGTGAAGACTCAAAACAACACACGGCTGACTCGGGTGTTTGGAGTTACCTGAATGCCTGGCGGTATGTTGTAGATGATGCGTACGGTTTTGCAGTCCGGATGTCCCGGTAGAGAGTGCGGGATGACGTGGTACTCCATCTTCCCTGCCGGTTGGTTGCCCGTCTTCACGCCGTAGATGGTTTTACAGGTGGGACACTGAAGACTGAGAGGAGACCGATGTCTGAGCCGAGTCGATAAAAGACCGCGAGAGACCCGAAAGAAGAGGAAGAGCGTCGGCTCGGAAAACCTTACCTGCCGTCCTTGTTGCCGTTGTTGTACATGGCCACCAGACACTGGAAGTGGTACTGGTGTCCGCACTGTGCTAGTCGCCCGACCGACTCCGCCCTGGAAACAGGCCCCACCCCCGGACCCTTGTACCCGGATGGTCCCCCCAAAGGCTCCATACAGATGGTGCAGTCCTAGAAGAGACGTCGGAAAGAAAAAACCTTACTCCTCTTTACCGTTTACGGCGTCATTTTAGTTCGATCTACGAGCGAGAGAGAAATCCGAGTCCTACCTCCTCTGGTGGACTTTTTACTTTCTGCAGGTACTTCTTCACCACCTCCTCCGGAGTTTTACCTGCAGACAGAAAAAGGAGGAGCGCGAAGGTGTGAATTCGTTTGTAACGCGGACGGCCACGCCGACGTCACCGGTGCGGAAGTATTTCACTCTTTACCTTTACGAGCCTGTTTCTTGGTGGTCTTCCGGCAGCAGTGGCCGAGGCCCGGCACCGGTTTGATGTCGCTCTTACTGACGGGCGGCGGGTGCAGGACGAGCTTCGGAGGCCTGGTCAGGCAGACGGGCAGAGCGGCGGCGCTCATCAGGATTCCCGTGATCCCTTGAAAACGCAGCAGAGGACGAGAGAGTTTAGAGAAGGATCCCGCTCTACCGTCGCATCGGCAGCTCTCGGGTTACGCGAGTGCGAGATCTTACCGGCCAGCGCTGGGTGGACGGGACTGGATCCGTTGAGGTTCTTCACCGGGACGGTGGGAACACTGTCGGAAGAGACGCATACAACTTTAGTCTGGAGGGGTTTGTACACGCTTCCTGGACAGCAGACTCACAAACAAATACTCACTCGGAGAACATGATGATGGTCATTTTCACCCGACACCAAACTCACACAAAGACAACGACAAAAAAACTTCCGCAAAGGAACAAAACCGAAGACAAAAATCCCAAACAATCAATTCTCAGCTCTCTGCTGCTCGTCCGTCAGATGTCCGTACGTCCTCCTCTCACGGCGCACGTCTTCGTTTGGCGGCTGCAGAGCGTATGAATGACTACGTGCCGCCTTGTGTGTGTTTATGAGAGCTAATCCACGGAGTTTCCATCTGCTTATAGAGCTCAGAGAGACGGACGTCACACAGCCGCTCGATGGGGATTACCTGCCTCGTCACAAAGCCCATTATCGTCATCTCTAACCGTCCAAAACACACGTAGCACACGTACAGAATCAGGTCGATGGTTTTGATTGAACTGTGTAGAATTTTCTAGAATCTAGCGTGTATGATGGGAGGTCCAATCAGGCTGGACTCGTGTAACGCTCTCCGATCTGGTCTACCTAGAAGAGTTTCAATACCATCAGCTGACCGAGACCAGAAGGAGAAAGAACGTATTACGCCGGTCTGGTTGCCTTCATTATGTTTCCGTCCGTCCGTCCGTCCGTCCGTCCGTCCGTCCGTCCCATTCTTGTGAACACGATATCTCAACAACGGCGTGATGGAATTTGGTCAAACTTGGCAAAAACATTCACTCAACACTAAGGATGAACTGATTGGAGTTTGGGGGTCAAAGGTCAAAGGTTAAGGTCGCTGTGACCCAAATTTGACACATTCCACATTAAACAGGAAATCGAAATATTTGCCTGGTTGGAATTTCTTCAAATTTGGAACAATTGTTCACTTGGTCTCGAGGATGAACCGATTAGAGTTTGGTGGGGAAAAGGTCAAACTTCAAGGTCAGTGTGACTTCGTGTCCCTCTCGTACGTCTGTCCCGTTCTTGTAATTGCAAAAACTCAAGAACACTTTGAGGGAATTTCTGCAAACGTAGAAAAAAATATTCACTTGGTACCAATGATGAACTGGTAGGAGTTTGGTAGTCAAGGGTCAAAGGTCACTGTCACCTCACACTGACCTAAACTTGTGAACGCGATATTTCAGTAACGCCTGGAGGGAATTTCTTCACATTTATCAGAAATGTTCACTTGGACGCAAAGATGACGTGTTTAGATGTTGGAGGGCAAAGCTCAAAGTTCTGGGTCGCTGTGACCTAATATTCCTCCTCTTCCTGTGAACACAACATCTCAGGAACGCTATGAGATTATTACTTTTTTCTAATTTGACAGAAACATTCACTTTGACTCAAGATGTGTGAAGCATCCACGTTTTGGAATCTATAGCTTTTTTTGCAGCAACATCCACATTTGAAGATTCGCCTGCTGTCACGGCTACAACTTTGTGTTCTGTCAGAATCAGATTTATCGGACAAATTCCTCCAAAATCTTCACTACATATATTATATCAGTTATATATTACATATATAAACTACAACTAGAGTAGTTGGAGGAGGAAAATAACCCGTGATTTTAGTTTTCCCCTGAAGCAGAATGATATACGGCTGCAGGAAGGCCGTCCTCCGGAGCTGGCACAGGTCTGATATGTGAGACTGGGGGACAGTAAAGTACTCCACCTGACAGCTGCATGCAGGAACACAGCCGTTGAGTGGGGGTCAGCGGTAGGTTAGTCCATTATAGACTACACTTATAGACCTGGAGGCTACACCCACACACACACACACACATTGTGGGCAGAGTGTGTGTGTGGCGCTGCAGTTTTAAGGCAGAGGATTGTCTTTTGTCTTCCAGCAGTAAAAAGTTTGAATAATGTGTCTGTTCTTTTATTGACTCAAATCAGCGAGGAGCCCAAATATGGTTCATCTAAGCAGCAATAAAAACCTGTGATTCTAACTAAAAAGGCAACTCCTTCGAGCCGGATTTGAACCAGCGACCTAAGGATGACAGCATACACCACTACAGTCCTCCGCTCTACCAACTGAGCTATCGAAGGGGGTGGCAGGACAACCATTATCCTCCAAACACAAGCAGTGTGCGGGGAGGGGCGAGGAGGGGGGGGCAAGAGTGCACCCATGATCTGTTGTTTCCTGTTGTCGGTTTAGCTTTAACAAGCTTTCAGTCAGCCCACTAAGCTGCTTTCACTTCTCCCCTCACACTCAGCGACGCATGACAACGTGCCAGTGACTGACTCAGCGGTATCTGTGCACAGCGGTGTGGACGAGGGAGAGTATGAAGGTATGAAGGGATGGAGTGTGAAGTTAAGTGTAATTTAACACGTTTTTAGAGCTACATGAGAAAAACAGAAAGTGGGAGTGGAGCTGAAGTGCTATCACATCACAGGGTGGAGACAAAGGTTGGTGTTATAAATAACATTAGATAAAGTACTGTTATAATAAAGTTAAAATAAAGTACTGTTACAATAAAGTTTGGAAAAAAATAGTTATCAAGGTTTAAATAAACTACTGTTATAATACAGTTCAATAAAGTAGTTAGGATAAAGTTTAATGTACCGCTGTTATAATAAAGTTGAATAAAGTACATTTATAATAAAGGTAAATAAAGTAGTTGTAATAAAGGTAAACATTTTTTTTTTAAAAAGCACTGTTATTATAAAGTTAAATAAATGTTCCTATTACTGTTCGTGAACTGCGACCGCCCACGCTCCACGCAGCGCTCCCAAAGGCTAACGGCGTAATTACAGTTCAGTCTATTAAAATATAACGTTAGATTATTTCTAGTATAAAATTTGGTGTAGAGAATTCAGGAAATTTCGAAAACACGAAGCCACAAAGTACTTAAACAAACAGACACTACAAACCCTGGAGACGGACAGTGACGGTGCCGCCATCCAAACCCAAACCGAACCCACCACGGGTTTTAAAGCCCAACCCCGGGGACGCGTATCGACAGTAGGTGTAACCACATTTAAAAGGGCTTTACTATCACGTCTGAGTCAAATCAGATTTTCATCCAACGCTGATCAGATCAGCTTCGCCCCGTAAACACGAGCGCTCTGCTGTCGCACGCAGCCAAATGAGTTTAAGATCTTAAACTTGTCAACAAGATTTGTGACAACAACAGGGCGACATACTGCTTGTTAGAAAATAGCCTCTCGGGCTGATGACGGATGGGAAACACCCGTATTAGTGTGACGACGAAGACCGACCGCGCACACACACACACACACACACACACACACACACACGCTAATCCCTAACTGCCCGTCACCGGATCTATTCTTGTTGAAGAGGCTGCTGTGTTTGCAAGACAGGCTTTTGCAGTGTGAGGTTGGGAAGAGAGAGGGGAGTGTTGAGTCAAGTCTGATCCTGGATGAGCCTCACGTAGCTCCTATTAACACACTTTCCGACTGCCCCACTGATGTGCCGATGACGCACACACACACACACACACAAACACAAACACAAGCTCGCCTTCCTTTTTCTGGCTCCTCCGGTAACGCACCTGAAAGTGTGTCAGATATCGCTTTTGATTTCTGGAGGAAATCTTTGTACTCGCCGATGTTCGTGTTTGCAGTGTTAGTATACCGACGACGTACGAGGGCGGCACGATAGATTCAGAGAGCGTTTACTGTTGAACAGGAGGAAGCAATTAACCTAGTAAGTATTCAAAGTTACGTCTCGTAATAGAAGAGACCCCCCCGCCCCCAAAAAAACATTGTACAACAGAAATCGAAGCTCTGATGAAAACATCTTTGCCCCAACCTGGAAGTTTTTTTTTGCTAATTCCTGCAATTTTACCGCAAAAAACAAAAACAAAAAAAAACCCTCACTTCAAATTGAAAAAATGACGTTGCGTTTTTTTTTTTGTCAAAAGCCGCTAAAAGGAATCAGATTTTTTTTTTTATTTTTTTATTTTTATTGCAACAATCACAAAACAAACCCGCAAAAGGAAACACAAAAGACCTCCATCCCTGCCCTGAGGAGGCTGGGGGGACGGGGAAGGGGGAGGGGGAAGGGGAGGTGCTGCTGAATGGGACTCCAGTCTCTTGACCCCGTGCGACCTCAACCCGGGCCCCCCCCTTCACCCCCCACCTCCCACCCTCCGCCCGCTTCCCACCAGATCGCAGCTTTGTTCCACACGTCCCTCCATCCCTCCGAGCCTCTGCTCCTCCTGCTCCCCCCCCTCCCTACCCCCTGCTCGCCCCCCCGGGCCCAGATGGACATCAGCTGGATTGATTTAGACACCGGACAATAAACACACTCCCACACATTCCCACCCACACACACACACACACACTCTTACTGTTTCTCACACACGAGCAGATTTCCTCCGCTTCAGGAAAAACCATAACGTGACGTGACAGAAAGCGCCGGCCGAGTTTGGCTCTTTTTTAGAAAAATCCCGACTGCATATTAAATGCGATGCCGGTAGAAGGACGGGCATCTGTTGAATAAATGATGGGATAGAAATAGATCAGGACAGCGGAGGTTCAGAAATACTTTTTCATGCATCCTGGGGAGCCGGTCTGAAGAGTTACAGCTCATCTTACGTCTCATTAACTTTATGCTTTCTCTCTCCCTTAGGTGTTGCTTATTGTCTTGTTGGCTCTCCATTCAGTTCCCTCCAGCAGCAGTCAGACACCAGATGACGCCTGTTCGAGTCTCCTCCAGGTTTTCAATGTACGTTTTTTTTTTTTTTTAATTTTTAATCTAACTTACCCCCTACTGTCTTTAAAAACAAACTATTTCAAATACCTCAACTAGGATGTCCCCATAAAGTTTTCTTCAGTTTACTAATTAATGCAAAACTCATTAAAGTTCCTCAGTAGAAGCTCTGTGGGAGGTTTTACTGCACAAGAGAGAGCGAGTCTTTCCAAACAAAACTTTTACTTTATCAACCAAACAAACCCCCTTGTTTACAGACAACGAGGGTCTTTAAAGTTCCCATCTCATCATCACAACAAACAGGGAGCCGGCTGACCAGGAAGCGACGGGGGGGGGGGGGGGTTGTTGTTATGGGTCTTATCATGAGAATTAAGACTATCCTTTCTTTGTTATGTTTTAACGCTTTTTAAAGCATTTGAAGCTCTTTTGTTGACAGTAGATGCAGCCCTTGTTTTCTATATTATTATTATGAAGTTTTTTTGTTTTTTTTTTAACTTTGAGACCCATAGTTCTTTAAATATAAAAAAAAATGTAAAAAAGAAAAAAATAATCAGTACTTGTTTCTATAAAGTGCAGTATGCTAAATATCGTAGTTAGTGATCACATAAGGGTCCTTCTTTATTACGTAGTTGTAAAGTACAACTTTTTTTTCCTTGACTTGCAATTTAACCGCCAGAAGAATAATACAAAAAAAAATGATGTGCTGCAAATCAAAATAACACTCTTTGTGGACATTATTGGTGGTTAATGATGTATTAACAAATATGGGATATGGAAGTTGAATTTTTAGGTATATTCACCTGTAGAATTCATTTTCATGCATACAGTCAAAGTGAGTCAATGAAATACTAGGACACTACCCAGTAGAGACAGTTGTCCATGCTTTCCCTCTGTGGTTACAGCGCCCCCTGTGGGCCAGGGCGTGCTTCAAACTGCCACCAAACAGGTGCGGACAAGCCACCGCAGCTCCCCCACTTCTTATCTCAAGTCTGGATTTCTTCTGCTTCTAGCTCACACCCCCGCCTTCCTGCTTAATTTACTCTTCCTCAGTATGCTGTCCTTGCACCCCCCCCCCCACCTCCCCACACACCACCCATTCAGTCCCTTTGTCTCATTTTCCATAATCCCCCACTGGAGAGAGAGAGTACACATTCTTCACAGCATCTCCTGTTAGGATCGTCAATATTTACTTTTACTGTGTGCAAGAGAGAGAGAGAGGAGGACAATGTGTGTGTGTTTGTGTGTGTTTTTGTGTGTGTGTGTGTGTGTGTGTGTGTGTGTGTGTGTGTGTGTGTGTGTGTGTGTGTGTGTGTGTGTGTGTGTGTGTCAGCTCCCTCGCTCTTTCTCTCTGGTAATCAATCTTTGACAGTTTGCTGACTCGATTCTTTGTCTTGTTCTCTCCCCCACCTCTTCCCCTCGGTCATCGTCTCAAGCACTGTCTGAGACTGCCTACACACACACACACACACACACACACACACACACACACACCATATATATATATATATATATATTTATATATATTCCCCTCCCTGCATCAGGATTGTGCTTGTCTGTGGGTGGCGAGCTACAGTGCTGACTGGGACACAACCATTGTCTCCGTCTCCCCCCACCCCCAAAAAATATTCACATTATGAATATGCTGCTCCATCAGAGCATCCTCCGACATGACAGGGTGTTTCCACAACATCACCCCACCCCCCTTCCCATCCCCCACCCACCACAAAAGTCCATGCTTTGATAGCAGGCTTGGAGGTAAGGCATCTTTATAAACTGGTTTGAAATAAAGCTACAAAAACTCCACATCCTGCAGAGTAAAAATCAAGAAAAACAAACCTACATATAGGCGAAAAATGGAGGAAAGAATATAAAGAGGGCTGAGAAGAGAGAGAGAAAGAGAGAGAGAGAGAGAGGGAGGGATGGAGGGGGGGGGAGGAGAGGAGCCCAGAAAGAAGTGGAAAAAAAAACTAGCAGAGGCTCAGCATTGTGCTGCTAATGTGGCCCAGGCTCTGGTAATCCAACAAAGGTTACTGTGGAGACCAACAATGAGGCTCTGAGGGGCCCAGACTGCTGAGACGTGAGAGGAGGGAGGAGAGGAGGGTGGTGGTGGTGGTGGTGGGGAGGGGGAGGGGGGGCACTACCAGAAAAAAATCTACATTTACAAAAAACATCTGACCTCATCTGAAAGAATCCCACTTGTTGATGATGAACTGAAACTGAGAAACTCACATCACTTCTTGAGAAGTGCAGACGAGAAAATGGAAACACACACCTGCTTGTTTCAACAAACAAAAAAGAAAAAGGACGGTTTTTTTTTTTTATGAAATGTCTTTAGTCACCGATGCATGACATCATGGAAAAGTTGCAAAATGTTACAAAATTATCGAGAAGAATTTTGAAGAAGTTGAGTTGTGACTGGAAGTTCATTGAAACCAACTGCGGTGAATGAATGAGTAAAAAAAAAACCAACCAAAAAAAAAAAACACTTTGAAGCCTAAAAACAACTGCAAGTGCAGCTAGCCAGCCTTCTCTGGGTTAAAGTGAACAGTTGGCAGTGCTCAAAGTCACACTAGCAGTTCCTCTGAGGCACGGCAGAGCTTTGAGCTCAAATGCTTGTAACAGTCTCAGGTATGTTTACCAGCCAAGTTTTTTTTTTTTTTTTGACTGCGTGCACGCAGTGGCCGAAGGGAACCTCATCAGGTCTGCAGGTATCTGGAGGCAAACTGAAATTTCCTGAGAAGGGAAAAACGAACTGTCGCTACACGTCACACACGGGTTAAAAACCTCATGGTGACATTTAAAACACCGATAATAACACAAGGAAACACACTGATGGAGGCAACGAGGTGGACCAGAGACCAGCGAGTGCAAGATGTCTTCATTCACATTTTAACTTGTGCTATTGCAAGACAGCAGGTGGGGGAGAAAAACGCAACAGGCGATAAGCTGGTAACAGATTTAATTGGAAAGTTTTGGCTCAGATAAACAACAAGCTGAAGATAAAGGAGACATGGCAGGAAAGGAGAGGAGATTAAAAGGCTAAAAGAGTGGCGGGGCAGTTTCACTTGAATGAAACCAAATCTGGTGTATTTTGGACATGCCAAGACAACGTCATCACTTTCACAGAGCATCGGTCAACTCCGCTGTCTTCTGCAGCGGTGTCCGTCAACATGTGTTTTTAACACGCGTCTCTGATCATGCGTGTTTAAACCAACCACGTGTCGTCACGCCGTCTCGCCATCAGACCAGAAGACCTCGAGTTACACCGACTACTTGGCCTGAGAAGTGAACTTCGACAGCAGCTTGACGAGTCGGCGTCAACACGCCTAATTGGATTTTGTTTGCAGTAAACTGCTGGCAGTGAAGTCGGACAGACGGGCGAGAGAGAAAAGACATGAGAATAACTTTACAGTGTTGTTCAGGCGTCTCGCTGTGTTCGTGAAATACTCAGCAGGGCTTGCAGGGTTGCATGTTTTTTGTTTTTTCTAATTCGTCCACCTCCTGCATTTTAAGTTAATTTTAGACCTCTCTCTGCTCAGCCTATTTTCACCATCGATGAAGCTGTATGCATAACAGCTTTAGAGAGAGGGAAGCACTGAAGCAACGTTTGCGTGTATATACCTTTAAGACTTGGAGTGACGTTTGCGTGTATATACCTTTAAAACGAGAGAGTGGCACTTTTGTGTATATACCTTTTGTTATTTAAAATCACCATTGGTCTTCCAAATGCAGTGACTTCTTGTATCCATTTCAAATTAAAAGCCGTCATTTCAAATTAAAAGTCCTTCAGCGTTTCCCACATGGTCCAGTCATATATTAGGTTTTAATTAGGGCCCGAGCACTGAAGGTGCGAAAGCCCTATTGTTATCCAAGCGATTAATGATTCTCCGTAAACAACTGCATTTTTGGCAGCTTTATCATACTCAAAAATGAGTAGAATTAAAGTTGGTACACCCGTCTCTCCCGGCAAAAAATTTCGTATTTTAGTGGAGTCGCGAGTAGGTGTGGCCAAATGGCTCGCTAGCGCCCCCTAAAGAGATGCCCCGGCGGCTACATTTACCTACATGCACGAAATTCGGTGGACATGTGTATCACACCGCGATGTACAAAAAAGCTACATTGCACCATTACGTCAACTGAACAGGAAGTCTGCCATTTTGAATGTAGTCGCCATTTTTGGCGATTCACACATGTTGTACTTTAACAAACTCCTCCTTCAGATTTTGTTGGCCAGACTTGAAATTTAGTCTGTGCCCTCATAACATGTTTGGAATTAAAAGTTATCATAAGAATTTGTTTTCGTCGGTCGGTGTGCCCGTGGCGTGGCGGCTAAAAAGTGACCCAAAAGTCATGCCATAGCATGTCATCCAAAATGTGATATAAGTCATACTATAGCACGTTGTCCAAAAAGTGAACCAAAAATGACTTTTAGGTAACTTTTTGCTGTAGTATGACTCTTTTTTTTTTCATAATTTGAATGACATGCTATGGTATGATTTTTTTTTAAAAGTCATAACAAAGGGGGCAATTGAATCCCCAACCTTCTTACTGAGAGGCAGCAGTGCTAACCAATGCCTCACCAACCTCCCTGAGAGATAGTCAGCATTATAACTCCACCGTCCACAAATATTCATTCAAATGTAACTAAAATTACCACAGACATTCTTTGGACAGTAAATATACGTGTTTTCAAGGGGTTCTGCAGTGATAGTAAAATCTTCCTGTAATATGTAGTGTATGTAAAACTTTTTCAATTTCTCCAAACGTTTCAACTTCACCAAAAGTTGAATCACCATTAACAGGCCAAGGTGGAATTTGAACCATTAATAGCAACCTTGGTGAAGTAGAATCTTTTACCTGTTGAGTTAACCAGACTGTCGGTTACCTAAAGTATGTTGTTAACCCTAATCCTAACCCTAAGGCTCTGAGTGAACTCCGTGAAACACTTTCTCCTGCCAAGACACTTTAACTGGCGCCGAAGATAGTCCAGCGATTTACGACGCCGACCCCCAGCTGAAACAACCTCATGAAGACACGGGTTCGAGCCCCGCTCAAGTGTCACACATGGTTCATGGTTTACGAGTCCCCTTAATAAGCCAACATGGTTCACAGAGAGCAAGACTTCCTAAGGGTAAGCCACACAGCTTCGGGTTTGTACGTGCAGTCATACCAATCCCAAACCAAAGGTCAACAACAATACAAAACACCAAAAAAAAAAAAGTCCAAAAGAGCCTATTTTTTTCATTGTGCACTGGTTAGAGCCAGTGATAAGTGACATGTCAGTTCAGAAAAAGGTCATCCAAAATATCCAAAGTATAACAAAAAACTCATACTGTCATCTGAAATATTAAAAAAAAAAAAATCATACGTGGCTATTTTTTCTTTTAAGAATAAGGAACGAGATCGAGAATTTTTTTTAAACTGCAAGCGGGAATATGCGGACCATGGCGTGCAGTGTGCGAGGGCCCGCATATCACTGCTTGCAGTTTTAATCTAGTCTTGTTCTTACAGCGCAACAATTAAAAAAAAAATTCTTTCATTTTCTTTAGTTTATTGATTTTTTTCCCCTACATGTAAATGAACATAAGGGGAAATCATTTCCCCAGCCAAAGGTTTAAGCCCTCAAACTGCTTTTTTTCCTCAATTTTGATGTTCTAGGTGGCTGTTTTCAACAATGTTTTATGTGTTATTGGTTTATTTAGAGGGCATCTCAGGTCATAAAGTAAAAGTAAATATGTATATATAAATATATATATATATACAAGTATATAAATAAGTGTTTCAGTTTCTAAGGTGACAGGATTTGCTGCCTGCCGACACAGGTAGATAACATTTGTCTCAGTATTTAAAATTCTTCTTCGCTTTCTTCTGCCTATTAAACCTGCCTGTCACCTTCAGGGGGAATTAATTAGCAAACATCACTTTCACATCTGTTGAGTGCATTTTGCACGCACCCAAGATTCTATTTTTTTTTTTAATCCAAACAGATTTCAAGATAGAATTGAACCACAACAAACAGAGAGCAGAAATCTGCAACAGTGGATGTACACGAATCTGAAGAATCACACCTCTGAAATGAATCACTTGGAAGTCCAACATGACTCATTGCAACACCACAACAGGGAGTATGTAGTGTATCGTGGACATATTTTGCATCTCTTGCCCAGGCATGTGTACGTTTAAGAGTGTTTTTTATTTTTTTTGCGTGCTTAAACATGCATGTGCAAATGTCAACCCCGAGAGCATTTCTGTGCAGATTTAATAACTGTCTGTGATTGCAACGGGACAGCACGACGTGGGGAAAACATCCAGTATAAGATACGCTTCTGATACTGCGACGACCGCATGAGATCCGGCATTTTTTTTTTTTCAGTTTTAAGCGCCTCAAATTTGACACGTAAATATCACTTCCGATGTGTGCAGTCAATCCAAGATGTTTTTCCACACACCACATAAATAAAACCAGGCCTTTAACGAAGCTTTCAGTGTGTGTGTGTGTGTGTCTGTGTGTGTGTGTGTGTGTGTGTGTGTGTGTGGGTGTGTCGTCGACTCACCCTGATGCTATGAGCGCTCTGGACTGAGCCATGGCGATCCTCTGTAACGCCGGTCTGCTCAGCCCAGCTAAGCTCGATCGCTGCGGTAACGGGGCGTGGCACATCGTTGACGCGGACGACGGCGTGCGCTGCGGCTTCATCACCATCGACGACGGGGATGGCACGGGAGACGGCGGCGTGGTCACGTTGTTGGAGGGCGTAACTAATGTGGCGGTTGGCACCGAGTCGCTGGCTGAGGATGAGGCGTGCTTGGCGGGAACGGACGGAGGGTTGAGACTCGGGTTGGACGTGGGAGGCTGAGGCGGCGGGAGGGACGGCGGGGGGGGCCTGTTGGAAGACACGGAGATGCCCATGGAGGAGGTGCCGGCGGTGAGGGCGGCCAGCGACTGGGCGAAGAGCTGGGCGTTCCTCCTCGGCGACGCGATGTTTCTGGAGATGGCGAGGCCGTGCGGCAGCGTCTGGTAGTAGTTGGAGTTGGAGTTGGAGTTCTGCTGCTGTCCTCGTCCCAGAGTGGCCGATTTAGACGGACTCAGGGGTTTGGGGGCGCCGGGCACTGAGTTCTTGGCCCGCTGCATGGTTAATGAGCGTCTACCCAGAGTCTGTATCCCTGCGCCTCCTCCGAGCCCTGTTCCTCCCGTGTTGGCCTTCACACTGAGGACCAGCATGCATTGCTGGCAGGAACAAGGCTGGCCCAGTCCAGTAGCCGGTAAGCCTCCGTTGGGGTAGACGGAGTTTCCAATCCCCATGCTGGCCCCTGACACCCCGACGCCCAGCAAGGCTCCCGTTAGCCCTCCACTTCCTCCTCCTTTGGGTACAGGAAGAGGACCGGACACTAATGGATAGGCCAGGTCGGCTCGCCTCTGGATCCTCCGACACCTCTGGCTCTGCCTGTTCACCTGCAGGACGACAAAAAAAGAAAAGTAAAGTGTTCAGAGTTCAGCGTTACAGAGGAGGTTTCGGGTTTAGTTACCGACGTCGGTGCAAAGAGCTGAAACCAACCTGCGTCATGTTCTGATAGTCAATGAGGTAGCAGAAGCCGAGCGGTGTCAGGTCGAGGCAGGGCTGCTGGCGGTTGTGGGCGCTCTCGATGGCGATGGCTACCTCCATGTCGTACGACGTCCACGTGCCCGCGTCGTTCTCCCACTCCCACTGCCAGCCCTGACCTGGACCCGAGGCCGGGTCGTAAAAACTCCTCCGCACCGGACGGATGGTTCCTGAAAGACGAAGAGACGGAAACGTTCAGCAGCTTCGTCCAGTGTCTTTTTTCGTTAAAAGAGACATTCCAAGTATTTCGGTGGATTTGCTCAATACAAAAATTTCATGGATGTTTAACAGCAACAATATCACACTAAATAAAAAGATGCCAGTAAAACCTTTAAAATCTCGTTCTGGGTCATGAAAACAAAGTTCCAATGAATAACACATCATTCCTCTTGCCAATAAACAGTAAAACATGTCTAAACATTTATAATCAGTGCCCGTTTTATTTTAGCAAATTTTAATATACATTCCACTTATATGTAAAAGCTCTAAATCAAACATGGGAAAAAAAATATAGTTTGAGAACCAGAACCGGCGTACGACATCCTCAAAGGAAAACTAAATCACCGCTAACAATCATAAGAGGCAGCTTTATGTATCTTAAGGCTGTGGTTGCTGTTTGACTCGATTCCAACAGGGGGCGCACTGATGGAGGCGGAGCTAATTTGCATCAAGGCAACAAGCAGCAACACTCACAGGTACTTCAGTTTTAGCCGGGCAGAATTTGTAGCCTCTTGAAAGATGACTGAGGCCATTGATGGCACATTATTTTGATCCTACAGACACAGCTGTTCCTCAGATAAATCGATCGTCTATTTAAATCCAAAATGACGCCGTTTTGATTTGGACCTCAGAGTCAGCGGATCGACACACTGGACGAAGTGTTTTCTAAAGGAAAGTTCTTGTTTTGTGAAACAAAGGCATTCTGGGCTGGTAAGTAGTCTTGTTTCAAAGACATCTGTTTTAACTTTAATTTGTCCAATGCTCACTTTATCTAAGTCTGAAGGGCCCTCCCCCGGGTCTACATGGATCAAGACGTAACTGTCAACCTGCAGGATAAGCATCTGGAGTATCTCTTCGCTGTTGTAACCAGAGCATGTCGCAACCGGCAACACTGCATAACACAGAGTATGTTCAGTGATTGCTGATTGAATTTCCTGTAAATAGGCAGCCAGAAAGACCAAAGACCCTGAAAGAGCCTGAAAAAGCTGGATTTTCATTGAAAACGCTCAGATAAGAAGATGGACGTATCCTCCAAAAACAGCGTTACGAAGAGATCCTGCAGGGTGGCGAGCTGCACGATTTAAAGAGCACACACTCACAATCCTCTATTCTCACCTGCAGTCCGACGACGCTACAGTGGCAAACACGCTGCTAATGATGTGAGCACCAGTGAATAAATCATTGAAAATGCGAATAAATGACCAGGACAATGTGTCTCTGTCTCCCAGAGGGGGCAGAGGAGGGTCCCCGAAACCAACCAACCAGAAACTACCTCTGTCTCCAGGGGGAATGGGCTATTCAGCCAGTGCCAGGACAAGCAGAGGAAGGCATGTGTGTGTGTGTGTGTGTGTGTGTGTGTGTGTGTGTGTGTGTGACTATTACAAAAGAGATGATGTTGGCATGAGTGGCAAGACTGCACAGACATCAAAAGAAAGGGGTTGAATAAAGTGAGACGGCGACAGAGCGAGTGAATAATCAAACTGAGACATCAGCCGCTGTTTAGTGTCGACAGTTCATTCGCTTCATTTACTGTTTAAGATATTTCTACAGGAGTTGTTTGCAGCCTTTGGATCCGTCGTAAACTAGTTTTACAGGTTCTTTGTTCCAACCGTAGACTATGTAAAAGTGAACGTAGCTTTCATGTACGGTTGAAAAATGACACCGAAGCGCCTTAAGCTGCAGTACCACCAAGTGCCACTAGAGGTCGGCTCCAAAAAGCCTCCGGCTCCGTAGACTCCCATTCAACTTCTCTCATAAAAATTCTCAGTCAATTCATTTTCTCCACGAGTTATCTCGGTGTTGTCAGCTAAAGTCGCTCCTTCTTATTAGTTTTCTGGAGGTCCATCTGAAAATAATCCCGTCATCAATTAGAAAAATAAGCCTAAAAAAGCCGTCTTCTTGGGGGCGTGTCTGTTTGATTGACAGGCCTGTGGAGCAGTCAAGGTTACGGCTATCGGTGGGTGGGACATAGTATCGCATGTCCCTCCCACCCAGCTCGTCCAAATAAGGTCACTTCTGGTTCCAAACCGCTCCGAAGTAACAAGATGGCGCCGAAAGAAATCCGAACTTGAGGCTTCATAACGGCCGTTCACAAACCAACGGGTGACGTCGCGGTCGGTTGCCGCTTGTTTCCAACATATTAATAGGCAACACCTAGATTTCACGTTTGTCTACCGTATATTGTGAAAACGGTTGTGACAAACATCTCATCCACAAAAAAAAAGGAAGTAACGGCAGATGATCTGAATTAACAATCTTTCAGACCACATAGCTTTAACTTCTTTCTGTTGCGCAAGAGAGCTCAAATGCAATCGAAAAAAAAAAAAAAATTGAACAATGTGCGCCGTGTTGCTATTCACACTATAAATGTTCAAATGTTGTTCACACCTCCAGCGAGACGTCAACCCATGGCTGTACTTTAATATACGGGGAGGCTTTAAAATGTGTGTGAGACGAGGATAAACACAGTGTTTGTGAAACACACACACACACACACACACACACACACACACACACACACACACACACACACACACACACCCCTTCCTTCTCCTCCGGTCTCACTCTCTGTTGGACGAAGCGAGCACAGCAGGCGGCACTTGACCTCCTGATTACCATGTGAAATGTAATTTCTCTCTTCTCAAGCTGCAAGAGTCCATTCGGCGTCAGACAAACACCAGACGTTCGCTGCTCTCCGTCTGTCTGAGAGTTTGTTTTTAGTGTTTCGGGCACCGCTCCCACCACGACCACGAGAATGTAGAAGTTGAATAATGTGTCCAGATGTGTTCTGAACTTTAAAAGTCGGAGAACTCGCACGGTGTCGTAATGTCCTCAAAGTTTGTTGACACAAACGACTCAAGTCTCGTGTCTTTAACACCGACGTAAACATTTCTGCAGCGTAAATTCTAATTTTATCAGGACAAAAAAATAAATTAAAAAAAGAGGTGTGAGTGAAGGACATGCTGAAAATAGTGAGGAGGCTTTATATGAGGTGCAGGTGGAGCGAGGGGGGGAGGAGAAGGCGTGGCGGGGGGGGGGGTGTGATTGATATGCATGAGGTCTTTTATTTGAAGTCCTGATTGGTAAAAATATGATTTTAACCGAAAGTGGAAGAAATTTAAACTTTTGACGCCAAAGAAAATAAAGAATGAAAAGTTTCTTTTTGTAATTTAAATGTTTCATATTCTGTTCGTGTATTTTAATCTTCAGAGGACGACTTAACCTGAAAACCACCATCTACCGCAATAAAGGTGTCCGCTCCGAGAGGACAGAAAAAAAAACACATGGCTGCTCTTTCATAACCTCTCCATTATGCTGCTAATAAAAGGAATAATGTGCAGCTTTATTGATCCCTGAAGGGATATTCTCTTTGTGCATGCATGAATACAGGAGGAGCCATTATGGGGAAAAAAGGAGGGAGTCGTTCCAGAGCGGCCGTCAAACAGCATCTGTGTAGCTGAAGCTGGCCTCTCGCTAATCGGCCCAAGGACTCGTCTCAGAGAGGACAAGCTGCCTTTTGTCTCTGAACACTGTATCAACACCTGAGCGCTGTGTGGTGTGCAAATTTGGTGATGAATGTGGCTGCTCCTCCCAGCGTTTCTCCAATCGGGGAGTCATATTTCCAGCGTTTATTCACGAGAAAACAGGCATATCATTTGAAACGCATGGCAGTGATTTAAAAGTCGGGTCAGAAGGACACCACCTAAACTAGGGATGGGTCACGAGGAGTCGTTTTAATCTCCAAAAATCGATTCGTACACTTATTATTTCCCCCGTTTTTTTAACCGGCGCCATGGTTGTAATGCGTTACTCCCGTCAGAAGGTGGCGGCAACGCGCCTAAAAGCTGAAAGATCAGGTTTGCGGGTTAAAAACTATCCCGGCGATTAGATGTCCGGGTGCGAACATGACGGAAACATGCAAAGACGACTACAGCCGTCAGAAAGTTGTTGTGTGGAACTCCTTCAAAACATGAATAACGAGGACGTGCAGGTAAAGTTAGCGTACAAAGTCTTCCACCGCCGAGCACATTCAACACCGAGCAATAATATTCGAAGGAAGAAATTTGAAGAAAAATCAAACAGTTCAGAGCGAATTTCGAATAGTAGTTTTGCTTATATACTTAAATAAGTTAATTTAGCCAAGTTGTGGCAATATAGCGGCGAATGCACGTATTACATTCTGACCCGATACAGACTGAAGCCAGTACTGATATTGATATTTCAGAGTTCTCTGATCTGTTTATCAACAATATATTGGCTGTTATTCATTTTCTCTTAAACTACCAAGTTCAGAGACCATTCCCGGACTGTGGCGCCATGGCAACAGGGTTCTCCAACACGATCGTAGCTCCCCACCACCACCGACAGCAACCCAGCTAAACGGGAAGAGAACTGATACAGGTACACATCTGCAATGAGTTGATATCAACATCAGCCTGGATGACCTGTCAATCACATTCTTACACACACACACACACACACACACACACACACATACACACACACATCAGCCATGATGTCACAGATCCACGAGGAAGGAACCAATCGACTAGAAGTATTTATATAATTCTGTTTTACATCAGTTACAGTTTTTCGGTCGTGGCAGACCGCCAACTCAGGTTTTTACAGCCAAATCAGGTTTTTACAGCCAAATTGGCCCCTTGCTGTTACCTCACATAAAAAAACAGACAACCCTGTGAGCTCCATGCAGTGAAGTTGGGTTTAAAAGATTTGGGAAAATTTGGCAAAAGAATAATTGGGGATTTAGCTTTTTGTCAGTTCGGCTCCAAATCTGTGGAACAAACTACCTGTTAGATATCAGGGAAGCTGCTCAGTTAATACTTTTAAAAGAAAGCTCAAAACATATCTCTTTACATTAAGCCTTTAACCAGCTACTCTTGAAGCTCTCTCGCACTTTGAACTACCGTGCCTTTAAAATGCATATTGCTTATTTTATATTTTAACTCTATTTGTGTTTAAATTCAAGCATTTTATCTGGGTTTTTTTAATGCATTTTGTCTGTTTCTCATGCACCTCATTCCTTTTCTATATTTTTAAATGTTCCTTTGAATCAGTTTTTTTTATGTGAAACGCTGCATGTAATTCTCTTTTGCTGTAAAGCACTATGAGCAGCATTTCTGGTGTGAAAGGTGCTATACAAATGTATTATATTATTATTACTGTTATTATCTATATCGGAACAGTCCTTAATACAGGAAGATATCATAAGAGCAGGCGTTAAGAGGGAAAAGCTGGGACGCAGGCGGCTCTACAGTGCGACTGAACTGCTCCACAAAGACAATATGGAGAAAACCGGGCTTCAATTTGATGAGCAAATTGCTGCCGAGTTATTCAGCGCGCAGGAGATTGTGGGTGTTCTTGTGTGTCAGCGTGCATGTAGGTGTGTCCCGTGTCGACAAATTAACCCACACTTATAAGATAAAAGCAGGTGTTTTCGTCTCTTGACGGTTACAGCTGCACGGATGAAAGCGTTGCATGTGTGAGACAAGCGTAAAGCTCTAATCCTGCTGCTCTCCCTCGCAGCAACCACATCCCCCTTTACTAATTTTCATTAAATCTGTCAAGAGTCGGATCAGCCGCGCTGCTTTCGCTCGTCAAGTCACCGTTGGAATCAAGCGCAACACGTCTGGGCGCGGCCGCCCCGTGGTGTTGTGCCCCATCCACCCCCCCCCATTTCGGCCGGATCGCTCCTGTGCGAGTGCAGAGGTTTTCTAAAAAAGACAGGAGCACGTGGTTTAATCCCATAATCTACTGGAAATGAAAATTAAATCATAAATCACGAAGTGAAACAAAGCAAATACACGCTAAGCAGGTGAATGAACCGTCGTCGAAAAGAAAAAGTAAACAGTGTGAATATTAAAAGGAGCAATCTGGGAAACTGAAGAGGGTAAAAGCTTATGAAGGGGCGGGTGGTGGTGGTGGTGGTGGTGGTGGTGGTGGGGAAACGAGCACAAAGAGGCCTGAAGCAGGTGGAGAAAGAAGACTGGCCATCTGGTCTTTATTGTTCTCTCTACCACTGACCCCTCCCTGAACACTACACACACTAGACACACACTAGACACACACACACTAGACACACACACACACACACACACAC
The DNA here is from genome assembly GCF_022577435.1 of Embiotoca jacksoni. Lineage (NCBI taxonomy): Eukaryota > Metazoa > Chordata > Actinopteri > Embiotocidae > Embiotoca > Embiotoca jacksoni. Next base: position 780,621 of record NW_027185388.1, on the reverse strand, counting down.
ACACACACGGCTGCAGACTGACCAGCGGGCGAGCACATGTTCGGGGTCGGGTCATGCTTCATGCATGGAAGGAAGGCTTCTCTCACTTCTTGTGAAACAACAGTAACAATGTGGGGGAATTCAGCATCTGGGATGAGCCAGCACTTCCTCTTCCTCTTCCTCTTCCTCTTCGCGTAGCCAGTTGCAGACAGATATACGTGTAATTCAATGTGATCACCGCAATATGAGCTTTAAAGCTTTCAAACGCGTCCCACCCGGGAACATAACTCGCTCTTTTTCCTTGACTATCTCCGCAGCCTCCGTTTAAGTTCGCTTGCTTTTTTTTTTGACTTACGAGGTTTTTCCGCCCGTGCGGCGACAATAACGTCAGAAAGCTTTTGGAGACAAGTTAATGGATCCGAGTCTGCAGCGAGTCGCATCTGTCTGATGTGTCACTGCCACGAACCGACGACAAAATATGTTGGTCAGGAGAAGCTGGCGTGAGATCACTTGACGTCTTAAAAGTGGAAACCTGCAAAATAGAAACGGCAACACTCCCGAGACTGTCCGTGAAAAACCGGTTGGGGACGGGAACCGATGGCGTGTTTTATCCACCTGGTCGTCAGACGCCTCAGCAGTTTTATCGATCAGTACACCGATTTTCCACTTGTGTGTAGTGTCACATCTCCGGTGTGCCCTCTGAATGTAAATGTAGTAAAAGTATTAGACAAAATGCAAAAGTATATGAACGACGCAGCCAGTTGTTTATATGAACAGGTGGTTAAGAATTAACTTCTTCTTTTACTCTACATTTATTCTACATATATGTCTATTAAAAAAAGGCATTCAAATTCACGTCAGATACAGTGAAGATCTGAAGATAATCGTTAGCTGGAGCTGAAATGTGATGCCCTGCATATTATACAAATTCTTAATTAACCACATCACATCCAGTTTTAATATTTGTGAGGAAAGCAAAATGTCCCGTTTCTTTAAAAAAAAGATTTGATTTTTTTTTAATGTTTGATCTGAAAAATCCTATTTTCTGGTGACGGTGGAGAGATTGATTCTGGAACATGCTGCTTGGACTTCATGGAAATAAAGAGTCAATGGAGCAAGAATCTCTGGACGTCAAAGAGCAAAATGAACTGTTTTCGCACTCATCGTGGTGACGAGTGTTGGGAGAGGCCCGTTCACGATCGTCCTGGGCTTTTCCCTGCTCGGCTCACGCTCTTAAATCAGCCGCAAGCAAAACACTGCGACCTCACGGCTTCGTGGCTTTTGAAATCATCCCTTGAGAGGAACACGGAGATTCCCCCTCCCCTCTATCTTAAAACTTGACGTGTCCCCGTTCGAACCCCCAGAATGATTTCCGTCCCGAAACCCGAACCCGGGCTGAGATTCGCAGCAATTTTACAAACGATAACTTAAAAGCGCTTCTCCAAAATATTCCTTGACCTCTTGCTCCGCTTCTCCATTTATCATCTTCAAACAGCACCGAGTGTCCTCGAGCAGCTGACGGCTGAGGGGAAATGACTACAGTGATGCGCAAGGAGAAGGGAGAAGCCTGAGATAAGAAAGTAACAAGGAGACGGGCACAGAGGGAACGAGTTAACAAATTATCTCCAAGGTCAAACTGACGCACAGTCGCCGAGATGAAACCTGTTTTTTTTTTACAGCATCACCTTCTTATTTCCTCTTATTAACTCCTTTCTTCATCACTTTCTGTTCTCGTCATCTCTTCCTATCGGATTATTTAATATCGGCACCAAGATCCAGTTGGAGGTTCGTCACGATCAATAAACTTCATTTTATGTGTAAAAATCAGTCGACTGCCCATTTAAATCTCCATGTTTAAACCCCCCCCCCCCCCCCCACACACACACACGACAAGCACCAGGCCAACCTTTCTGTTTATCTGATCTCACACACACACACACACACACACACACACACACACACACACACACACACACACACACACACACACACACACACGTTCTCTGGCACGACTGCTTTTCCTTCATTTCATTTTTATGTTTCTTTTTTTTTTCCCCTCTAAATCCCGTCACATGAGAGTCATCAGGCAATCCTGTGTGTGTGTGTGTGTGTGTGTGTGTGTGTGTGTGTGTGCGTGTGTGTGTGTGTTTCACAGTTGTGACCTGGCCGACGGGCTTATAAAGCTGCGACCGTTCTGCTTTAAGTGTGAAGTTACAGCTGACGATCAGGTGTTAGTTACAGTTGGTGAATTTTCAAGGTTCCCGTTTAGTGTGTTTGAAGCTCAACGGGTTCCATGATAACATGTAAATATTTACCGATCTCTCTCACGTGCTTACGTGTGTGTGTGTGTGTGTGTGTGTGTGTGTGTGTGTGTGTGTGTGTGTGTGTGTGTTGTGTTGTGGAGCCCCCCCCCCCAGTAACAGTAACCCGACACGCAGAGTTTCACAACAACCCCTCGGAGAGGAAAAGCTGCGCTCTGACCCCTCCGGCTCCTTCATCGTACTCTCTCTGGGTTTCTTTTCGCTCCTTACGGAAAAAACAACAACCCAGGAGGACGGTACAGAATCTGAAAACAGCCAACAGGGCTCCGTCAGCTCTACTTACGCTTGTCACGACACCACACGGTACTAAATAGCGCAGAAAATCCCTGATTCTTAATACAGAGGCCCAAAAAAACATGAAACAATGAAATGAGTGTGTTTCACCCTGCACCCCCTTTTGTTTGGGGAGGAGGGGGAGGAAGGGCAGGATGGAGGCTTTAAGTAATAAAATACATTACTGTTAAGTCAAACAAAAACAAAAATACTGTGCCTGAAACTAAAAACCTATTTTATGGTGGCAAAGCATTTTATACAGAACTGAACAGTCCTGCTGCCTCAAATATGAACACAAGAATACAAAAACAGTGAAATGTTTCCTTTGAATATTTAAAACAAACCGTACAGTTTAATAAAAACGTAACTTGCACGTCTGTTTGTAAGCTGTTTAAATGATCTGTCTTTATTTGATGACTTCGATACCTTTATTGAATACCAATTTTATCAAATTCGTTTTAAGATAAAGAAAATGGCCATCTCTGCAGTAATATTGTTTCTCACTGTTTAACTTATATTTCTTATCTCTCTGTCTCTCTCCCCTTCAGACTTTGTCACGGCGCCTCCTCCCTTCAACTCTCTCTTTCTCTTTCCCCGTCTTTGTCTCTACTTTGTCTCACCTTGAAAGAGTCCCGTCCCCCCGAGTGTTGGGCTCAAGAGTCAATTTTCAGCTTCAGAGGGTGTGAGAGAGAAAAGCAGAGAAACGCTGCGATGGCCGAGGGAAACGGAGAGTTTGGATCAGGTGGACCAGAGGAAGTCCGACATCAAGCGGGAGGGGTCGAGACAAAAGGAGAACCTAAACTTAACGAACGGAGCCCAAACAGAAAAGAGGTGTGTGAAATTAACACGATTCCTACCGGAAGAATCCAGGTTAGTGTCTGAGTGGATCTATGGACAACAAACAGTTTTCATATTCACGAAACAGGCCTTTGGAAAACCGTAAACACAGTTTGATTTCATCATATTGATTTCATGGTTTCAATCAGTAAAAAAAAAAAAAGACTGCAAAACAAAATCTGATTCATTTACATAAAAATATCCAAACTCCCTAAATGTTAAATATAAACACAAAAATTCAGGTTCAGAAACTCGAGGTGTTGAAGATGTATGATGTATTTCATGTTTGTCAATGTCTGAACACTCAAAGTTTGTAATGGGTACTTGGGCAATGACATCTTAAAAACGGTGTTACCAGCATTGTGTTTGCAGCAAGTTCAACTACTTGAAAGTGGCAGAAAAATGACTATTTGAATCCAAGAATGAACACGCAGACGAGAAGATAAAAAACCCTGACCGGACATTTCAGGCCGGTTTCTGTTAGTCTTATTTACTCGCTTCCATGGCGGTACGGAGGTACGTAAACCCGCAGTTGATTCCCCGTCATAACCTTGTTTGTTTCCAGTGACCTGCCCTGTGGTTGCGAGTCAACAAAAGTCAGTCTAAATGTTTTGGTGACCCTCCCTCCCCCTCCCTCGGTTCCCGTCACCAGAATCCACCCCACACCCCTCTCCACCATTTCGTATTCCACATCCACCCACCCATCCATCCACCCACCCACCCACCCAGCCTCCCCCTCCGCCGTGACCCCAGCGCCTCCCCCCCCCCGGGGGGCTTTGTGGGGGTCTGGGAATGTGTCTCCTTCAGACTGATGGCACGTCACAGTCTCTGAATACTTTTATCTCCATGTTAATTTTAAAAAAAAAGCCACACCGGTTATCTCGGTTACTGCGGTCCGATTGGGTTTGAGTGTCTTTAATTCTCCTCCTCAACTAAAACCTCAACACGAATACATATCTGTCCGTCCCCCATCGGTACCGACGCCGCATTCAATCAGGGAGTTTATTCAGTCTGGTAAACCACAGCAGCTGTTGTGTTCCCGAATACTAACAATCACTTTCTGTAAGTGCAAAGTTGAAAGCAACAGGAGGCAGATCTCTAATCTCCCTTTCCTAATCGACAGGAAGTCGTGTTTGTTGCACTCTCGGGACGCAAACAACCGTGAACGAGCATGTGAGCGATCACAGGACGCACAACTTAGAAACTCAAAACAGCGGAGAAAAAAACAGTCATCGTCTCAGGGCAGATTTTGTATGAATATACGCCACTTTTAAGATTTTTTCTTCTTGCAAGCCGACACCGATGTGTAGCAGTTAAAACTCGAAGCCGTCACACCCCTGCGGTGCACAAGCAGCGCCGCGTGTTATATTTCCTGGTTGTTGGTTTTTTTGTTGTTTTTTGAGGAAGAAAAGAAATTTCCACGACGGAAACGAGACCTCAACTGAAGAAACCACCGTCCTCGTCTGACGCTCGATCTCTGGGGAACGCTGCTCTCCTCGAAGCCGCAAGCGGCAGGAGATTTTGCACGGGGATCCGTCACAGAAAAGACAGACTAAGACCCTGTTTCCACCTGGCGTTATCAATCCGTCCAGTCACGTTAGAAAAAGGCTTTCACGAGAAGAATCAAATACCAAATCCTTTTTTTCCCCTCTCGTCTTACAGAGTCCGCTTCGAGTTAACTTCAGCAATTAAAAAGTCTCAAATAAAAACAAAAAAGATCCTGTCGAGATTTTTTCCGATCGCAAAGATCCCGGAGGGACCCGACACGTAGCCGAAAGGACAGCGAGGAAGCCGCAGACCGCACCGATGACATCATCCATTAGTTTCTCGGGAATAGAGCGAGACATGACCGCATCCCGACGCTATGCCAGACCGCGGCTGGATGTGAGATGCAGTCTGTTTGAGTGTGCGGCAATCTTATAACGCAGCATTTAAGACCGCAGTGCACCCTTTAAATGGCCTTCTTCCCCCCCCTCTAAATATTAAACATTTACCATCCACCTGTTTTGACACAGTTGCACAAAAAGAAAAAACGACCTCGTCGTCTCTGCTTTTGGAGTTTGGTGAAGAGTTGCTGCTTTCTGGCACAAACACATTCCTGCGATGACGTCGCCCCCCCCAAAAAAAGCCAAACAGATTCTCGCCCGATGATTTTTTTTTTCCAAAATACCGAACAACAGGTGTTTAAACTCGCTTTATAAGAGCTGAAACGCTTCAAAGTTCTGACCCAACGTGACAAATATTTCTTTGATGGGGGGGGGCCACTTCCAAAAACGGAGACTTCATCAGTCTCATCACTCCGTTGATCTGCACGGAGACGATCAAACGACACCGACTTACAAACAGAACTCGGCTGCTCCCTGTTTTCTGCGATCGCTTCTTTTCATCTTTTACGTTTCTGGGTGGATGCCGTCGGACGTTCACAGCGTTTTCACAGTTTTAAAATTGATTCCACGAGCAAAACTTAATTCATCACGAAAACCTAAATACACTTTCTGCGAGACTTCCATGTTTCCTGCCCGTAAAGTGACCTTTTTAATTAAAGGCAAAATGCAACAAAGAAATACGCGAATGCACGCGTGAACAACAATTCCCCTGCAGTCCACACAAAAGCATAAATATACATAGAAATATAACTCTCTTTGCACATTAAAAGGAGCGAGGAGAAATGAAATGTTTGATATGAACTGTGTCATAAGACCTGAAAAAAAAACCATCCCAACTTTGAAGTGGATGCTGAGTGGAAGTGACTCAAGATAACCTCATCTTTGACTGCCCTCCTTTTCTCTCCTTCATCTTCCACTTTCTCCCCGAACCGAACAACGACTCCTCTCTGTTCTCAAAACTCTCCTGCGTGCGTGTGTGTGTGTGTGTGTGTGTGTGTGTGTGTCATGGAGCCACAATGGAGGAGCTGCTCACATCTGTTTGGGAAAGTCCAACAATGGTGGAGGAGTGAAAGACGGAGAGAGAGAGAGAGAGAACACACTCCCGAATTATCTCACTCCTTCTTGCAACAACAACCACTCCTTCTACACCCCTACACACACACACACACACACACACACACACACACACAGATATCTTTCTATCTCTCCCATGTCGAAGCAAAAAAAACGAACTACCCCCGGGACTTCAGCCTATTGACGAAACTAAACACTTGCACAAGAGCGGGTGTGTGTGTGTGTGTGTGTGTGTGTGTGTGTGTGTGCGCGTGAGGTGTGGGGGACCCCAAGAGGAGGAGAGGGGAGGGAAAGGGGGGACAGACAGAGGGGGAGACTGAGGGGAGGACGACTGAGGCGAACTCTCTGCTCATTAGGCCCTGAAATATTCCATTCTTTCCACCGAATCAGGGTTTTTCTTTTCTTTCGTGTAAGGAGGGTGCAGCTGTTGTGTGTGTGTGTGTGTGTGTGTGTGTGTGTGTGTGTGTGTGTGTGTGTGTGTGTGTGTGTGTGTGTGTGTGTGCAATGCCGTGATGGTCACTCACAGCTGCTCCAGACCATCATACTGTTGAAACTCAACCCAATGCGGTGCGCACACAGTTTTGTTGTTGTTGTTGTTGTTGTTGTTTAAATCGAAGCGACTCTCCATTCAACGTTTCGTCCGCGTCAGAGAATTTATTCAGAAAACAACCCGACGAACAACATCGGCGGTTTTGTTGTGGCGACTCTCTGCTCAGATGTTACTGGTTAGGTCTCGATGCTGCGATCCAGATGTGAGCGGAACGAGCATCCTCATCCCCCCCGAGAGGTACAAACAGCGCTCCAACCAGTTGTGCGATTCCACCTCGAATGTAAACGTTTGAGCCGTGCGTGTCGGTGTAGTTCAAATTGAAATCAACAAGGCAACTAATTAACTTTCTCTTTTTTTACTTATTAAAGTTTGCTTATCACTCTGTTTGCTCTCTTTTTTTTAGGGGGGGGGGGGGTAAAAGCTCTGTTTTACAGCTGCGCCGTCACGGGTCGCTGGATCCGTTCGGAAAACTCTTAACTGGGCCAAATACGAGTCCACAGATCTACTCCTGTGAAAGAAGTCACATTTCAGTGCAGCTGCACTGGATTCATCAAAGCCACGTTGACAAAATAAAAGTGCCCCGGGACCTGCTGTTGAGTAACATTTATTCACATAGCTGAGCTCCACCCAAAACCAGCCGAATAAGTTTATTTTAATGCGAACAATAACAAATTGATATTCAACACAGATTTTGCATCGCAACAGCACGCGGTTTTTTTTTTTTTTTTTTCTCTCTGCGCTTTTAATTTGAAAAGTTGTGGAATTCAGACGACCGTTGGTGTCACCGGATCGGTCGTCCAATCTTTAAACCGGTCGCGTCGATAGCAGCGCTCTCTTGGACGGACGTATGCCTCGGCGGCCCGCCCAAAGTGAGTCCACGTGTGGGAAGCGAACCATCTACTCAGAACCGGGTCGCGCTCTTCACCGCTGGATCGAGAGCTAAAGGTTGGAGACCCCTGACGTAACGTACGACTACGTCATCCAAAATTAAATCTTCCAATTTGTCAACTTTCAGAGAAAAGAAACGAGCACCAAGACGGTCGAACCGTCCCCGCTGGGGTCGAACACGTGACAGTTACCTTCCTACGGAGAGACGAGGCCAACACTCGGCTCCTGCACCGTGAAAACACACAGATGGGGTCTTTGATTTCCCCTTATTGCATATTTCCCTCATATTGACCTAAATAAATCTCGTGTCAACATCTGGCAGGCGGTTTGTTGGACGATAGCAGGATCACACGGGGGGGGAAGGGGGGGGGCCCGCGGGCCAAATTCGGACCGCACCTTCTTTGCCAGGGTCTTGTCTACGAAGAATAACGGTACCCTCTCTCTGTCCTACGTCACCGACTTCGGGCTGCAAGTCGAGACAGAGACGAATGTTTATGACAATAATTTCTGCAAAGTAATCAAACGACGCCGATTTGAGAGTAGTATTTTGATATTTTATTTTAGATTTAGAACGTTTAATTTCTGTAAAAAAAATGTACCGAATTTGAACTAAATGTGATTTCACACAAGATGAACGTTTTATTTTTGTCCCTCCGTCCAGATTAATTGTTGGTCCTTTATTTGGGCACCTCGACTCTTATCTCCTATAATATTGAGTTCATTGTGTGAGAAGAAGTGCTGAGACTTTTTCTAGTTCACACAGGTCTGTTGATAAAGGTGTTGGTTTTTTTTATAAAAGCTTTTTGATCATGATTAGCAACACCCAGATGGCAAAACAGCAGATTTCACATCAATGCACTACCTGTTAAAGTGCCATAGTACCGTTTTAGTGCCAGTTATTACACTCTGCTGCAAGTTTTATAGCTCTAAACCTCCAATGAAAAGCCAAAACACGACAATCGTGCACAATGCATCATCTCCCAGCCCACCCGGGGTCTTACCCGTGTCCTGCCTGAACTGGTGCATGGACTGGAGATCGATGATGTACGGCGAGAGCCGGCTGTCCACCTGGCCGAGGACCACGCTCCCTCCGCGGGGGTCGCTGCTCCGGATGGCCGCCTCTATCTGGTGGGAGACGGCGGGGCTGTAGGGCCGCCACCGGCCGTGCTCGTTCAGCCATTCCCACACCACCACGGCAGAGGCCAGGAGCATGTTGTTACTGTTAGCCCTGAGGGAGGAAATTAGTCATGAGATAAAAAACAGTCTGGAAGAAGAGCTGAACCCCGTCGGATGATGTGAACGGGAGGAGAGGGGGTGGTGGTGGTAGGGGGTCGGGGGGTGTTAGCCTCAATACCGCCCGGCTGCTGGAAGCAGAGGCCGGACACAGTAAACAAGGTGCCTTCCGCACACAGCAGGCTCTTTATCTCGGTATCAGTTTGAATCTCGCCCTGTCTCGGTGTCTGAGCGCCTCTCTCCCCCTCGTGATGAACCACTAAAAGGCCGAGTGTGTCCCGGAGCGGAAAAAAAAAAACAAAAAGCCAGGTCTGGTTGTCTTACATGGAGCCGCGGCGGAGCTAACGCCGGGAGAAGGCGACACATTCTCCGACGAAGATCCGAGCTCCTCGCATGGCCACCGGGGGAGGTGACGGAAATCGCGGTTCCCCTCCGCTTCGGCTCCGACCTTCCTTCGTTTGTAACGCCGTATAATGCCGGCGCTTGGAGCAGCAGCCCCGGAGCGCACGGAGACAACAAAGCGGCCTGGATGTTGTGCTTTCTGTTTGGCTCCAGACGCGCCGATAGCCAGGATTTTTTTTTTTTTTTTTTTTTTTTTAACAGCCACAGCCTTTAACGTTCATCGGGAGGGGAAATGTCCTCGGTGTCGCCTAAAAAAAAAAAAAAAAAAAATTTAAAAATAAAAATAAACAACGCTTCTGCGGTTCCTTTCTCGGGGACGTGTCGGCATTTAAAACCCGGAGCAGGGACCAGCCTCGGCGGGGACGATGGGAGCAACAGCCGGAGTGTGTGTGTGGTTTTCTTTTTTTTCTTCCTCTCGTAGTTTGGGGCGTAGCAAAACGAAATGTTGGGAAAAGTAATTGCTTCCAACAGCGCAACCTCAGTAGTGACCGAGCCGGAGCGACCCATCAGAACAGGTTCAACCGGTCCGGATCTCCGGCAACGCTGCAAGAACCAGAAGGAACCAAAAAAGAAACCTGCGCCTTTTGGGCTCCCAATACTTTTTATATTCCGTTATTACTTCTTTTTTTTTCAAATTTAAAAGTCTTTAATACAGTTTTCATACCGACACTTTGGTGCCCTGACGTCTGTTTATTTATTTACTTTTTACAACATGTTAAGACTCGGAATAAAAAAAAAAAACATTCACACCTGTTGATGGGATCTTCTGCGTCCAAGTCCGACACGTTTGGAGCAAAATCCAGGAACCACAACGAAACCACTTCATGAATGAAATCTACCTTTTCGGCTCCACCATGGCTCCTTTCTGTCTCTCCCTCCTCTGACCCCACAAAGAAAGAAAGAAAAAAAAAAATCCTTCTTCTTTGTGCTTAAAATATTTAAAGAAAAATACACAATCCACACAGAGAGGAAACGCAATCCCTCTATTGGGTTATTAAGGGTTGGAAAAAGGTGCGCCCATGGTGCCCTGAAATAAACTCTTCCATGTTTATTCTCTTTTCTATCCCTTCGCGTCCATCTTCACTTTGTCGGAGGAAAAGTTGGTATAAAGCTGCAGCTCCTCGGTCCCCCCCCCCCCCCCACACCCCTCTCCACGCCCCGAGACCCACCCGTGCCCCCTACGACCAATAGAAAGGGGCTCCCAACACATGCCATGCCATCGCCATGCAACACTATCTATTGATTGAACCCTGTGGTGTGACCTTATTTTTTTTCTGCTTTGACCTTTTTTTTTTAATTATTATTATTATAGAGCTGCACTTGCATTGCACGCTTGTCCAAATGAAATATGACACAATGCATGTTTTTTTTTTTTTTTTAAATATATATTTAAATCAGTGTTGCAGTGAAATTAAAACTTAACTTTCCTTTTCGGGCCACTTTGGAGATTCACTGGTTGGTCACATGCTGCCGCCTGGTGGACAAGTCAGAAATTTCACTTTGGGCGGGCTAAAGGCAAAATATGGAGAAAAAAAAAAGACATAAATAAAAATATAATAAAAGCAGAGATACACAAATACATTTTTATAAAAAAAAAATATTTGCTAAGAATACGTTTAAACGAGTTTTAAAAGAGGACGCTTGACGTGATACCCGATTCCCAGTGGACGTTTATTTGTATTCGAGGCTCCTACTCGTCTTTCTCTTGACCTCCTTGTTCCTGTTTACCGTATCAGAGTTTATCTTTTTAATATAAACACCGAAATAAATAAATAAAAACATCACGTGCGGACGGAACACAACAATTTAACCAAATATGACGTCATGAGCCATCATCTCAGGCTCCATAGCTCAGGGGTTAGAGCACTGGTCTTGTAAACCAGGGGTCGCGAGTTCAAATCTCGCTGGGGCCTGCGAATTATTTTTGATTCAATTTTTTAATGTGGATATGATTATACTGGAATTACAACAAACCTATGATTATTTTTTACGACATATCGATTATACATAGAACACACAGCGCACCATTCTTTTTAAACTGGAATTAACTGTCTGTTTAGAAATATTTCATTTTAGATGTTTGAAATAACTGAATTTAGTCCTGTAATGAATTATAATAATTTTCCCCAGCAGGTAAATTTCATGAAATAAATGGAGAACCATTTTGACAACGTGAAAAGTACCAGCTGTTCAGCGGTCCTGTAGAGAGCCAATGGCGTCGCTCCATTCTACTCAGCCAATCGTGGCACTTCATTTCAATTTCAGATGACGTCGGGCGCTGGCAACAATGCTCGTCTTGTAAATTTGATGATTTTCTTTGTGGATGTCATGACAACGAACTTATAAAATGCCGTTTACAGCAAAAGACCGCGTAAAGCTAAAGTAAAGTTAATGGTAACTAACGTGTCAGTATGTATTATTTAGTGTAAGAGACGGACAGACTGGCATGTTAATTGACAATATTAACAACATTACTGAGGCTTCACAGAGCCCGGATAGCTCAGTCGGTAGAGCATCAGACTTTTAATCTGAGGGTCCAGGGTTCAAGTCCCTGTTCGGGCGCTCATCCTTTTTGTCCTTTTACTGCTTACAAGCCTGCCAGTTTATCGTGAAATCCAAAAGGCAACCCGGTAACCTAACGGACGCAGTCCCACATTTATAATTACAGCAGAAGAGCTTAAGTCGTGAGCAATTGCATGACACAGGAAGGCAAGCAACCTGGCAAAGTTATTAATGATTTACAATAAAATAATTTACAAATGTGCTTTAAAAAAAAAAAAGGCTGTAAATTTTTTTTTTTTTTTTTCTACACTTACATTTATTTATTTTAATGTGGATTTATTCATGATATAGTAAACACTGCACTGCAGAATAGTGGGGGCTGTATTCATATATATCATCCTGCTACTGGGGTCGAAACCAACCTGGATGGTTACTATTTCTTTAAACCATGTCAAAATCATCTTAAACAGTGCTAAGCCCGGGATGCAGCAACAGTGTCTTTGTAAAATCCCCACAAAGGACTGAAAAGAACCAAGCAGGCCTTTCTTACAGCACAATATAATATATAGCGAAACCTTGACATTTTCAGCGTGTCATAAGAGGTGTTCTTGTTGTCGTTGGCGGTTCTCTTCTTTTTCTTTGGACTTCGTTTTCCAGCAGCTGATGCAAACAGCCAGCACCATAATCAGCAGCCCGGAGCCCACACAGAGACAGTACCAGTGGTGGAAGGGAAGCCGAGGGAAATCTGGACCTGAAGACAAATGAAGCTGAGGCTTTTTTCTGCTTAATTCATTTATTATTATTATTATGAATCAACTGAGAAATCCCAAATCTGTAACTGATTTGTGCCAAGAAATGACAATCCCCAAAAAGGTGAGTTTTAACTTTGTTGTAACACTTTGGGATCTTTTCCATTCGTGCTTCTTGCACATAAAAATACACATTAAGACATGCAGGCGAAAAACCCCAAAATACCTACTAGCTACTGCTAGTACAGGGTGCACCTACTGTGCATACGGGAGAGAAACATGCAGGGAAATCTACAGCTTTAACTGAAAGTTAAGGAAGTCATTGAGTATGACAGATTTAATTGCCTGAATATATAAAGCTGTTTTCATTGTGATTGGCATGTAAACTTGTCTGAATTAAAAAAAATCTGAAAAATCTCAGAACAGGATTTTCTATCACAAAACGACTCACCCTGAATTATGGTTCCGCTCCCAACCACTAAACAACTGTTCGCATTGCCCATGCAGTAGTACAGCCCCAGGTCCTTTTCCTCAAAGCCAGAGATGCTCAGAGCCAGAGACCGGTTCCTCAAGCTCACCGAGTGACGAGAGCTGACCTGGAACTCTGAAAAAGATCACATGTAGTCAACTCATAATCGCTGCAGCTGCGTGTTTTAAATCAGCATCTGAAATTGTGTCCTACTTAGGACTGGGTGTCCCTCTTTGAGGCTGGTGCAAAGGACCACAGTGGGCGTTAGATCCGGGTTGTGCTTCAGCCATGTTGTATCGTAAAGGTAGGAGATGTTACAGGCCAGAGTGACTGTCGAACCAAACTGGACGTGTTGGACCTCCGCAGCCGGCACGAACAGCATCCAAAACCCGGTCACGGTGATGAACCCTAGACGGAGTCAAAATGGAAGTCCACATAAAAAATATGTATTTTTTTTTAAAATTATTTTTTATTTTTTATATCACAACAAAAACGTGAAATAGACACACTTTGGCCTGTCTAGGAGTGACAGTCACACGTTTTCCTGTTGTGGACAAAAATTAAAGCCCACTGCAATACGTAGAGCCGTCTAATTTACAGGAAAATTTAAATTATAGTTAAGAAACAACTCAAAAAAAGCGTTGTCACCTCCTGGATTCGAACCTTATCGTCCAGCATGGCAATACCACCAAAAAAAAAAAAAAAAATCAACCAGTCAACGTTGCAGTTTTCCATCCACGGTGACGCAAACTTGTATTTTTTTTATGTAGTGAAGACTTTTAAAAGAATTCGTCCAATAGAGCTGATTTTGATGGATGTCAGCTGCAAAGAAGCTACAGACGTGGATCCTTCACACACGCAGCACAGAAGATCCAGACATCCATTAGTGTCACCAACTATCTGACTATCTGAGTTATGTTGCTGAATAACAGACAGAAAAGGGTTTCTGCGGGGAGTTTTCCTCCTTCTGGTGTCCCTCGGGGATCAAACTTAAGTTCCTACTGTTTCCTTTTTTACACTCATTCAAAGGGCCACAACAAGAATTTACCACCCGAATATAAACAGTAACGGCAGCATCTGTCTGGATATTTTGAGATCACAGTGGTCTCCTGCGTTAACCATCTCTAAAGTCCTTTTGTCGAATTTTGCCATTATGCAGACGACACTCAATTTTCTCTGAAACTTAAATATCATGCCACATCTTTCAAGTTCAACGGCAGATGTCACATAATTTCTTACCTTTAAAAGTAATTCTAAATTTGTAGATCTTTTCATGTGCTGCCACTCGTGTTATCTCTGACAGTATCCAAGTAACTCCAAAAAAAAGCAACATAAAACCGAGCTGCTGTCACAACAGTCAGCACAGACAAAAAAAAAAAAAATCCATCTGTAAACACATCCTTCGGATCATCGCTCCGTGTCTGTCAGTCCACTTGATTTTAGTTTCATCTTTTATAAAGTGGAATTTCTTCATCTATGAATGAAGCTTATTTTTCTGCCTGTAATCTTAATTTCTTAGTGTGCTATCTGGCACATTTTCTTTACTCACCGACAAGAATCGTCGTACTCCAGGAAGACGTCATCTTCTCGTACCTTTATTTTTGTCTGTCCTTGCCAGCAGTGAAACTTCAGTCTCTCAGACCACAGAAGACTTCCTTTAACTGCCAAAACACTATTTTCCGCGGTTGGCCCACTTCTGTATTTTGACCAAATCTCTTCACTGGTAACCTTTTTCAATTCAGCTATGATGCTAGATTTCCATCTTCCTTTACAGCTGAAATAACCGGACTGTGTATCTGAGGGTATCGCTGCAACTACCATGCTGAAACGAAGTGCTAATTCGTTGCTGCACTTTTACTGATTTGTTTATGATGTTTTTTCTGAATTTGATCTTTAAGTTAAGATTATTTTTCTTTTACTTACATGTTTTATTTGTGGTAGTCTCCTGCAGCCTGTTTAGATTTCTACTGTTCTATTTGTCTACACAACTAAAATGTTATAAATTCAAGTGTTGACTGTATCAACTGTGTTGACTGCGTTGAAGACGACAAAGGGAAGTAACAACCACAAAACTGACAGGTATTCTGAAAAAACACTTCACCCTGGGCAGCACAGCACAACATGTGCCACTTCTGTGTGAAACCCAGAGAGACAATGGAGGCATGTAACAAAGCGAAAAGTCTTTGGTTCGGGTTTGAACTGTTTATCAGAACAATGTCTCCCAAAAACGTGACAAAAAAAAAAAAAAAGAGACTGCTGTGCTTTTTGTTTGTTTTGTTTGCATGTTAGCTTTGTGCCTTTTTGTCTTTTTGTTCCTTTGTGTTTGAGTCGGTAAGTTTCCTTTTTTATTCATTTTTAAGCGCCAAAAGGTTGAATATGCTCAATTTCAATCACATTTTACTGAACTGTGAGGTGGAAATAGAATTCAGATCTTTTACAATGTGGAAAGTACCCTAACGGAAAAAAAAAAAAAAAAAAAAAAAATACTCCATGACAAGTAAAAGTGTTGTATTAGTACAGAAATGTTAGCAGTAAAATGTTGTTAAAGTATGAAAGTCTTGGTTTGGTCTTATTATGTTTGACATCATTAGATTAATAATAGTGAAGCATCGGTGCGTCAGCAGCATGTGAGTGTTGTTGCTGCTGCAGGTGGAGCTCATTTGAACCACTTTATATCCAGCAGCGAGGGGTCATCAGATGATTACTGGGAGAGGAAAGACCAAAAAACTAAATTCTGATTCGCAAATATGTGAATCTTTGAATTTCGGTGCGATATCGGATCATTTCAACACTTAACACCTCAGAACTTAAACGTACTTAGTTACTATGCAGCACAAGTCATATCATATATTACACATTTTAAAAGGCATGGCAAGGGAAGTTTATTTGTTGAGCACATTTCAACAACAAGGCAATTCAAAGTGCTTCACATAAAACCATTAAAAGCATCAAAACACAAGGCAAAAGAAAAGGACATTTAAAAACAATTAAGAACAGCGATTAAAACATTAAAAACAGTTATTAGTTATATCATATATACTTTTTTTTTTTTAGAAGATTTGATGAAGGACGCAACCACTACAATTTATTATTACTATCATCATTACTCGATGTAATATCAATGTTGTTATCCCCACCCAGCTCTCGTTGTTGTCCTTTTAAGGGTTTCCGTCACTGATGACGTAGCAGGTCAAAGGTGAACGCCCAGCAGCAGCAGCAGCAGCACGGAGCTTCAATCAGAGCAGCATGCAGTGAGCCAGAACAGCTGTGTGTGTGTGCGTGTGTTTGTGTGCGCGCTGTATGACAGCCACAGCTGGTCGACTATATATATATATATATATAAAATAAAAACAACAAACCTGCTTCAAATCTATCGGACTGACTCAAACGGAGGAGCTACCGGATGTAGCAGCGCTTCGCAGGTGAGACGCAAAGCTAGCATTAGCATGTTGTTGTTTTTGTTTTGTTGTTTGTTGTGCTCGCGACCCGTCAACGCAGCTGTTAGCTTTGACAGCTGACACGTAAAAACACCCGACGGCTGCTTGTTTTTTTTTTTTTTTTTAAGCGGCGTTAAGACGACCTGTTACAGGAGAAGTTAAGAGATTTAATTCATGCTCGCGGAACATTTTGACATGTGACGTCACAGATTAACACGCTGGCTTCTTCTTTTTTTGTTGTTTTTTTGTTGTTTTTGACGTTTGTAACCTGAATAAACACGTGGCAAGGACACATGTCACGTGTCGTTTAAGCCTTCTGGAGGTGGAGACTGAAGACAGAGCTAAAGACAGGTTAGTCTTTCTCCACACCTTTTTATTTTTTAATTTTTAAACACCTTGTTGTTGTTGTTCTGGTCCGGATTTGAACACGCCTCAGCAGAGTGGGATTTATTTATTATTATTATTTATTATTTTAAACGTTTTCACAATCAATAGAAAGCTTTCATACATTTGGAAATGTGTCATCAGCATCATTGTGCTTCTCAGACAAATCCAGTTTTACCAGTTTAGCAAGTGTCGGGCTTTAATAAACCAGACTCAAGTTTTTTTATTTATTTATTTTTTTTGTCTTGGTGGAGAAGTGATTTTGTTCTTTCATGTGTTTTTTTTTTAATAAAGGTTTATTTAAAGGTGGGATCCATGGCTGTTTAGTGGGGGATGTCCGACACGATTTCTCAACGGTAACTCGGACAAAAGGTTTTGTACAACAGACTTCAGCAACAAAAGCAGTTCAGAGTGCGTTAGATGAAATGTGAACATTAAAAATAACGCGTAGAAAGTGAAAAACGCGGACGAAAAGGTCGCTCGGTATTGGGGAGTCGGGTTCCCTTCATTTTCTCTCGGCTGCTGAATTGGAAGCATCGTGACGGTATTCGGGTTTGGCACTTTTTAGAGTTTATGCGTCATCGCTGCCTGAATCACCGGGTGTGAACTGCAGCGTATCGACGGCTTTCCAACCGTGTTCAGAGGATTTGGGTTGATGTCAGGAATTCGCCTTGAACGTCAAGAAAAGTTAAACAGATGGTGTTTTCTGTGTTAAATTCAGTGGTTAAATAACGAGTGTAAAATGTTGAAACTCAAGTGTTTTGTCATGAGAACTTTTTTTTTTTTTTTTTTTTGAAACTAAAATGAAATCATGTAAAACGGTTCTGGGGAATGCAATACCACCAAGAGCCACTAGGGGCTGCTTCGGATAAAAATCACTCCGGCTTCCGCAGACTCCCGTTCAAAAAAGCGCCAACTTCTTTTCATAAAATACAAAGTCAATACGTATTTTTCACAAATCATTACGGTGTCCTTATGAAAAATAATCCCATCATTAATTAGATATTAGGCCTCAAACAGAGGTGTTTTGGGGCGTGTCTGGTTTGATTGCAGTCAGTTTTCAGGTGTAGGAGCGGGCGGGGCATCGTGTCTTCGGGGTAACCCGACAGATTGAGTCAGATTCAACGCTCGCTCTTCCCCGGTTCGTCCAAATACGGTCACTTCTGGCTCCTAAAAATAACAAGATGACGACGGCTGAAATGCTAAACTCAACAACTAGGCTGCGTTCTTCAAAAGTACAATTACAGTTTTTGTTAATGGAGTCTGGTGGCTTTCGTACCAGTTTCAGGGACCCCGTGGAAAAAGGGCCATCTGAATCCTGTGGGTTTTTTTTTTTTCCATTCACCCCTGTATACCATTTCACCACTTGGAGAGCGCAGCTGTCCGACTCCCAGCCTTCAAAACGATGACGACAGATATGGCTTCACTCGATTCCTCAAAGTTTATTGCCGACAACAAACAAAACATAAAAAAATAAAATTGGTCACAGAGTTGACTGAAGCTGAGGTCAATGACGGTCTTCGCTGTAACCCGCCTTCTGCCCCCATAACGCCGTCGCGCACCCATTTATAATAATATCACCCTCATTACCTGTAGCACACTGACAAAAAAACAAAAATCACTCCACAGTGATATTGAGAAAAATCACCTTAAATACGACTCCTGCAGAGATATAAAGCACCTTTTATGTAGGATTGGTTGACAACTTAATGTGATAGCAAATGTCAGCAAATAGTTTTCTGTACGTTGCTGATGGAAAAAAAAAGATTTGTCTCTTCCTCTTATTTGCATTGTGACTCCGGAAAGTCTCTTCTGTTTTCTCTTTTATTTGCAAGTGATTCCTTTTTGTTTTACTTTCTGCATCTAATTGCCGACTCCCCCTGTGTCCTTATCTTGTGACCTACAATCAACTCTGTATTACCATACGAAAGCAGATACAAAGGGAACGGGAGTGACTTGTCAACTGTTTGTCACTGTATAAAAGCTGCCCTACGGAGGAGATCTGGGACCACTGCTGCACATCTTTCTTTGAGGGTGCATGTAGTTGCTCCTTCTTGCAAAGAATAAATGTCCGATATGTTTTGATTTTTTTGAACCAAGCCTCTGAGTAATTTTTCTAACAGTTGCTGCACAGAAGTCCTATTCCTTTGCGAGGTGCAACCGTTTGACCGAGCGGTCTCTTGTTGCAGGATGGCCGGAGTGTTTGACATCGACTTGGAGACGGAGGACATCAGCGACACGGAGGTTTGTTGCACGTGACTGTTATTGTTAAAAAAAAAAAGACTTCAGCTTGTTCAGTTAATACAGAAACGGTTCACTGGTTTCATCCCCTTTTTATTATTGGCTTTATTCACATTTTGATCGCGCGACACTTCGCTGCGACGTACGTGTCTTTTGTGTTTTTATGGGTAATTTGGTTAAAATGTATAAAGTGTTTGACTCGCTGTTATAAGTTAAAATAATAAGTTAGTTCTTTACTTACTGTTAAAACCGTGTTTAACTCCGTTTCCTGTCTACAGGACGACGTCTGTGACTTCACGGTGACAGAACCTGAGAAGTAAGTGGAAATTTGAAATTTATTTATTTATTTTTTTTATTTTTTTTAAACGGTGCTACTGTAATACAAAAAAATGATTCATACTCATCCTGCTTGTCTTCTGTGTCGTGCTTCTTCCTCAGTGTTCAGACGGAGGAGGTGGAGCTGACCAGTGAAAGCGTCAACCGAAACAGTGAGAGAGTCGGACCCGACTGCTTCGAGCTGCTAACGGTGCTGGGAAAAGGAGCCTATGGGAAGGTGAGCGGGACTGTTAAATACATATATGCATATCTTTTGCTTTCCACACACTTTATTTAGAACTACTCAGAATATTAATCCTAGAACACAGTTTAAAGTAATATTTGATTGTTTATCTCTGAACTTATTGGTCTCCACACATGTTGCAGTAGAACAATTTTTTTTTTTTTTAAAAAGTATCTAAAAGGTGTTCATGCTGTAGGCCTGTGTTGAATTAATATTAATTAAACAGCTTTTAAAGCTCTTATTTTGACAGCAGCTGTAGAATCTATTAGTCACAGACATTTAGAGTCACTATGGTTTTATTTAAGTTCAATAAATAAATAAGAAAAGATTATAACAAACATATTTGAGATGTGCAACATGCTTATTATTAAAGGAAGTGATTACATATTTCTATTTATTAGGTAGTTGTTAAAAAAAAAAATTTTTTCCTTGTGTTGCGATTTGTTTTTTCTTTCTGATTTGCTCAATTTCACATCACATCAATATTTTTGAGAAAATCTGCCGCAAAATGAAAATTTTTTGATCGCAACCATCACAAAAAAAAAAACACCTCGGTGAAATCCTGGAGGGACTTTTTAATACAAACAATACTGTAAACATTATAGCATTATGATAATTAACAGAAATGATCTATTTACAGCGATATAAATCAGAGATGCGGTCATTTTTAATTTTTAATGGAACCAGCAAATTCTTCACGGTATTTATTACCAAATGACTCAATCTGGATTCATTTACTGTTATTCACCTTTTCATCACTGATTAAAAATATCAATTTTAGCACAGTCCCGCAGTCAGTTGCCTCTTTACAACTTATCGCTGCCCTTCTGTCTCTCGAAGGTTTTCCAGGTGAGGAAGGTTCAAGGCGCCCAGACGGGGAAAACATTTGCCATGAAGGTCCTGAAAAAGGTACTTAGTCGAGGCCTCTACGCTGCTCCCCCCTCCCTCCTGTCCTGTTTCTGCCTCGCTCCACATTTGCACTGTGCCCACTCCCACTGTTTGTCTCTCGCAGGCTAAAATCGTGTGTAACGCTAAAGACACGGCACATACGCGAGCGGAGCGGGAGATCCTGGAGACGGTGAGACACCCGTTCATCGTGGATCTGCTCTACGCCTTCCAGACCGGAGGGAAACTCTACCTCATCCTGGAGTGTCTGATCGGTAAGGTTGGAGGCGCTGATGGGTTGGAGGGAGGACCGACACCAGATCCCGTTTGACCCCCACCCCCACCGTACACACTTTGCATTAACGTCCGATCTGATTCGTTCTGGCGCGATCGGATCACAAGTGGTCGGCTAAAAAGTTTTATATATATATATATTTTTTTTTTTTTTCCCCCTTTTAGTTTATATCGTGTAACTTCCGACACATCAGACCCACAGCTGTAGAAAAGCTGCCGCCCGCTCCCGTAGTTCATTAATCTACAGCGGTGGAGCTCGGCGTGCTGGACCAATTTAAGTAATCTGACCCTAACCGATCTGGTCCTGACGATTCAGGTTGTAAATTACAAATGCACTGAACCCGTGTTCAAACATTTACAAACGTTAAATACTTCCTGAATTTTCAAATAGACGGCACATTACAATGAGGTTTCATGTCCTCCCACTTCTTTTCTCGTTCTTTGATTGTATGACGTCAGGACAGATCGGTACGGACTGGTAATGCTGGGTGGAAACAAGGTCTTTGTTTTTAACATTCGTAACAGGATAGAAGGGAGGGGGGGGGGCAGAAATAAAGGAACGTGTAGAGGAACAATGTCTGTTCTGCTGTGTGTCACCAGGAGGAGAATTGTTCATGCAGCTGGAGAAGGAGGGCATCTTCATGGAGGACACCGCCTGGTAAGATGCCACCTCTGCCCACCGTCGTGATGATGTTGAATAGTTTCACTATAAATTATTCCTAACATTTTTATTAAATTCAAATAAACTCGTGTGTGTGCGTAGTTTCTATCTAGGAGAGATCACGTTGGCCCTCGGTCACCTCCACTCCAACGGCATTATTTACCGGGACCTGAAACCTGAAAACATCATGCTCAATCACCAAGGTAACGCACCACTCTTTGTGTTTATCCAAAAGCGCACTACGCATAGATACAATTCGACCCAACACAAGATACTCGGTGGCACCGCCAGGCTGCTGGGACGTGAAAAAAAAACAAAATAAGACCAGTGCTTTCGATCTTACAGCCGAATTAAGCTCGACATGATAATCGATAGTTCTGTTTGTTTATCGGGGAAATCACAGGTGGAACTGGTGGCTTTAAAAAACATCTGCAGACGTTTTGACGAGTCGTCGTAGGAAAAGTACAGCTTCTTTCCTTGTGTATAAATAAATGTGTTATAAATGCAGCCTTTACACATCAACCACTGATAGCCGTTTTCTTCGATATGATTTATCTTTTTCTTTTTTTTTTTTCAAGGTCACATCAAGCTCACCGACTTCGGCCTATGCAAGGAATCGATCCACGACGGCAGCGTCACACACACCTTCTGCGGCACCATAGAGTACATGTAGGTAACGGTTCGAACACACACACTCTCAAACTCGTAATCTCTGTCGTAATAACCTGTTTGTGTCAGTTCTGTACTCCAGCTTTATTTTCCATAATCGTCCATTTAATAAAGCAAACACAAATTTACTTTTTTCACTTCATTTTTCTCCCTTAATTTGCTCACTTTCCCGTCTTCTGGTCTTTCAGGGCTCCGGAGATCCTGACCAGGACGGGTCACAACAGAGCGGTGGACTGGTGGAGCCTCGGGGCCCTCATGTACGATATGATGACCGGATCGGTGAGCCGGAGTGATTAATTAATGAGGAAAACTACAGGAAATTACGACGGGCTTTTCTTTGTCATTTTTCTTTTTGGGGTTGAATTGATATTGGATAAATATTATACTCGCTCCAGATCTCTCCACCTGAGCCCTGATCAGTACTGATCGTACCAATATTAACATTAACAATGTGTTAATATTCTTTTTAATTCCATTTACACACAACACAACAAAACTTGAGCCGAAGCGCTTTCACAACATTAAACAGAATCAAAACGAGTCAAATCGACTTGACAACAATTACGAATGAATAAAAGAACACAAACAGTTACACGAATAAGAAATTCATAACAATATTAAGAAAAACAACACATTAGGATAGTCAATAAAGTACATGAGCTGTAGTTAATACTAAAATGAATTCATCCTTAAAATAAAATTGGGTCTAATCTGGAACAGCCCTTTGAGAATAACTGTAGTTTCACACAGATCTGTAACAAAGGTCCATATTTTACTGCTTATATTAAAAACCCTTCAAAAAAACAGATTTAACAATATAAATACACACGTAGAATAATTTCTAATTCACTCCGAGCATCGTTTTCCAGCATTATGTTCTTTTTAGCATATTGAGCAACACATACGCTAACACCAGTACGTCTGTCGTAGGCTGATGTCAGCTGATAAAATGGGACAGCTGATATGTTAGTTGAGCTCTACTCGCTGCTAAACTCATGCTCAAACCACCTCAACCTCAATATGAGTCGTCTCTTTTAGAGCCTTTTAGGTAAATTCTTATAGTTTTACTTTACCAATAACATCTGACGTGTGTTTAAAAGGGGGCATTTTTGTAGACTAGGTTTTCTACAGAAGGAGATAAACAGTGAGGCAAACAGTGCTTTGACTACAAAATGTGTTTGTTTATTGAAGTTAAGAAACACTTTAACTACAATACTCAAAAGAAAAAAGTTGTGACTGATTCAGACAGACAACACGTGCAGCCCTGAAAACTTTGGTGGAACCGTCAATTATTATTATTATTATTATTATCATTATTATTATTATTATTATGTCGTTATTGTAAAAAGGTTTTCTAATGTATTACAAGCGACGGATCGAACAATAGTTTTTAATCTCTGAACTCTTTCTTGTCATTTCCGCCACCAGCCTCCTTTCACGGCCGAAAACAGGAAGAAGACCATCGATAAGATCCTGAAGTGTAAACTCAACCTGCCGCCGTACCTGACGATCGACGCCCGGGACCTCATCAAGAAGGTCGGTAATGCGCGATTGGCAGTGAGAATATCGTTGGTGTTGTTGTTGAGTACAGGAATGCAGAGTATCGGTTGTATATAAAATCAATCTGCACAATATTTGCGGGGAGCTTGCAAATTTGCCAAATTCCTGTGATTTAATTTTTTTTTTTTTTCACCAAAAACTTAAATTGATTTCAACAGAAGCTCCGCTAAGGGTGTTTGGGAACAACACAAGTTTTCCAAACAAAACGTGCTTTATCAAAAAAAAACAAAAAAAACCCTCTAAATATCTGGGTTATTGGGGTTATGGGAAATGTGGTCATATTATGGGATTGAGGAACATTTATACATGTTTTGTGCAAACAGTATTTTGTTTTAAACATTTGACAGCAGATGGAGCTTTTTTATTTTATATTACTGTCACAAACTGTTTTGTAAAGAGAAAATGAGAACTAGAATATTTCTTTGAAGTGCAGCATGCCTATAATCACAGGAAAGGATTACACATGACTTTTTTTTTATTACTGTAGCTCATAGTTTAAAAACAATGACTTTACATTTTTGCCAATTCCCAGCAATTTTACCACAAAAACATCAGATAAAACTCGAAAATGTAAAACTGCATAATCAAGCTATTTTTGATTGCAACAATCAACCAAAAACACTTTGAAGGGTTTTGATTTGTAGCTTCTTTGCAGCAAACGTCCATATTTGAAACATCGTTTACGGTCGCGGCGACAACTTTCAACTTAGTCGGACAAATTCCTTCAAAGCCTTCGCGACATATATTATACGAACCTGGACGGAGATGACGGACCGTGACGACTGTTTGTGGATTTGGTCTCAGATCAACGATCGCTAACGGTCGGTCTTGTGTAGTTTTCGATTTCCTGCGGCTCACCTCCTGCCGGCCGCCTCCATCCTGTCGTCTCTGCCAAGAAAAAGCTGGCCGTCCGTCTTTCTCGGCACGCGGCGGAGAAATTTACCGTCTCGTGTCTTTTCTTTGTGCCAAAACAAAATGTAGGACGCGCTCCAGGAAACACGCAGCGAGCAAACAGAAAGAAACGTGCCCAGATTTTTCTCCTAATTTCTCTTTGTAGAATTTACTTTTTTTTCTTTTTTTTATGATGGATGTTTTGAGTGCAGATCAGACCGTAGAACAGGCTTCACCTTTCAGCTTTTATAAAAAGTTTGTGTTTGCTCGTAGCACCACATAGTTCCTGTCAGCTTAATCGCTCTCTGGCGGCGTTTGTTTTTCTTCACGACTACCACAAGTTAGTTTTCATGTTTGTGGAGCCAAAGCTGGGCTCGTTCTCCTTTTCTTTTCTCACAAGTTGGTAATCTGTGACCATAAAAAAAAACCCAACATGAAAACATTCTGGAGGATATAGACGTCGAGAATCTGAATCAGTTGGTGGTTTGTTTCGCCACAGTTTGTCTCGCGATGCTTCAAACCCAGCTCGTTGGTACGAGAGGAGAAACTTAAAACGAGGGATAAATGGTAAACCGAAGTTATTTATTCATTAAAAGGAGATTTAAAAAAAATAAGTTTGCACAAACAAATGAGGGAAACTAAAAAGGCAAACAGTGCAAAAATCGGTGCTCCGAAAAAACAAAACAAATACAACTCTGAAAAAGAGTTTTTACCCACTTCTATAAAAAAAAGAAAAGAAATAAAGCCTGCCCTATTAAAATTTCAACAAAACTCTCACAAAACTGACGGGAATTAATTCAAACTTTGTCTCTGGTTAATTTTTACAGTGACACGATACGCCACTTTTTTCTTTTCCCAGCTGCTGAAGAAGAATCCAGCTCAGAGACTTGGCTCCAGCAAAGCCGACTGCGCTGATATCCAGGTGACTAACTTCTCTTTTCACTCACACATACTTGGTTATTATTATTATTATTATTATTATTATTATTCAACATGCCAAAATTACATCAAATCCACATGTAAAAGGGACCCAAGACCTGTTGAAAACTGATAAATCAAAAACAATCTGAAGAATCAACATCCATCCGTTATTTATACCAAGTAGGTAGGTAGGTATTTACTTTATTAATCCCCGAGGGGAAATTTTTTCGCTACAGAAGCAATAAGATAATAATAGAAATAATAGAATAAAATAATAGAATAGAATAGAATAATAGAAAAGCAATAAAATAGCAGTAAATAGCAGTAACAAATATAAAAATGCACAGTATATACAGTACATTATATATCTATATATATTATATACAAACAAACCAAGAAACACAGTCAACAGTGTGTATATATGTATGAAGCCATTATAGGCAGCAGACAGGCCAAAAGTCATTTTATAGTCAAAAGGTTTCAAGTATAACGATTACAGTGTGAAAGATTATTATTATTGAGATCCACAGTTATAATAACAATCCGCTCAAGCCATTATCAGAGTAGTCAAGTCAGATTTATTTATGTAGCACATTTAAACACAGCAGAGTTTGACCAAAGTGCTTTGACATAAAGCAAACAAAGTTTAAAAACAGTCAGGTAGACTTGATCATGAGGGAAAAATAAGCAATCACAACAATTCGATTATGAAATTAAAAGCAAGATGAAGCCAATGTTAAGCACACGAGAACGTAGGAGCTGTAAATAATAAATTAAATGGCGGTTAATGTGGGAAAACCCAGTGCCCAAGAAGACGACGCTCTGATTGGTTTATTTCGCGTTAAGTGCCGTTGACACACATCGGATCAATTAAGAGATTAAATCCAACCCCGTTGAACTCCAGCGCTTCGCACGGGATTATCCGCCGTTAAACGAGCAAAAGTGGATTTTGGACACAAACTAAACGCGATTAAGATCATTAAAATAGAATCCTCGCTGCCGTTTATAGGCTGTCCGACACACCGCGTAGACGGAGAACGGTCCGCTTTCCTTTTCTTTTTCTTTTCTTTTTTTTTTTCTTTTCTTTTTTAATGGAGTGATTAAAATGCTTCACAAAGACACAAACTCAAAAGGTCGCTTGCTTTTATTCTTTTCCAGAAACATCCGTTCTTCAAGCACGTCAACTGGGACGACCTGCTGAACAGGAGCCTGGAGCCGCCGTACAAACCTCAGCTGGTAGGTCACCGCTCGTCTTTCTGTTCTACGTTTCTTTGAAGTTAGTTCATCGACCTCTGCTCACCTCACCCGCGGTACTTCCGTTTCATGTTTCCAAACCTCTCATCGCCTTTTGTTTCACATTTTATTTTTTACAGACTTTCATATCACCTTTTATAAATCCTATGTTTTTTTTTTTTTTGGGTCTCTGCAGCAGTCGGACGAGGACGTGAGCCAGTTCGACACCCGGTTCACCCGACAGACGCCGGTGGACAGTCCGGACGACACGACGCTCAGCCACAGCGCCGAGCTCGCCTTCGCTGTGAGAGACTCCTCCCTTTTCGCACTCTCACACCTGTTTTAAAGTGGGGGGGGGGGGAAGCGAGCGTCGTTATGGTAACCGTTTTTTTGTGTTTTTTTTGTGTTTTTTTTTTTTTTTACCCGTCAGGGTTTCACCTACGTGGCTCCGTCGGTCCTCGAGAGTCTGAAAGAAGGCTTCTCGTTCGAACCCCGAACACGACACGTACGCCGACACAACAGCAGCCCACGCACACCCATCAGGTAACACACACACACACACACACACACACACACACACACACACACACACACACACACACACACACACACACACACACACAGAAAGCTCTGGTTGTTCAGCCCAAATAGCCGGTGTGTTGGCAGAACAAACAGTCCAAAATGAGAGCAGTCGACCGGCTTCAAACACCACTTTTACCTGCAGTCTGTTACCTCATTGGATCCAAACTATGTTGATATATTTTTTTGGTTTATAAAAGGGGATGTTTGATTTACATGTACAAGTCTGATTTTAGAGTCTGAATGTCTTTACACACCAGAGGGCATGAAGAAATAAACGACTTCGAAAATGCGAAATACTTGCAGACACAAATTTCCCATCCTGATAACGGCAACGATGTGAATCTGCGACGCTTTCCACGGTTTTTCAAAATAAAGTTCAAATAGATTAGAGCCGGCTCATTTAAAACAGCCAAAAATATATTTTTGATAATCAGCACGGCTGGTATTAATGTATTCAGATATACTAGTGTGTGTGAAACAACAGTTCGAAAAACAATTATTGATATGTAAATTCATGTCATGGAAAAAAAACCAGCCCCGGTGTATAAAGGCCCTAAAAGGGAATTTGTTCTGTTTTTATGGAGCCCCTCAGTTTAACCTTTGTGAAACTTGGCATTCGTAGCTTCCTGCTTTTTGTCCCGATTCACTTCTCTCAGATCCAGAGCAGTAGTAGCCGCATTTCACTTCTCTCTCCTCAAAATGTCAACTTCTCAAACAAGCCAGAGTCTGATTTGAAAAACAGGAACAACGGCAACAACCCACCGAACAAACTCGGCTACAAAGGCAACGGAAAGGACAGCTGTTGGTGCTCGAACGATCTGATGTCCGTTTGATGTGCGAGATCAACTGCGAACACGGAGTTCTGCAATATTTGATAAATTAAACAGAGTTGGTTCATGTCCAAGTTAAAAAAAAAACAACAACAACAAAGAAATACACACATTCGGTACACGAGGGGCGAGGCCGGGCCCTCGGTTGGCACCGTATTAAAAAGAGACACAATTCTGGAGTGGAAATCACTGCAGAACATTTCTAAAAAACAACATGGTCTTGTAAGCACAGTTCATCGCTGCATTCAGAAATGCGGGTTGAAACTCTGCCATGCGAAGAAGAAACCAAATATAAACATGGTCCAGAAGCCCCGCCTCTTTCTCGGGTCCCGATCTCATTTAAGACGGACCAAGGTGAAGTGGAAAACTGTCCTGCGGTCTGACGAATCAAAATTTTATATTCTTTTTGGAAATCATGAATGCAGAGTCCTCTCGGCTTAAGAGGAGGGGGACCACCCAGCTTGTTATCAGCGCACATTTCAAAAGCCAGAATCCGGATGGTATAATTATATCGCGCCTTTGGTGACGCTAATCTCGGGTGTCTACTTTTGAAAGTGTGCTGATTGAATAGATCTTCTTGTGCTGCGAGTTGTGTGAAGCATTTTAAAATTGTTAGCTTATTTGCAGCAACGTTATATTCGAAGCATCGTCTGCCGTCACGGCGACAGAATCCGATTTTATTGGACCAATTCCTTCGAAGTCTTTACTACGTTTATTATGCGAGTCTGGAGAGATATTGACGGGACGGACACCCGACTGGTTGAAAAAGAGAAAAACGACCACGAGGCGACGGTGATAGTTGTCTTTGTTCTATTTCTTCCAGTCCTCTGAAGTTCTCTTCCACCGGGCCCTTCAAGTCCAGCATGGACGCAGAGCCGGTCTTTTTCTCTCCCACGTCTCCGCCGGCCGCTCCGGTTTCGGCGTCGCTGGAAAACGGAGCCGCCAGTCAGCCCATCAAGACTCCTTCGAGGAACAAGAAGCAGAAGGGACATCGGCGATGAAGAGGAAAAACCTTCAAAGGTGCCGCTCTCGTCTGATTTAACATTTTCTATGAGCTCAGACCGTGAAGTGTTTATTTTGCTGATGTCATACTTTTTTGAAGTGGTTTAACTCGAAGGAGGGGGGAGGGGAGCGGGGGGGGGGGGGGGGGTACTGTCCAGCACTCCCTGTTCGTCATTTACAGGAGGTGAGTCGCCTCTCAGATTTCATGCTTTTTTCTTTTTCTTTTTTTTTTTAAACCAGATGGAAGAACTTCGGCTTCCTCACTCGTGTCACGTGGTCACTTTAATTCATAAAGCTTCAATTTACAGCTTCAGCGCTCTTGAAGTTAACTGATTAACGGGAAACAATAAGCGATATAAAATATTTTCTACCGATCGCACCGCGAAGGTTTTTTCCGGTGGTCCAAGGTCGGGTAAATGACGGATCGATCGGTAGCGGTGTTTCATCTCGCGTGTACGTGCCGGTGCAATTACAGCAAAAAAAAAAAAAAAAAAAGGGAAGTTGTGATGTGAAGTTTTTGCGGGTTTAATTAGTTCATCAGAGTTTAATTAGTTCATCAGAGTTTGGGGTGTAGCAAGCTGACGTTTTAATTAGAGAACTGATGAAGGGTCGCGTGATTGAAGTGCTGATTCTTTTCCATTAAGGTTGAGACGTGAAGCCGACCTTCAGACTTCGGGCTGTAGAGGAGTAAGAGGAGGTCCGATGTGGGGGTGGGGGGGGGCTGTATCGTGTAGAAAATGTACTGAATAATAAGCTAAATCGCACATAAGATGATGGATGAATGTCAGTTTGATATATTTCTATCTGAACATTGTGACATTCATCAGTGTTTATTCCTCTTGATCTGTGTAATCGGAGCATCTTCATGTCTACTGCCAAAGTTGTTCATACATGCTGTCCTCATATTGTACAGGCGGACCAATCACACTGCAGCAGAGTGCACTGGATATTTAATAATCAGGGTCAATCAGGAGATTGTAACTCATCAGCCTTCCTTAAATTACCCCCCCTCTCCCCTATAGTAATGAAAACTTTAGGTTACAGAGGTAACCTTGGTTCTCTGATAACATGAGTGGATAAACGCATAAATCCATACAATCAGTACGATGTACAGTCAAACCATGCTTGTATAAAAAGAGTATTTTGGGTTACTAACAAAACCTATTTTTACACGTGACACGTAGGTCAAATAGTGTTAATTAAAAAAAAAAAAAAAAAAAAAAAAAATGGTGTTTCATGGCTCAATCATGTTTGAGTTGTTTCTATCATGGCTTGACATACCTGTAATGGGGGACGCTGGGTAAAGTCACTGCAGGCATGCTCAGACGATCACTGATTAAACGCTTGGATGGATCACATCATAATGTAAATGTAATGTTTTGATTGTCATTTGATGCCTGAATTCTTGCAGCTTTTTTATTTATTTTTTTTATTTGAGACGAATGAAACCAAATCCCGACCCTCGCGTCTCTGTCGTACTTTTACAACAGGAAAAACAGGCCCTCACAAATATTACAACTTATTCTAGGATAATCTGCGTGAATCTGTTGAACCGTACAGCTTTAAGACATTGTCTCTACTTCAGTGACGTACAGGCAATTAAAAGTGGAAACAGCCCACCGGTTGACTTGAATCACTCGCTGACAGAACGCGCATGTTTATATTTGGCGGCTGAATCGGGACTTTGCTTCAACGCTTTGACGTATTTGCCTGCCCGTCGTGGTTTACTGGAGAATAACGAATGTATTTTACCAAATGTGAACTATCCTTCGCATTGTATTGAGATCTAAAGTCATCAGAGTTAGCAAATATCTCATAAAGAAATCATTTGAGTTTTTTGGGCTCTGGACGAGCAGATTTCTAAAGATATCAGTCGGTCCACCTCTTCAGGTTCAGCCAGAAATATCTCAACGGCTACTGAATGGATCGAAGTGACTTTTCGTTGTAGACGTTCGTGGTGCCCAGAGGATGAATCCTCTGAAGGTGACTTCTTCCTGAAGCTCCACCAGTAGGTTTCAGGGAAAAAAATAAAACAGTGCGCCCAACTTCAAATCTTGACACCAAACAATACCAGCACTAACATTTCAGTAACTTCTATTTATTGTGGGAAAAAAACAAAAAAACACATTTCAGTTACTAACCATCATCAGCGCAATCAAAATATGTGTTCAATTTTGTATCTTTATTTACACAATTATTGTTTAAAAAGTTATTTATATTTATATATAAATATTTATATATATATATATATATATATATATAAAATATAAATATTTATATTATATATATATATAATATAAATATTTATATATATATTTTTTATATATATATATATAACTTGTTAAACAATAATCGTTGCTGTGAAAAGGATTTTACATCTCGGGAAACTTTACAAATGTATATTAAGATGGAGGAGATTTGGGCTTGTTTTTCTTTGTCGTGTATTCTTTCTTCTAACTGATGAATGTGTGAAAGAATAAAAATGAATTAACTGCTGAGTTGTTGTATTGAGAACTTCCTTCATACCGAGTCAGCAATTCTCCGTTTTTTCTTTTTTTTTTTAGTTGCATATTAAAGTAGAAGCGAGTAAATAAGAGCTCTTTGCGAGGCCTCGAAAGGAAACCACGGTGATGTTTTTTTTTTTGGGGGGGGGACAGAAACACCGTCGAGATCTTGTGCTTAAAACTTAGAGCTGATTCATTTGTGAGAATTTAATCAACGATAATGTTCATAAAGTGTTCTCGTTGTTACGGAAGGTCATGCAGCGTAACATGTTGGATTTTTCTTTTTATCGACACAGGAGATCTGTTTGTGTGTTTGTGTGTGAGCGTCAATGTAGGTGATTTAATAGAAGGCACTAATTAAAGCCCCACGCCATCAGGAAGCCACATTAGCTGAGAAAGAATGAAGTACTTTTAAGAGTGGATGTCGATTGAAATGGGTCATTATCCTGCATGGGGGGCCTCTTTAACATGGTAATACACACATTTAAATATATATTTTCACACTTTTTTTTTTTTTATTCAATAAAGGACTTGTTTAACTTGTATAAAAAAATATCAGGGCCTGTCAAGGATTATCACCGTGACTATTTAAACAGATCAGGCTCATTTTGTGCGTTTTCCAGCCTCCATATTACACTATTATTACTGTTTATGTGTGTCAGACTTTTGATACAAATTATACAAATATTTGGTCTTTTAGTTTTGGTTTTAGGTTTTTTTCCGAGACAAAAATGACCATTGTATATACTGTATTGGGTTGTGGTTACACAGGGTGCCCATGACATGACATGGCATGATGAAGAGTCGGGGTGGCTCTGCTCTCCTGCTGCTACAACAAATATTTACACTTTTGAAAATATACACAGAAAGTGGATTACAAGGAACTTATTTCGACATTGTGACACACTTACAATTCTTTCAGTAGTTTCACGATTTAATTTTCCACCACAGGAACCACCCGGCTTCAACTGTGACCTTCGCCAACCGATTCGCTTTGTATTTAGTTCATTTCGCAGCTGGCAAATGCCTGCAGAAGAAAAAAAACAACAACATCCGAAACACTAAAATATCAACCTCTTAATTTTCACTTTTATTTTGTTGATTTCTGATTTCCTGATGCCTAGTATCTTGAGTATAGGTTTGAGTTTCTTCTTGAACTTCCTGCACAGCAGATTGAATTTTCCTTCCGACAGCTTCCAGGAACTGCTTGACTAAACACTTGATAAATTGATATCTGAACAGAGGTCAACTGATTCGTTCACCACATCCATGAGAATGAGATGTGTTAACGTGTGGGACCGTAAAGCCCGGAGATGTTTGGTATAGCTCCCTGTTGAAGACCATCTCTCCTTAACCACATCCAGGTAAGATGTAATTCTGACCTTTTTTTTTTTTTACAAAATAAATGCATCCACAAGAGCCACGGTTTTTGTAGGGGAAATCACTCCATGGGCTCAGGAACACTTCCAAAAAAAAAACATTGTCTGTGAACACAGTGTTTCTCTGCATCCAGAAATGTAGGTCGAAACTCTACTATGCAAAGAAAATTGAAATTCTTTTTGAAGATCATGGACACTTCGTCCTCCCGCTTAAAGAGGAGAGGGATCACCCAGCTTGTTGTCAGCGCGTAGTTAAAAAGTGAGCATTCCTGATGGTACGAGGATGTGTTGCTGGCATCATATTCAAAACAAGCACATAATTAATGTAATAATCGGAGCTCTGCTGTTGCTGCCGCGCTTCGGCTTCTTTTTTGAAGCGTCTGAAGCAGCTGCGGAGATGGAAAAAAAAAAAAAAATGCAGACTGTTCCAGCCGAACTAAACATCTTCCGATGCGGGTGTGCACACATCTGCTAGTTGCTGTTTAGTTAAATTAGTAAATGGACTAAATATGAAGTGTTGTTCCATTGTGGCGGAGCGTCTTGTTGAGCTTGTTGATTGTGATCGCGCTGGAAGCGGATGTGGAGATGTTGTTGTGAGGTTATCATTTTTCAGCAGTGAATCTCCCTCCTGTTAGCGGCCCTCCTCCCTCCTCTGCAGCACTACGTTCAATATAACGTTTCCTTTTCTTAAGAGCGTCTTAAATATTTATCAATTTCTTTATATGCAAAGGAAACCAAATCGTTTAAAGATACAACAACCCCCCCCCCCCCCCTCCCTCCACCCTTATGAGACGCTGAGGAGATTGCTCTCGTTTCAGATCACAATGTCAAACTCGTACAGCACAAATTAAACAAGCTTCATCTGTTACATTTGAAAAAAAAAAAAAGTGACATAATACTGAGTTATACACGAATTTTTCATTGTTTAGTCAAAAAAAAAAAAGATTTGTAATTTTTGATTAGTAAGTCACAATTATGACTCATTATTTGCTCATTTCTTTTTACCTTTTAGTCCCGACTACTCTCCAGCACCGACACAGCAACGGTGAGACGACGGTATGTCTCATCTTGTTCAGGTCTTGTCATCCACCTTCATGTGAAAAGATTAGTGATCATTTTTTTAAAGATTTTTTTTTTTTTTTTTAAGATGCTGATCGTTTTGTTGATTCTATTCAGAACTCCCTCCGCATTTAGCGTAAGACAGAGTCAGACTAAAACAGGCCCTCTGAGGTGAACCCCCCCCTGTGATGAAACGGCCTCGGCTCGGTTCGTTTGCGTTGTTCAGCTCACACCGTTGGGACTCCGTTTTTTTTGTTTTGTTTTTTTACGAACACAGGAAACAGAGATCCATCCACTGAGGAGAAATCAGGAAGTGAGGGCTGCAATTTCCACCGGTACTGACTTATGACTGCTAATGGCGGGTCAGCCCGAGCAAAATACACTATTAGATACACACGTGAAGTTGGAAATCCATCCCCTCTGTGGCATTTGATTATTTTCAATGCTTTGATCGTTATTTTTGGATAGTTTATGTCCAGAAGTCAGCGATAACGACGCTGTGCTTTTACCTCCGGGGCCCGGCGGTTATGGATTGGTGGTTCCTGGTTCCATAACAACAGCTGGAGCGCAGAGCCCCCCGACAGTTAGCGACCTCTGCCTGATACTCAGTTCTTAGGGAAGGAAACACACACACACACACACACACACACACACACACACACACACACACACAGAGGCGCTCAGGGACACTAATAACACCGTACCAATGGGTTTCACAGACCGCAGCAGTGAGTCAGTCGGCCTGCAGTCAGAAGGAAAGTGAAAACAATAGCGGCTCTGTGAGAACGTTTCAGCTCATCACACACGCGGACTTCATTTTCAGAGTGTTAATAAATTTTTTTTTTAAAAAAAGCTTCGAGACTCTCGTGTATGTTTGGTCGTTTATTATCTGCACGGCTCCGTAACACTCGCCTCCTTTACTTTTGGCCTTTTTCTAATCTTTGTTTTCACAGAGGGGCGGAGGCGAATTCCCCCCGCAACGCGGGCGGCTTCGCCTCCGTCGATGTGAACAACTCCCAACGTCTGCAAGTCTTTTGTTATTCCTTTCGAATGGCCAAAAAAAACACATCAGGGATGTTCGAAAGTCAATGAGACAGTTTGTTCATGTTTCGTTGTTTTGTTATTTTTCCGTGCAAAGGCATCCGTCTCCATCTCGTCTGAATCACAACACTGACATGATTCGATGCTGTGAAAGTTCTGAGTCAACTGATCAAAAATTCAAAAACATTAAACAGATTTTTGAAACATTTCCAAAAGGAAAACCAACCTACTAATATAGCTAACCACTGATTTCACTGAAAAACACCTAAACTCAAGTTAACAACGCAAACAACCTGTAAACAAAGCCAAGAAACTGCAAATTTTGCTAAATAACAGCTAAACTCGAGTTAACAAACCGCTAATAAACCCTCAGACGCTTCGGAGCGTCAACGTAGAAGTCGTCGTCGTCGTTGTTGTTTTTTTTTAACCTCGCTAAAATAAAAATGAAACATGACATACTACAAGTGAGACATTTATATCAGTGGTTTTTTTTTGCCGTGATGTGTCCCCCACGGGTGTCCTCATCTTTGGTCCGCACGTGTCAGCAGAGACGCGGTGTTGATTTGATATGTCATCATGGTTTAACTGGATTTGACTGTACGGGTGACCTGATCCACTGATCCGGGACCTGCTTGCAGGACTTGTGTGCGGACAAAGCGGCAGCATGTTAAAAGAGTTTAACTTTGGTTGCGACATAACATCTTGTCGACAGATGTGTCGGCTGTGGGAACTGCAGCTGCTTCGTGTCATCTGTTTGTGGTTTATTCTAATCCAGCTGAGAAACTTTCACTGCAATGAACAACAACAGCAAAAAAAAGTTGCACAATCACTTCTCTTCATTATTTAAAATATTTTAAAGAATGACTTTGTTATTTCGGTTGTACAGTTTTCATCGGGTCTGATGTCGCGTGCGTTGTATACTTTTAAAATTTTGAGGCTGAGCAGCTGTTTGAGGTTCATTTTCTTGAGCATCTTTATTTTTTTTCAACCGTGTCTGTTTGTGCTCTGCAGGAAATCACATTACATTAAAGTGGAGTTAAAACAGCGTGTAGTTCTGCCTTGTGGCCAGCTGGGGGCACTACACAGCTGCTGCGGTTTATAGCTTGGAGTCAACAAATATTTTATTAAATATTTTGCCCTTATTTAGTCGTTTTTTTGCTTTCTTCCAGCTGGCTGATATGAAGTTCACATCATTTTGAGGTACTTTCATTTTGAAGTGAAAAAGGATAAAATGCCCCTTCCTTTCCTTCCTGTCTTTTTTTCCTTTTCATGCTTCTTTTTTTTATATTGTCTCTCTCGCTCCTTGCTCTGTCTCTGTTTCCTTTCTTTTCCTCAGACTGTCACAGGTGGAGACGTTCACCTGCTGTCCTCTCAGGAGTCCTGAGCGGTGGTGTTGCAGACATCCAGCTCCGTGCTGCAAAAAAAAACAAACAACAACTCCTCCGTTAATCTGCGTGACCGTACATCGCAAGCAGGTTTTTGTTGCCGCAACTCGACTCAGGGAAGCTGAAAAATAAGTTTATTTTTTTAGCAGAACTAAAAGGGAAATAATCTGACTTGCAAATGAAACAAAACCAAACACGAGGTGGAAGCCGAAAGAGAGAAAAGGGACTGGCTTGACCGCTTATTACCCTTTATAGTGGAGCCAGGATCTCCATGACGGCCCGACTCGGCCCACCAGGCTCCTGCGGGAATCGGTCGCCTCAGAGGCTTCAGCCTCATGTTAACAGATCAGCTTCAGTGACATCGCCGTGTTTCTGTCCAGTATTACACCGTGACCGTATTTTTGTATATTTGGTCTGATGCTGAATTGGTGACTCTCTTAATCTTGGACGTTCAACTTTGAAAGGATGCTGATTTCATAGATCTTCTTTCATCGAAGGAACATCAGTTTTAATCACCAATAACTAAGTGACCAGATTACGCAGGTTTTAAGGGCGTCTGCCAATGAGACCGGGTGGCACAATGAACTCGGTCTATTCTTAAATCACTCAGCATCTATTTGGAGCCGTGGCCTTAATCTTACAAATGACGTCGGGCTATGTCGAGAAAGAAATGGGCCTCAAATAGCCGTGTTGTTCCACACATGGACACCGGTGTTCATGCAAATTTGTTTTCATGTGTGTGTGTGTGTGTGTTTCCACATTTTAATTAGGATGAATTTTTTAACGTGTTCATGTCTGAGCTGCTGTTTCACATTATGTTTGAGCATCTGATCTGTTAGTGAGGATGATGAAGGAGCCCTCGCCCGTTTGAACCGTGAACCTATAAAACGCACTGAAGGTGACGGCAGCTGTCCAGCTAACGGAGAAGAAAGCTCACGTGTTGAAACTCGTAACGTTTCTGGAGCTCCTGATTCACGTGTTTTTCCAGGAACGAGGGTGAAAGATGATGTTTCTACCGAGGCTTGAATTTGACAGAACTGTCAGCGGATTGATGTTCGATATCAGCGACAAACTGTATTTTTTAGATTTCATTTCAACACAATAATGCTCAAAAGAAAAATGGAGCGAAGTCTAATAATTGGTTATTGAATTAATTAAATACGAAAGAGAGAATGAAAAATAATCTATTTTGATTTAAAAGGACCCAATTTCAAGGGTAAAATTGTATCTGCCCACCTTGACGTCACACGTCGGTTTTTTGAAGCCTCAAGTCCGACATTTTTATCGTCGCTATCTTGTTTTTTTTTTGGAGCCCGAAGACGCTAAGCCCCGCCCACCGATAGCGGAAACCTGACTACACCACAGGCCTGTCAATCAAAGCAGACATGCCCACAAAAAGGCCCCAACATCTAATTGATGATGGGAGCCAAAGTCAGCCCCCCAGTGGCTCTAAATGGAAATTTAATGGAAATATCTTCAGAAGAACCACCAGAACTTTGATCGGGAGGAGGGAGTTTAACTAACGACACCATAATGACTTGAGGAAAACGATTACTGACTTTGTATTTAATGAGAGAAGTTGATGCTTTTTGAATGGGAGTCGATTGGAGCCAGCGGTATTGCACTTTAAAGCACTTCTGCATTGTCTTCACTTTTAAGACCGGCAGGCTATGAACATTTTTATATCCCGTCTGTGGTCTAAACTCAGTAACCCAGAATCCGTCCCTCCAAGAGTTTTATTGAGACCTAAAGTGTTGGATTTTTTTTGGCGTCTTTTCTCAAAAGTGATTTTTTTTTTTTTTTTTTGTGGGAAATATATTTCCCCCAACACAAACA
Organism: Embiotoca jacksoni; assembly: GCF_022577435.1. NCBI lineage: Eukaryota > Metazoa > Chordata > Actinopteri > Embiotocidae > Embiotoca > Embiotoca jacksoni. Next base: position 742,105 of record NW_027185388.1, on the reverse strand, counting down.
CTGACGAGTATTTTGTGTTCTTTAACCGAACCAGGACTTTAGAAATGTTGTTCGTATTTGAGGGTCCAAACAAACAACTTTTTAAAGTCTGTATTGGTTTGGAGGACTTGTTGAAATACACATCCTGTATTTGTGCATTTTAGTTTTTTGGCTGCAGAAAAAAAACCCGGAGCCACAGAGAAGCCGCCACGTGGCCTGATCGGATTCTCAGGTCGACTCAACCCTTTGGCTGCTTCGCGGTTTCCTCTGCGACAGCCTTCAGCACGCTTGGTACCACAGTGAGTCGTGACGCGTTCAGCGTCTACAGCCGGTCAGGAAATGTTACACATCTGATGTTCCTCCCCGCTGATTCATCTCTAATTTACATGCGAAGCAAATAACAGCACATCCTTCGTCATCGTCATCGTCATCATCATCCCAACTTGGAGGAACTTTGAAATTAAGATTTAATTCTATTATTTATATGTAAAATAGAACACTTTGGATCTCCGTAGATTTGGGTGAAATGTGTATTTTATCACGATGGAAGTTATCTCTAAACTCTCACCACCATCACTTTTCAGTTTTTATAAATTTCGTTTTATTTCTCTCCATTATTTATTTCAAAGATTCCGTCTTTCTTTTTTTTTTGCTCTCCTCCCGGTTCTTCTTATTTGCTCCCACTTTCGTTTATAAACTGCACATTTTTAAATAATTTAATTTGAACGATTTGGACGATTTGGATTTGGAAAGTGAGAATTTCATTTGCAGCAACAATTCGTGCCAGAAATATCTTTCCTGGAAATCAAATTTTTTTTTTTCTTCTCCAGATTCTCCTCTTAGCTGATCAGGAGTAATATTATCTTAATTGATTAGTGATTAGAGTGAAGCTCTGTCTCTTTTTCTGGGGTAAAAACTACACCAACTATTCCTCGATTGCGAGCTTACAAAAACATCCCGCGAAGCTGTTAAACTGAAAGAAAAGGAAATTCTCAGACTGACGGATTGAACCGCAGCCTCGTGCCAAATCGATGCGACCTCCATCTGTCAACGGTGCAGCTCGTAGCTGCGAGGGTGTGAGCTAACATGCTTTCCCCATCGATAACCCCACTCGCCGATCACCTCCTCACCCCCCACCGACCACGTCCTCACCCCCTCCTGATGTACGGTACATCCCAACCCACATCCACCATCCCGGCTCCACTTTCTTTCTCTGCCAGGCTATATTTGGCCCTCTCAGCCGAGCCAGCTAATGCAGTCTAAAAGCTCCCCTCGCCCTCGCCTCCCCCACACTCCTCCCCACCCCCTCCCCCGGTCGGGCTTATCCTCCTGCAGGGCTTACAGAATCACACCTCCCATGTCACCGTGACATGCCGTGTACATGCAGAGAGCCTCAGACTTGCTGGGTGAAAAATCAGACAGGAGAGGAAGAGGAGGAGGAGGAAGAAGAGGAGCCGTCGAACAGCCCGCAGGTGAGCGTACCAACATGGAACCATTGTGTGTTTTTCTGCAGGGAGTCCAGTTTAAAATCTTCAGACTGACCTCACTGAGTGTTTTTTTTCTTTTACTTTTGGTGGTGAAGTTTCTGGGAAATAAGTTACACAATCTGCCCGCAATTACATGGGAATGACACTGAAATGGAGTTGATTTAGTTGAGTTTACAAGCAATGGGAAAAAAATGTTGTTGCTTCGTGTAAACAAAGCTTACAGATATCATAATATAGACAATAAATTGTGTTTTGCCGTGCCGATGGGGATGTGGGGGTCGGGGATGATTTAGTGTTTCTGAAACTCTTCTTCTAACATCAGTTAGAAAAGTTTCCAAAGATATTCAATAAATTATCATATTTGTCAGTATTTATTAGTTTAGATTTTTTTTTTAAATGTGTTTCTAGCTTGAAATCTTTGGACTTTCATATAAACATAAATATACTGAACTGTGTTCATGTTTAATTTAAGGTATTCAAGTATTTTTCAAATGTGCATCCTTTGAGTCTCTAGCGAGGGAATACCCAATACCAATACCCAATACATTTCTGTATTACTGCTGCTTATGGAGGACTAAATAATGCATTTAATATGAAAGATTTAAGATTATTATTCTGCAGTATTTGTCAATACCCTGACAGAAAAAAAAACACATGGCGTTACCATGTTTTCCACTTGGGGCATATGTGATGTTTACAACATGTTGCAACATAACGTGGAGAAGTTTTTTACATGGGAATCCAAATGGGCTTTAAACATTACAACATTAAAATGTTCCAAAACATGTTTCACAGGTGCAAAATACACGTTGATTTCCACGTGCTCACGAAACACCGTGATGTCGCTGTGAAGTTGACCTTTGACCTTTAGGACATAAAATGTCTGCATTTTATCTTGTTAGACATTTGTGTGTTAAATTGTACGAATCTGGTAGTTGTGGACGCAGACCTGTGAGATCACAGTGACCTTTGACCCCAGAAATTTCCACGTATACAATGTTTTTGCCAAATTTTGAACGTGACTGACAACATGAAAACATAATGACAATGGTTAACAGTGTAAATATTAGCAATGCAATTAGAGTTAAAAAAAAAAAAAAAAATCGATTTATTATTTTTTTTTTTTGGGGTGCAAATTCAAGAGACTGAGGTCAGGTCTGTGTCAATCTTTAACAAAATCAGTTCAATATTCATCACCACTCACTGTTGATTTCTTACAGAAAGTTTGCTCTTTTAGGCTCCTCGCATTTTATCGACCCGTCATGCTTTAATATTCACGTAAAAAAATTAAAAAAAAAAAAATATCACCATAGCAACATTAAAAGGAGGTGCCTTGCTCTGCAGGATGAAGCCCAGATGCCTCCGCTCCGCCGTGGACAGACTTCCTACCATCAAAGAGACGCAGGAGAGCGACAAGGAGGACGGAAACTCCGCCTTCTGCCTCCACACCATGGAGCAGTACGTGGACTCCATCAAAGAGCTCTCGCATCCGGCGCCCTACCCGCTCCACGGGCCCCTCAGGGGTCACCGCCGCTGGATAGCGCGCAGGCCGACGCCCGCGGCTCCGGCGCGGCTCTTTAACTCCTCCAGGACCTACGTGCCGTGGACCCCGGTGGACCTCTCTGACATCCTGCTCACCTTCTGCGACCTGTCGAACTGTGACACGTCACTGCGTTTCAAGCAGAACCTGCAGGACATGTTGGCTGCAGAGTCCCTGTTCGCGGGCCTGGTGTGAGCCCCGGAGAGGGTGGAGGAGGAGAGGCGGGGTTTGGGGAGGGGGGGGGGGGGGCGACCATATTCCTCCGTGGACTGGTCAAACTGGGGAGGAACGTGAGGGGTGCGTTGTTCCCTTAAAGTGCAGATTACTGGACATGTTATCCACCTGTGGACGCGTCGATTCGTTCGTGTGCGAATAGTAACTGAAGTGAAGTGAAGCGCTGAACGAGTACAAAACACATGAAGCTAAAGATGAAAAGAGGAAAGAATAAGTCTGCGGAGGGTCCGACGCACGGCCATTCAAGTGAACGGAAAATCTCTTTTGTTTTTCTTATTTAAATATTTAATCATAAACTCCAAGACTTTTTGCTTTTAAGCCTTTCTGTTGAAGTTTTGAAATGCTGATATAAAAACAAATAAAATGTTGCCCCACCAACAATCAGAGGCCGACTGAAATGAACTGGGATAGAACTTTAAATATTTACTGCTATGTCTTTGTTTTATTTTGTTTTATTTTAGGCACTAAAAAAAAAAACCTGTCTGAAGAAGAAGCTCGTTAATGAGTTCAAAATTAAAGAATAACGTCCAAAGGCTTTTCAATTGTATTCTGTATTATGTTCAATTTGAAATAAACTTCAAATCCGACCGTCCACTTTTAAGTTTCGTTTTCCTTGAAGTTCTGTGACTGCTGGAGAAAAGTGTCTCCAGCTGGGTCTTGGCAAGAGTCGCCTGAGTTCGGTCCAACAAGCGCGTGGTGAGCGAGAGCGAGAGCAGAGCAGACCCCCCCGGAGACACTTCCACAGAACAGGCCTCCAACCCAACCCGTATTACTCAGACCACGTTGTGCAACGCCGCATATGTCCAGCGGCTCCGAACACGAAGGATCCCTCGGGAGGGTGACAGTCCTGCACAGCCGCGAAGTGAAAGGTGACGCGCCACGATGCTCTGAAGAAATAACCCGTGCCCGTTCGTCAGTAAATCTGCGCGGTTGAGGAAAGATTGCGCAACGCCGCAAAGTTGCTGCTTCAGCAAGAGCGTCTGTTCTCTCTTAAATTGAAGCCACAGTGACGGTGCGAATATCGTCTGCTCGCCAAAACTCATTCGACTGGAAAAAAAAAGCGAGTCACGGCAGCGAGGCCGAGGAGCCATGAGAAAACAGGTTTGCTGCAGTTTGATTGCGACATCCCTTTGCGACGGATTTAAATGCGAGAGAAAGCTGCGGGTAATCACAGCTTTGTGTGAGAAAGATCAAACCACAACTCATCAACACCCTGAGATACAGCCATTCAACTTTTTAGAGATAAACGTAGGGATTACAGGTCAGAGGTGGCGGGCTTCCAGTCGAGACATGCGACGACGGATAACGGTGTTTGTTTTAAAAAAACTGATGACAGACTAAAACAGTCACGCTGCGTTTACTTGGCATGATCGGATTATTTTGCAAGACAGAGAGTTACGTTGTTCTTTTGATTTAAGGCATGACTTGATATGATCAGATTCAGTGTTGCTGCAGCTTCATTGATTTTCCTTTTTACTTCTAGGTGACAGCACAACAAACTGTCATGTTACTGCAAACCGCTCCTTTTACAGGAAATAAACCGTCACGACTGTCCCTGCATGTGAGCTTCTTCTGCTTCTTCTGTGAAGACAGTAATAAATACAATTCAATAACTGCAGTCGAGGTGAAAACAACAGCATCGATACACAGAAACTGAATTCGATCTTTATTGGGTTTTTTTTAATTTTTTTTTTATAGATTTTAAGTCTCCCATCAGGTCAAAAAGTCGTACGTGTGCGCAAAACGGACCGACTATCAAGTAAAGATAGTTGGAAAAAAATTGATGCAATAGAAATCATCGCAACAGTCTAAATAAAATACCCAGTTTCATATTTGATCTGGTTTCCATTCTGCAGTGATGACGACTCGTCTTGTCTTCTGATAAGCTGATTGCTTCGCTATCAGACAAACATGCGGTGGTTTCCATTCTTCTAATCTAAACCCCTTATTGAGAAAACGGAAGTCTGTCATTGTCTGGATTTAACATCCGTCTTTTGGTCTTTATCTCAGTCTGGGTTTTTTACGGTTTCCTGTACGGTTTCATTTAGTCACTCGTGCCATAATTTATTGTTTTCGTCGGGAGACCGGTGACACTGAAATCATCGTTCACATTAGTGGCGAGAAGCTGCCGATCGTGGCTGCAGAGGGAAATATGACCGATGCACTCCGTCGTCCTATTGGCTGACATCATGGAACACATCGTAGGATATTGCAGTGATAGCGTGGGGCGGGGATGGGGGTGAGGAGGGGAGGGATTAACTTAATGCGGGAAATGCAAAGTCACAGAGGGAAAAGATGAGGCTCTACGTGACTAAAATTACAATATATTAGCTTAACATCCTAAAAAATGTACTTCCGTGATCTCTGACTTTTCTGTAAACGAAAACCGCGTCGCAACTCGCGAACTCGAGGCTTATCGAAAACGTCCAGTTCTGACTACAGAATACCACAAGAGGACGCCGTTCATATGGACTCTTCTCGTGTACACGGTAAATACGAGCCCATTTGAACGCAGCGTTACGTCAACCTAGGCAGGTAAAAACAAAACAAAAAGGATGCCCCGCTATTAGGCCCGTTTGTCGTTCCCAGTGTTCATATTCGGGGATGAAAATGTGTCAAACTCTAGTTGAGTTTGTGTAGTCTGATCCCAGTTTCACGTCACTTCCTGCCCTTGTGTGATGGTTTCAGCTGTCCCTCGTTGTCCTCCTCTCCCTGGTGTATTTAGTCTGTGCGTTCTCCGTCCGTTTCTCTTCCAGAGCATTTTTGTCTTTCGGTCCTGTTTGTTGTTTCAGTTAATCACCTTAGTTTACACTCTTAGTGTTTTGGTGCCTTTGTTTTTTTGACCTTTGCCTCTTAAGTAGCTTTTCTTTTTTTTTCTTTTTTTAACTCAGCTCCTGCTGGTTCAGAGGATTTTTGGATTCCTTACAGAGTTTGAGATTTGCGTTTGGACATCCAGCTCGTGTCGTTTGCTGTTAACGTTTGCGTGAAGCCACCTGTTCCCGGAGTTCCTCTCCTCCTGTAAAAACAATTGTAAGAAAGTGTATTTCACAAACTGTCGAAGGAAAGGAACAAGAAGCTGCGTTTATTTTAAACAGCACAGGACAACCCCCATTTTAATGTTTTTTTGTTCTTGGAGTTTGTATAGTTAATACTTGTATTAAAAAGGTGCTCAGTGGTTTCCTTCATTTGAATTGGATTTCACTGTAAAACTTTTGAATGTTCAGCGTTAAGTTTGATCTGAGTGATAAATGAAGTCTACCCGATGTGTCCTCTTGTTGCTGCGGAGGTCGATGATGTGTGGAAAATAAAATCTGTTGCAGATTATAAAGTAGTTTGTGTTGGCTGGCGTGTGTTCGACTGTGTCCGCGCTCTTTATTCTCAACGTGGCTTTATTAAATGAGAGGTCGCTGGACTGAGGGCCTTGCAGATTGTTGTGTGGATCATTGCCTTTTCTTGGCAGAATTTACTTCTTTTTTTTTTTTCTTTTTTTTTTAACAGTAAAAATAGCGTCCTGCCTGCTGCAGCACAGGAACACTGCCTCCATGTTTATTGGGAACATAGATGAATAACGCTGAGGAAGACTTGGTTTCAACTTTACTCCTAAAAGAGATAAAACACCTCGTAAACATGACAAGTTTTTAATGGAATTAAATAAATTCCTGAAGCCTCCCACGTGGGAGTTGGTGACGTCACTAACAGACACGTAAAACTGAAATCTGTGGATTTCTTACGAGCTGAGAAAATAAAGTTATTAGTAATTGAAAAAAACAAACAAAGAGGGGGTTAAATCAATTTCAGTCTGACTTTCTACTGTTTTCGGAGAAACCGCAGAATGAGTGATAATGGAAGCAGAGACATCTGCAACAGGCAACGAGGAGGCAACATGTCGCAGTAATCACAGACTCGGCTGGACTGCAGGATTGCAGCTGTGACGGAGCTTCTTCTGATTTACAGCAGAGGATTCCAGCGAGTTTCAGCGGCTGTAAAAGTCCCGTTTTTTTGGTTGTGAATCATTTCGCTGTCCTCAGCTGACTCACAGTGCCAACAAACATGTTGACCCACCTCTTTTTTTTTTTTTTTTAAAGTTTTTTATTTACACCCGGCCACAGGAATGTCAAATATCAGCTCGTCCACCATCAAACGCCGCTGCAGTTAGTGAGTTTGGCCCCGTGTGGCAGCCATGAATCCAGTAAATCCTTCTTAGATAAGACCGAAAGTTTCCAGTTTTTTATGTCCGCCTGCACCAACGCTGTTAATTACATATGAAAGTAATCCAGCGAGCTCCAGGCGATCGTTGATTAAAGTGCCCCTTGTAGAGTTTGTCCATGTTCTTTTGAGTTACCACAAACAACTCTGGGACAAACACAGATGAAAAGTTTTAAGCTGCTATCTAGAAAAAAAACATCTACTAACCTGCTGTTTGGTCTTCATGCCAAAAAACAGAACCAGTAAAGAAGCAATAATTTCAGGACATATACAGATACTACAAGATATATTTTTTTTGTTATTTTCTGAAAACATTGTTGGCTTTCTATTTTTTTCTCTTAAAGGAAACTTCTGGTTTACAGTAATGTTATCTTGCATGTTTCCCATTAATGTGCTTAATGAGCTCACAATATCACAGCAGACCTGATCCAGGTGATTCGGGGACGCATACCTGGCTGCTCACTCCAGTAAGTTTGTCCCCAAAAGTCCAGTAGACCTGCATTAAAGAGGCTAATTGTAAGATTTTTTTTTTTTTAGTTTAAAACATTCAAAAATTGGACTAAATGTTTTTAAGTTAACATAGTTTTGTCTGTGACACTGATACATGTCCCTTTAGTGGACCGGCGGGAGTATTACACGCCAGGTTGGATGTTCTGCAGGGATCAGGTTGACCGAGGAGAAAATTCTTGTTCTTCTGTTGAGCCTCTTATGCAACATTATTTTTGTCACGTTACAAAGATTATGGTTTCTGTTCAACTTCATTTATGTCTGCTTTGCTTTAAAAGGGAAAACATTTTTACGTGTAGAGTAATGTAGAGTAATAATCTTCAGCGCCGCACCCTTCAAAAATAATTTTAATACTTCAGCTGTGCCAGAGATTTCCACTGATAAATAAACTGTTGAAATACGAGCAGATGCTTTGACTTCTTGTTTTCATTTTGAAGAGCAGCACTGTTTGTGTTGCACCCGTCTTGAACGAACACCAGCCCCCCTGGCGACATGACAGCGTGAGTGACAGCCGTTTTACCTGTACGGATTTGTGATTTCTGTGTGGGCGATGGGAAAGAAAAACAGTTCACACGCTGTGAGCTGTTAACTAGTGAGCGGCATGAGACTTGTCACAGCACGTTTATAGTACGTGAATACGGCGTGTCAATACCGTTAACAGGAGGAGATTCATCAGCTAAAAGTGAAAGTGTTTTCCAGCGGGCTCCACAGAACAGGTTCTGTTCTGTCTGCTGGCCTACTTCTATCCAGGCCATTCAGAGTTGAGAGCCTCATCCTCCTCCTCATCCTCTCCCACCCCTCTCCCCCTTTTCTCTTTCCACTGTGACACCGCGGTGTGTCATCGTGCCAGGAAGCATTAGCCAGCGCGAGGACTGTAGAGGAATGCAGAGTGTTTATCTTCTAAAAGATAGTCCGTCCGTCCCATTCTTCTGATGCAAGTTTCCCAAGAACGCCGAAAGTAAATTTATTTAATCTTGGTAAAAACATTAATTTGATACCCTGGATGGACTAATTAGATTTTGGGGCGCACAGGTCAAAGGTCAAGGTCTCTACGACCTCAATTCTATACATTCACGTGAACATAATATCTAAGGAACACCCAGATGGAATTTGTTCAACTTTGGCAAAATCATTCATTTGCCCTGAAGAATGACCTGGTTCAAGTTTGGTGGTCAAAGGTCAAAGCTCAAGGTCACCGTGACCTCCTGTACTTCTTATCTGTCTGTCCCGTTTTTGTGAACGCAATATCTCAAGAACGCCTGAAGTAAATTTATTTAAACTTGGCAAAAACATTCACTTGATACCAAGGATGGACTAATTCGATTTTGGGGTGCAAAGGTCAAAGGTCAAGGTCTCTATGACCTCAATTCTACACATTCACATGAACATAATATCAAAGGAACGCCTGGATGGAATTTGTTCAAATATGACACAATCGTCCACTTGGCGTCAAGGATGAACTGATTAGAGTTTGGTGGTGAAAGGTCAAAGTCACCGTGACCTCATGCACTTCTTATCTGTCTGTCCTGTTCTCGTGAACGCAATGTCTCAAGAAGGCCTCGAGGGAATTTCTTCAAATTTGGCAAACACATTCACTTGATACCAATGATGAACTGACAAGCGTTTGGTGGTGAAAAGTGAAAGGTCAAGGTCACTGCGACTTCACATTGGCCTATGCTTGTGAAGGCGATATTTCAGAAACGTCTGGAGGGAATTTCTTCAAATTTGTCACAAGTGTTCAATTTAACTCAAGGATGAACCGATAAGATTTTGATGCAGAAAAGTCAAGGTCACTATGAGTTCACATCCGTTTCCCACAATGAAGGTGATATCTCAGGAACGCCTCGAGGAAATCTCTACAAATGTGGCACAAACATGCACATACATGAACATGTAAACTTAGAGTTGTCAGCCATACAGACACACAACCGCCAGGCGGTAATTATAGTTTCAATCAATTTCAGTGTTTATTTAAACTTGCCCCAAAGTGAAGTCCTGCAGGAGACTCCCATCTCAGTCTTAGCTGACACACCACATGGTTTATTTAGGGTTTATGGGTTTTGATTTGTCCGGACATGTTTAGGCATAGCTTGCCATGAAGTATTTATCATCTCAATTTGTGACTCCCCCAACCCTCTCCCGGTCTCTGTTTTACTCCGGCTAACTAACCATGTCAGGAATCCACTTAATGATTGCACGGTTTTGTCTCGACATCTTCCTCAGGGTGCTGAGCTCACTCTGCAGTGTGTTTCCAGCCCTAGTGTGGAAATTCCAGAGTAAATCTGTTTTTTTTTAGGCTGGGGCTTTGACGGGAAACAGCATGGACTTTGGGAAAACCCATTTTGCCTCTGCCTATAAAAGCAGGAGGCTCGCAGCAGCTCCTCACTCCTCTCACTTTACTTCAAGTGGATCCTGGAAAAGCCCGCTCGAGCTCTCACTTTCTCCAACGAGGGATTTCTGGACTTGTTTCACTCTCGACAGATAATAAAAAGAAAAAATGGACTTATCGCAGAAAAGCTGTGTTCTCCTGCTGGTTGTTGTGGCTGCCGTTTGCACAGAGCTCTATCAAGGTGAGTTAACCTCTCATTCCCGCAGGAGAACGTGATGCAGTGACCTGCAAAAGGTTAAGAATTTACGATGCATTGCTCCGTCATGTCTGCGACTCTCGTGCTCGGAGTGCAACCGTACTTTGATAGATGTTTCTGACTTTTGCTGAGGCTGCACATCTAACCACTGTCTCAAAAAACCCTTCTCCCCTGCAGCTCATGACTTTCTGGGACGCTGCTCATGTCCCACAACCATCAAGTTCGTCAAAGGCAACATGTCAGATTTCCAAATCCTTGAGAGGCAGCCTGGATGTGATAAAACTGAATTAATGTAAGTTTAAAACAAGTTTTTTTTGGTGGGGGAGGGGGGATATATGCTTTAGAGTCCCGTCAGTTGTGTTGACTTTGATTCTGACTTCTTGTTTGGGATATTTCAGCATCACCATGATGAGGCCAGACAACACCACCCAAATGTTCTGCATGAACATGGAGGGGAAGATGGCCCAGGCTTTTGTCAAGTGCTGGGAAAGGTGAGTGGCACTTTGCACACGATGCACACAAAACATCACCGACCGTCATGTAGGCGCCACCATCTGCACTTTTTCTTCTTCCTTCATGCTGCTGAAAGTTTGAAACACAAAAAGTAGGCACACAAACTTTTTTTTCTCCATAAATGTAATAAACTGCATCTGAGCCGACTGAATCCTCCAGCAGCTGCACGGCTCTCACACAGCGTCGGGGCTCTTTGTTTAATTTGGCCCCAAGATGCGGAATAGATTTCTGTGGCTCCAAGTTTACTCTGCAAAAAAACCCTGAAATCTTTCTGCAGATTTGCAGGGAGGGAGTTTATTTTTAATTTTTATATTACCTAAACTCAGCTCAACAAATCTCATGACACATTAACATGTGACTCCCCTCCACGAACCTCCAGATGTTTTGTATTAAGTTCTCTGGCTCACTCACTTTTTTTCTTCTCGCTCCTCTCAAGGATAAACAAAAACGAGAGCCGTAAGATGGAGTGCATTGACAGGAAGAGGAAAGTGGACCACAGGACCTCGGACGACTGAAAGGACGCCGGGTTTGGGAAAACTGTCTGGAGAGCGAAGCTTTCACCGAACTCCTGGGACGAAGAGGAGGAGGAGGAGGAAGAGGAGGAGGTGATGAAGACAGGAAAGGACTGAAAATGATCTGTACTGCACTAATAGCAGCAAGTCTGTGTAAGAAGGCCACTGTTGAGATTATTTATGTTGATATATTTATTTAAAAGTTTTTTATTGCAATCCTTTTTTTTTTAAAACAAACGTCCAAGCAAATAAACTTGATTTTCATACAACTCTGTGCTTTCTGGTTCCTTTTTTTTTTTTTTTATGTTTTTTTTTTTTTATTTTGTTCTTTTATCGTGGCCTTCTGGCAACGAGGAAACATTTAAATTCCTGGTTTGGATCCTGCGAAGCATCTGTTTTTCCTGTTCTGGCTTTTACTTAAACCCTCCTAATGAAACCTGTGGCTCACCACCAGCCAGCGTTTTCTGCAGCAAACAAACACGTTATCGTTGTGCAGAGAAGACGCAGCTGGCACCTCGAGGACACTGAGGTGACTTCGTTGCAGGGGGGACGGAGGGGGGGACGACAAATTAATTGTTATCGTTGAAAAAAACTGCTCGCTCCTCTCGGAGAAGTGGAGGGGAGGTGCGGGAGGGGTTTTGCTTTGCACGATGACAATTAAATGATGCCCATGAGAATGTTTGACCACAGCTGTTTGCAGCAGCTGCAGGCCGGATGACACAGAGAGGAAGGGGGGGTTCCGGAAACGTCTTCGTGATGAGTTACGGCAAAGAAAAAAAGTCTTAAAATTTTTGTCTTTAATGTGAATTCTTGAGATAAATGTGTCCCCTGATGGCTCAGGAAGTCTGCCGGCGTCTGACAGCAGCCGGCAGGCCGAACGCAGATCAGTAAAAAACCCGCTCGCTCTTCTCTGACCACGTTTACGAGCCTCCGTCAGTTTTTTTTTTTCGGCCCTTGAAACTGCGGTGCAACAGGAAAACTGAAGGTGGTCGTTGAAGCGATCCCGCAGCTGGTCGTGACGTCGGAAGTCAGATTAAAAAAAACAGCTTTCCGACGGATTTTCGCCTAAAGATCCTTTCCTATCTCGCACTTACAGCTGTTGCGTGTTTTGCATGCGTGTGCATATTTTTACATATTTCACGAGGCGATAAAACAGATCGCGGACATTCAGGATGTCTCCGTGTCTTCCTCCGACTGCCTCCATGGATCAAGGCTCTGCGGGGGGCCCCCCCACCATGTGCTGAGGGGCCTCTTCCATGCTGAAGATGGTTCTTTTATGACTCTGTTTGAGGTCCCTTGTCACATGCGACAGAATAAATTATCATCCCCTCACGGTATTTCTTCATAGATAAGAATGTGAGCATTTTAAAGTGCCTGAAGTTTGCTCATAAGTTAACGCCGAGCTTTCTGTTTGAGTTCTACGAGCCAGCTGGGCTACCTTTATTATATAAGGGCTGCCAACTCTCGAGCTTTTCAGGCTCGGTCACGCTTTTTCACGCTGCCTTAACAACCTCACACCGAATAAGAGAAAAACTCAAAAGTCGCTCCTTTAGCCGAGCGTTTTTTCCATATTTCAGCACCGACATTCATTCGCAAAAAGATTCTGTTTCAGTGGCTTTAGAGTCAAAACGTGACAAAACAGATCGAATGTATGTTGAGTTTTGTCACAATTCTTTGCTCCATAATTTCATTTTACAAACTATAATGAAATGAGTTAGATGACGGTCTGATCAGGCGTCACATCTTGCATCTCTTCTCTGGGAGCTAATTAAAGGGTCAGTTCAACCAAATTACTACTAAAGTCCATATTTTCTCCAAAACTTCCTTTAGTCTCCAGTCTGGCATTTTTATCGTCGCCATCTTGGTTTTTTTGGAGCCTGAAGCGATCTCATTTGGACGAGCTGGGGAGGAGCGAAGGGTGGATCTGACTGTTGAACCTGAGGACAATATGCTCCGCCCACCTATAGCACAAACCTGACCTGCACCCCAGGCGTGTCAATCGAAGCAGACAGGGCACCAAACATAGCTCTTTTTGAGGCCTAATAACTAATCAGTAATGGAATTATTTTCAGAAGTTTGTGTGTGTTAATTAAGTTCAGGGCCAAGAAGATACTTTTGTTTGTTCTTGTGAGCAACAAACAAAGTAAACTGCTGGAGCTTGACTGATTCTGTGCTGCTGGCCCTTCTAAGAGCAGGAAGAGCGGGCATGTTTATATCTCTGCTTCCCCCAGAACCAGGAACAAAAACATGCACCTCAGGTTGGTTGGCGCCGCGGTCGTGGCAGCCTGTTGCAGCAGCTCCCCCTCGGGAGGCTGCTGTAGCGAAATAATTTCCCCTCGGGGATTAATAAAGTACAATAAAATAAAAAAAAATAAAAAAAAAATAAAAAAAAACCCAACCCTCCCAATCTCACACTAATTGATAGTGGAAATTTGACAGTTTAGGTGTTTCTTGTGTTAAAGTCAAGTCAGCTTGAAACGTGAAAATTCAGCCAGAGGCCGTGTTAGCTCGCACGCCGCTCGGGGAAAGTTTGTCTTGTTCAGTCAATAAACTCAAAAGTAACCAGCTGAAAATGGAAAGCCTGCTTTTGTCTACCTCTGCCACTGTTTTTGTCACCATTTTACTATTTTGGAGCCAGAAGGGACCATATTCGGATGGGCTGGGGGAGGAGCAAGCGGTGGATCTGACTCAATCTGATTGGGACACTATGCCCCGCCCACCGATGGCGGAAACCGGACCTCACCAAATGTCAACTGAATAGTCACGCCCCCTAAACATACCGGTTTTTGAGGCCTAATATTTAATTAACAAAGAAATTATTTTCAGACGGACCAGAAAACTAATAAGAAGGAGCCACTTGAGCGAATGACGCCATAAAGACTCGTGGAAACAATATATTGACTTATGAGAGAAGTTGAATGGGAGTCTATGGAGGTCAGAGCCTTTTTTTTGGAGCTGACCCCTGGTGGCCCTCAGTGGTATTGCACTTTAAGGCACTTCTGTATTGGCCTAATTTTTCAGACCCGTTAGTTCACGCAGTAAATTTGGGTCTACCAAAAATCGACATCCCCTGAAGAAAACCCCTGCACGGGGCGCTGTCACTGCAGAATTATCCTAAGTTATTTCTTTATTTTTGACCAAAGCCAATCAAAACAAGGTGACGTGTTCTACTGACACCGGAGCATAAATCAAATGGACTTTTATTTTGGTTTTAGCCTCATTTTTTTATGTAACCGCTCATAGACACACGTCATCACAGACGGCAGACATCGTTTCTCAGGCTGATAAAAGGCAAAAACATTGATTGATGAGATAATGTACAAAATGACTGCCGCACTTTGTACTGATCTCGAATAAAGGCAGCACATTCATCCCCCTCGGCTGTCTGTCGATTAACGCCAACGCGGAGATGCTGAGTGGGTTATCGATTGGCTGGATTGAGCTCGTTCGGCCTCTCAGCGACGCCGGCTTCCTCCCGGCGATCGGCTGAGCCAACACGTCTTGATTTTTGGCCATTAACTTCGGCCGGACAGATAAAGTTTGCTGGAGAATATCAGAGCTGCCGCGGCTTCACTCCGGGGAAATCAGAGAGCGGAGCGGTCCGGGTCGGACCACGGGAGTGTGGGAAAGAATAGATCCTCGATAAGCCCACTCCTTCTCCGGGTGCTCGGGCTGTGCTCGCTCCGTCTGGCTCTTCACACAAACACACACACACAAACACACACACGGTCTCACACAGATACAAGCACAACAAACGTATGCTAAAATATAAACTACATGGTAGAAAAGTCCCCCACGGGTTCAAACAGCCTCCACAACTGAGCCGCTGCACGAACGTTCACAGACACTCGGCAGTGCTGGTTCACTGCTCCGCTTCAAGACAACAAACAGGAAGTCCTTCAGCAACAGACCGAGGCTGAGCTGAAGGCTGAGACCTCCAGGTTTAGTTACCCAGGTCCCATCGAAAAGGTCTCGAAGCTTTACACGCCGGCCACGATATTCTGGACCACATTAACATAAGCCAGCTCCATCATCTCAATGCCAACTGCGAGATGTGGCTGCGGGAAAGCATCGTCTTGGTAACAGTCAACATCTTTTAGATGACCTCAGGTGACCATGTTGCAGTGGCATCTGTTCTGGGAGAGACCAGATGAATATCGAATACAACTGAAAGCTCAGGATAGAACCAGAAAGCGGTTTCCACATGACATGTACTCGCGTAGGACACCAAAGTATTATTTTGAGGAACTTTACTTGAGTATTTCCATTTTATGGTATGCTACACTTTTACTCCTTTGTAATTTAAAGGAAATGTCTGTACTCCTCTCTTTAGTCCACTATCCTTTATTTACTAGTTACTGTGTAGAATCATATTATTAATACAAATTCTAATATTCAACTAATAAGTCATGTTGAGATGGTGAAAGACTCCAGTGGATTAAAACGTAATACAAATTAGGCCCATCTTTACCAGCTAAAGCCTTAAAGTGATGTATGCAAACCCTAACCCTTATTCTGCATAATATTGAGGACTTTTAGATTTGACTTTATTCATCCCACAGTGGGGAAATTTACTTTTTTCACGTTATATTTTAATCCTAATCCTTCATATTTGCTTTGATTTAAGTAAAATTGCCAAAAGCAGGGATTGTACTTGCTGCTTTTACTTTTTCCAGTCATGCTGAGCCAAGTCTGTGGGCAGGACGGGTGCGCAGGGTGCTGCTGCACCCCCTGTTGGATGGTGGAGGACCTGCACGTCCACGAATATAAATTAAACAAAATAAAATAAAAGAAGTTTTGCTTTATTTTTATTGTTTATGTCAACACATTAATTACGTTTTTCTGTTATTATGTTTCCGGTCGGTCGAAGTCCGATTTGGAACCTTCCGTCTGACCGGAAATTACGTAAGAGACCGGAAAGGCCGAAGTGCAACGTCAACAAAATGGCGGCTCAAAAGCGATTTTTCTTTTTTCTTTTTTTTTCTTTTTCTTTTTTAGGATTTCTATATGACGCAGATGAAAATAAAAGAGGGGAAACCGAGCGGATTAGAATCAACAACTGACGAGAACACACAATGACAGACGAACACACTCCTCCGGGACTGACTGTCTGTAAGGGAGCTGACGGGAGCTAACGGGAGCTAATGCTAACGGCGCCAAGGAAGGACCGGAAATAAGGTGAGTTTATTTGTACACAACATTTCATACACAACTGCAGTTCAAGGTGCTTCACACGAGGTATAAAGTGACTTTCGGCCCGACATGACTGTGTTTCAGAGGCTGTAGCGGTCTCAGTTTAAAAGCTCCTCTGGAGATACTGGGGTTTAACGAGAGGCCTCAGCTGGAACCAACCGGGTCCCGTCAGCTTGTCGGGGAACAACAACAACAAAAAGGGAGTTAAATAAGTCGACAGAGAGCTGAACTGCTTCTCAAATTGAAGGTTCAGGTTCCAGCTGTTAGTTGTTGAACACCACTTCTGTGTGGCTGATGCTGTTGACCTGCTGTCCCCCCCCCCCCTAAAGACTCCCTGTCCCCCCCTAAAAGAGACACAAACTGGTCTGTGGTGGTCTCTGAGGGTTCAAGGCAGAAAAATACAACCAATAAAACAAATATAAATATAAATATACTCTATATACTATATAGAAATATAAGAAAAGTCAAATAGTTTGATGCTTTTCCTGTGAATACTGGCTCACGTCAGCGGTCGAGACTCTGACCAGCAACCAGCTTTTATTTTGAAAAGTTTTCTGACATAATTATTTGTCCTTTGAATGTTCATCAAGGTAAACAACTTATATTTTTTTAAAGGGTCCTAATCATATATGTATGAAACATGTCCAACCACAGCAGATATCATGTGTACAGATCTCCCCCCCCCCACACACACACATTGCGTCATGCCCACAGTACACCCTCCCTCCCCTCCTTCCTCCCCTCCTTCCTCCCCCTGTGTGCAGAGCTGAGGAGTGCGAGGGTTCATAGTGCATTTAAAATCATGCAGTGTCCCTCTGTTACCATTTGGAGGCGCCAACGTGTTGAGTTACTCAGCATTTCTTTTAATTTTTTTATTTATTTAAAGCCGAGATCCCCCCCCCCCCCCCCAAAAAAAAAAAGACAAACAAAAAAACCTCATCAGAATACACATTCACACCGTGATGTCTTGATGTTGTTCAGTGGCTCAGGTGAGCACAAATGTTTTCCTCCTTCGCTGCGAGGACATGAGTTGGATGTGAAACGGTATCTGTATTTATTTATTTTTTTTACATCCCTTTAGTATCCTACTCTGCGGTGAAAGTGCTTCACAGGTTGTAATTGCAGGTACATGCTGCATTTTAATTAAGTCTCAGGCCAAAATAATTAGTTGTATTCTTACTGGATTAAATCTCAACACGATCGAAGTATCTGATTTGGTTCATGGCTGCATTCGCTCCTCTTTAACTTCAAAATGACTGAAAAAGCTTGAATGGGAGTCTATGGAGGTCCTGTGGTAAAAAAAAAAAATAGTGTGATTGAACATATATGTGTTGCCATAGATGCCAGCAAATGTAAGAAACCTGCTCATTACAAAGCGAGGAGCTTTCGTTCTGGTGCTTTTGGGATCTTAAAACGTTTTACCCCGTTTGAAAACGTGAAGCTTTGTGCTTTCAAACATTTCAGAAACGGGCCGACGCCGTTCAAAATCCAGCTGAAGATTTTTCCTCTTTGCCTGCGTTCAGGGTCGTTGAGGGGTTAATTATCAGATCAGCTGCAGACTGGCTTTTTTAAAAAAAAAAAATTTATCATCTCTTAAATACTTCTCACAAAAAAAAACAAAAAAAAGTCTTTGTGGTGCTGCAGTGAAAACAGTCACAGCTTCCCAGAGTCTTTCGGCCGGAATTCTTCAGACATTTTTTCTTGGCTCCAGTTTTGGTGCATTTGCACTTTATATGCCATCTTTTAAGTTTATTATAATTCAACATCAGTCAGTAGTTTCTTAGATGCACGTCTTCATTCCTTTTTTTTTTTCTTTTCTAAATGCTGCGTGCTTTACGGGACTTTGGGCCCCCAAAATAATGAAGAATAAAATCAATGTTAACAGTTGTGCGCACAGAAAACCTTCAGATGTTCGCCAGTTAATAAAACAGCCACACACACACACACACACACACACACACACACACACTCACAGCCACACACTCACAGCCACACAGCCACACACACGCGCTGGTAGATTTAGCCTTAAACTACTTTGTATTAGAAGTTTTTTTTAATTTTTACTTGATATTGTGCTGCTCTTACTTCATATCGTAGTTGTACTTGCTGCTGTGCGCTCTGGAAAGACA
Source organism: Embiotoca jacksoni (assembly GCF_022577435.1). NCBI lineage: Eukaryota > Metazoa > Chordata > Actinopteri > Embiotocidae > Embiotoca > Embiotoca jacksoni. Next base: position 723,220 of record NW_027185388.1, on the reverse strand, counting down.
GCAGGCTGTATATTAAGTGTGTGTCCCTCCTTTGTTGTTCATCCTGAGGCTTTCTCTCTTTGTCAAACAGTCACGGGTCTGAAGACCGGGAGGATGTCGTATCTCGTCAAGACGACAAAAACCTCTGGATTTTGTCTGTGCTGCAGCTCTCTCTGCCTCTCGGGCAAACAAACACATGGATTTGATCACACTATCATGAGGCTCTCCTCTTAACGCTCTCCCATCAACAGGGCCGCTCAGCCATGTTGAAACACACCTCCTGCATATTTCAGTGTAATTACCATCGTGAGCTTCGGGCCTCTGTCTGCAGCTCAGAGGCTGTAAACCTCAAGCCGCAAACCAGCACATGAAAGGGAGGGTTACTGAGTGCTACGAAAAAAAAAAAAAAAAATCCTCTTCACCCCGGTCGGAGCCGGTCCTCCGAATCGTCTCTGACTCAAATTGCTCCCAAAGACGCTGATCCTTAGCATGTTTGCAGGCCCCTGAGCAAACTGCCGATGGAGTCGGGCTGCGCCACCTGTGAACCGGCGAGCAGCTCACTCTCGGCCTCCCCCTTCAAGTCTCGGCACCAAAGTGGATGCTCTCAAGAAGGTGCCGACTCTCTTCCTCTTATCGATCAGCGAACATGATGTATGAAAGCGCTGTCATCCTGTTGCTCGGTGTTTCAGCTCTTAAGGCACTTATTACACGGCTCTCCCCGGCTGTCAGGCCGTCGTAGGCTCTTGTGAAGTGATTCCTTTCCCCCAACAAAGCAAACACTTGCCCGACGCACCATCTCCAATGCTATTCGATCTGTGTGTGTGTGTGTGTGGGGGGGGGGGGGGGGGGGAAGCATTTCATGTTCTCACAGTTGCTGCTGATAATTTGTCAGGCGCTTTGTAAAGGCTGCGACAAGCATGTTTAAATTTTAAACATTCTGCGGCAAAGCGCTGGTCCTGAAAGGAGACTCTGCATTTTATTTCCATGATATTATGTGTCGTTCTCTTATCCCTTTGAAGTTTATAGATAGCTTTGCGAAGGAGGGTTAAAAAAAGACCAGTGCTACTGTCGCCCATGGAATAAAATGCACTCTTGTACGCTGGAACAGATAAAAATCAAAGTTATGTGAGAGCTGTCACTCGGCTCTCTGTAGTCCGACACATCCATGCGGTGCATCAGATGGAGAGAAACTTTTTTTTTTTTTTAAAGGAAAAAAAAAGAAGCACACATTGTTCCTCCTGATGTTTTATTTATGTGAATGGAAGCCACCCAGTCGCTTGTTGATGGAGCTGTCAGACAAAAGGAAAAGTGTAAATTGGCCAAACATGTTTGTGTGGTGCAATATTTATGGAGCCCTGTTGGAGCACTGGCTTTCATGCGCTCTGCCATTGCTCCGGCAGGGGGCGGGCGGGGGGTTGAACGCGGACACCGATTCAACGCGGCCCAAAAAACAACAACAAGAGCAGGCACAACGCAGAAGTATGTCGAGAACGGCGCACGCAAGAATACGACTTCTTACGCGATGGAAACGTGTCAGGACGTCGCTGTCGGCTCAGGAGTCACTTTCGTACCCGACCCTCCGGTCGTTTGGCACGTCGGAAAACCTTCCACCTCAGAATGTGTTGATTTATTTTTTTTGTTACCTGCTCGTCCGCAGGTTGGATAAATCCCACCCTTCTCTAGGTGAACACCACAAAAGTTGTCAAGCAAAAAGAGCAATCCTGACAAGGTGACATTTGCTGATGTTTTTGTGTGTGTGTTTGTGACAGAGTCCTGGGTGTGAGACAGCCGGAGGCTTCAGGAGGGGAAGGGGGGGCCGAGGGAGGAGGGGGGGGGTGGGTGTTGAGGGGTAGATGGACCTCTCTGCCAGCCCAGGTTGTCAGTCATGGCTGCTTCCTCGCTCCATAAATAAAGGATGGTGCATCCACCCCAGCTGCTCCCCTCGCTCCCCACGCCTCCCTTTTTCAGCGGTGACTTGGACGCCCGGAGTCGTGGGAGGGTGGGGGGGCCGCGTACGTGCCGCTTGTCATTGTGCGGGTAGGTGGGGGTAGCAGAAAACACCGAGCCCGGCCCGCTGTGGCAATCCCACCGACTTTATAACTACTGAGTAAACACAAAGCTGCTGGCCCGTGACTCTGAATGCTGAACCACATCGCAGGATGAATGAATGATGCGGCCTCACGGGGCGCTCAGCCAAAGATACTTTCCTTGGCAGTGTCACACAACGGCAACGAGGTTATCACGGCAGCGACGCGCTTTTCAGCCCGGGCCGGCTTTCCATACGAGCGGATTTCGGAATGATTGTTTTAATCATAGTCATAATAGCCGCCGTGCACGCTATGCAAATAATATTTCAATCAAATAGATTGGATTTTCTTTCCACCTGATGTACCGCTGGCCGACTCGGGAGCTGCACGCTGCGCTGCATGTGGCTTTGATTTACAAGGACGAGAGAGAGAGAGAGGTTGGGTGGGTGGGTGGGTGGGTGGGAGGGGGGTGGGTGGGAGGGGGGTGGGGGGGGGGGAGAGCAGAAATCCACAGCCTGCCTGGGGATTGTTTCTGGTCACTGGTTCAGGTCCCTCGCCGCTGACGCCCTCTGTCAAGTTGTTGAGATGCAGTGTGAGATGCAGCAAACACAAATCCTCCCTGCATCTCTTTTTTTTTTAACACACACACACACACACACACACATGCAAACACACACGTTCGTGCACACAGAGACACAGTGGCAAGTTTAAACTGCGCCTCTCTCTAAGCCTCTCCTTTTCTCTCTATCTTCCTCGGCTTGTTGGTGAATTTGCATGTGCTGCTGCTCACTGACAAGATTAGTTAGAGGGTGCAGTGATATCTTACAATGCAGTACTGTTCACTCTGCCTGTTTTTTTTTTTTTTTTTTTTTCTAATCCCACTCCGGTCCTACCGCACTGCAAATGCCGCAAAATGAGGCTGCCATTAATGTTTTTTAGTTTTTTTTTTTTTTAATTCCAATGTTTTGATGCCAAAATAATGCACACGTGTCTGGAGCTTCAATGAAAGTCGTCAAATTGCTGATTTGCTTCAATTGTGATAAGTCAGCCTGTCTAGAGAAGTAATCTAATTAAAGATATATTGTTAAATGAAATCTGACACTTCCCCCCCCCCTCCCCGCTCCTCCCTCCCCTCCCTTCAACACACATGCCCTGCACCTGCTGATCTCCGCCTTCAGGGGGCAGCGACACCCTCCTCTAATGGCGGCGCCGTCATCAGCATGCTGCTGCAGCCCCGTGCTCCCGCCACCTCTCGCCGTGCCCACTGTAAGAAGGAGTCGCGGCTTACAGCGGTGAATTCATTAACCTTTTCGCCACTCCCACTGAAAGCACACGGCGGGCCGGTCGGGAAACAAACCCCCCCCTCATCACTCGGAGCAGTTTAGTGGAAGAGGACGGAGGAGGGAGGGGGGTGGGAGAGAAAGAAAGAAGGAAGCGGGGGCAGGACCTCATTTGTCGTTATCTTAAAAAAAAAAAAAAAAAAATGTCATTTCACATCAGATGGTTAGTTATTCAGCGGCGCAAGGTGTGTTTACGGGTGTGATGAACGATCGAGGGGCCGTCCGGAGGTCGACGCGGTACGCTATCAGACAGGCGGCAAAATTTTGGGATTGAACTTATAATTGTCTCACTTGAGACTGTCTGATGGGCTTTCTGCACTTCAGGGAGCTTTCAGTTGCTGTTTGTGTCAGTGTGACCAGTGTAGCAAAGGAGAACCACCAGGAGAGTGACGGAGCGCCTCATGTCGTCTCGCTGCAGAGAGAAAACGGCCATTTGTTTAAAACTTCAGTCTCAGATTTGAGTCGTGCCGCGTCGTAGCTTCTGTTAATATCCACTGCAAAACGCACGCGCACTCGCTTCAGACATTTTTTGCTTAAACTTGGTGTCATAAACCTTTAATTACCCTGCGCACGGAGGCAGCTGTCGTTCCTGGCTTCTGTCGCGACTTCTTTATCAAAAGGTTGCGGCTATAGAAGCACGTAAGGCTTTAAAATATAATAAATCAGACTGTTTAATTTTTCATTTAAATAACAAATTGCCACGACAAAATCATAATATTTTGTGACACCGCATTGTCAAGATCGCATTTCTGTTTTGTCACAGAACACATCATGAGGTGGCCGGAGGCCTATTGCAGAGAACAGAGGATACGCTGCCGCACAAATATTACATTACAAGATCCAGAAAAGCTGACAGAATTCAGTTTGAATGTGAAGCGACGTCCGTGTGAATCTTGTCCTGCGGGCACCGAAGTCTGCCAGAGAATTAGAGGGAGACAGCCATGAGATCAAGAAGAATTAAAACCGGTATAGGAGGATGTGCGAGTCTCCTGTGAAAGGAGGTTAACGCAGGAGACAGTTAGGCAGGAAGGAGGATAAAAAAAAAAAAAAAAAATGAAGTGACAAGGGGGAGGTGGGAGAACTCTTGAGTTTGGAGTTGGAGAAAGTTCCAGAGGCCAGCGTGAGAGCTAATGGGGAGGAACCGGTGTGACGGGAAAGGTTTTAATGAGCGAGACTGGAGAAGAGGGGGAAGAGATGAAGGTGAAGCCGAGGGTGGAAAAGGGCAGCCGCTCGGCCTCCGCCCACGAACACGTGCTCAAAGCAGCCGACCTGCTCCGATAGGAACTACCGCGCCTCGTTCAAACCTGCCGAATACCTGCGGCGTTATGATAATGGCTTGTACAAAGTTCAGACCTATTCGTCTAATCCGCGGCAGGAAAAACAGTCAATTCTTCGAGCTATTCCTTTGAATACGAAGCTACAGCTAGTTAGCTTAGCTTAGCAGTGAAGACAATAAACGTACATTTTTGCAGTTATGACGAGTTTTTAAGCCTTTTTGGACAGGCTAGCTGTGTTCCCTTTGTGTCCAGTTTTTGATGCAAGGCGAATGATCTACTTACTTATCAGCTAACTCTAAAATTGGCGACCTATTCCTTTATACATTTAACCAAGTCATCCTTATAGCCTCAGACCCTGATTTCAAATACGAACCTGCATTTGCTTTTGTTGAGATAAACTTAAGCATCTACTGTTCAATCACAGACTCAACTTGGAGAGCAGAAATGATATTATTCCACTACTGTGTGTGTGTGTGTGTGTCGTTGACAGTCTCGGCTGTACGAACCGGCTGTCGGCCTCGCAGGCGCGTTTCTTTTTCTTGGACAGCGGCGGTGTTGGAAAGCGTTGCCTCTTGACTGATAGGTCAACCACACCCTTAATTGGTTCAGAACTCCCTGGTGCCCAATTTGAGGATCTCCTGCTCTCTGTACTGTCCACCATCACTGTGTAGCTCAGGTGGGAATCTTGTCAGGGAGATACTGATCCCTCTTCAGCACTCTGCTCTGAGTCACCCACCCACACACACACACACACACACACACACACACACACACACACACATTTTTTTATTCATATTTTTTTTGGTCCAGAGTGTTGTTGCAGATTCAACAAGATGAAAATAAGGCCTTTGAGTTTGTTTTGTTCTTTGAGCTAACAATTAAAAACCAAGTGTTACTAAGACAAAGTAAATCTGACTCGATCTGATTGGAAACCAGACGGTACTACGTCCCGCCCACCAATGGCACCACAGGCCCGTCAATCAAACAGACACGCCCCCAAAAATGCTGCTTCTTTTTTTTTTTTTTTTTAAGGCTTATTTTGTAATTAATGACAGGATTATCTTCAGATTGACTGACAGAAAACTAATAAGAAGGAGCGACTAGAAAAACCTAAATTACTTGTGGAAAAAAAAATTGACTTCGAATTTTATGATACTAGTTGAGTGGGAGTCTATGGAGCTGGCTGCTTTTTTTTTTTGAGCCAACCCCTAGTGGCACTCGGTGGTATTGCAGCTTGGCCCCGCTGATGTGGAAGACATTTATTTCTGCCTAAAACAAAGCAGAAGTTTTGCTTTGTATGTGTGTCCTAAAAGATTGAAATTTTGGCACTGAATGACAAAGCCTATCAAGAGTCGATAGCATTTTCCGCCGTTCGCTCGATGCGTTTACCCATCTCTAATGCGGCCCAAAAAAACAAAATGTGTTGATTAGTGGGAAGGTTGGTGAAATAAACGGTACTGTGCGATAACGACGTAAGAGACGTTAACAAGATGGCTATCGGCGGTGAGCGTTTGATTAATGCTGTGCCTTCAGGACATCGCATGCTGCAGTACATGTGGACCGAAACTCATTGGGAGGCAGCTAACGCAGTCACTAATCAGCCCTGGAGCTGCAGTGTGTGTGTGTGTGTGTGTGTGTGTGTGTGTGTGTGTGTGTGTGTGTGTGTGTAATCATGAGCACACACGGAGGGGGTGGGTGGTGGTGGTGGTGGTGGGCAACAAGTAGACATCCCTTATTAATGGCATTCCTGGGAAGAAGTGTTAGCTGAGCCGCGGGGCTGGTGGACTTAAAGCACAATTAATGTGATCCGCGGTAGCAGGTCTTGGCCCGCATTCAGTTTTCTCTCAATCAACCCCGGCCGACACTTTATCTGTTCCCGTATCCACTAATCTAATCAGCTGGGTGATTGCTCTTTCTCCCTGTTCACCTTCCAGTGAGTGATATTTAAAAAAAACAAAAACAACAACCCACAAAAAAAAAAAAAAAAACCACGAGTCGGCTGCAGCGCCCCCCGAGACTGTAATCGTGCTCCGGGTTCCCAAGACGTCCGCCCCTCCGCCATTATCGTGCCGGACGTCCGCTGACGGACGTGCCGCCCACCGCTCCCGACGTATGACACGCTAAGTAGATGTATTGTTCGAGGACGCTGTGAACACGGCATACAAGGGCCGTGTGCTTAACAATATGAAAATGTATCGCCCTCTTCACGCCTCGTTGGTTTCGGCGCCTCTCGGCGACCTCATCACTTTGAAATTGCATCTGATGAAAAGGGAGAAATATCATTTGGTTTGAAATAGGCACGCTGCATTTCACAGACAATTAGCCGCGTAGCCACCACGCCGGACTTTCTCCAATTTCGCACCGCGAGTCAAAAGAGTCACCCCAACCACGTTTGGCCCGAACAAATTAAATCCCCTTGTAGCTATGCGACTGTGAAATTAATAGTAAAAAGAGACCCTCTTCAAAAGTCTATTAAAGTGTCCACGGTGATACTTCAGAGTTCAGCCGCTGAAAGAAAGAAGTGGGTGCTGATGAGACCTCTGGTTAGCCACCAGTTATAACTGTTAGATGCCACTGGAAGTTCGACGTTCATTATCTCCACCGACGCTGCGGGTTTAATCAAAACATCAACAGTGTCAGAGTGTCCGCTCGCATCTTCCATCTGCAAAACATCTGAATAAAAAGAATAATCGTAGTTTAACTGAAGTGTTTATTCAAAAAAAAAAGAAAAAAAAGAAGTAAAAATCGGTCTTTAAGCACTCAAACAGTGAATGCGCTCTCGTTGATGACGTCAAAGATCAGAAGCTACTTTTAAATGTAGATTTAAAACTGTTTACATTTTGCCTCTTGCCTGCAGGCTAAAGGACGCACGATGCTACGCTCATACGTTTTTATCACTTATACTTAACGTAAAGCCGCCCAAAAAAAAAAAATCCCAAAAGATTTTGGTGAAACGGCTTCGCCGAGATCATCTTCTCGTTCGCTGATTTACGACGGACGGCGGCGAGGTGTCCGGGCCTCCGATACGACGGACGGCAGTAAGTGGTAGCGCGCTCAAAGCGGTTCACTTCGGACGTTACGCGTCGATCAGATGTGGCGGGAAGTGTTTCTCGACCGAGGCGCCGAAGTCCAAACGGGCGCCGTGACATCGCCGACCTCGGGCGTGGCCACGAGTCGCAGACATCATTGAATTGAATTTCAGCAAACCCGAAGTCGCCTGAATGTAAACGGGAAAATATGAAGTTATATTCATGGCTTCTCCGTTCCGCTGTTTGCTTTTTAAAGGGAAGCAAATAGCGTCCGTGCGCCTCCCCGTGACTCCGGTCGACCGAATGTTGTTCGCTGCGAGAGATAAGAAATTATTTACCGAGCTGCTTTTTTTTCCCCCTCAAACTTTCCTCCCCCCGTATCTTTAAAAAGAAAATCATTTCCCATCCGGCAGATACAAAAGGCCTCGATGGATTAGCGTTGCGTGGTCTCGTCGGACATCAGTGTTTCTTTTGTTAATCGGCCGCTGAAAAGCCCCCCCTCTCCCCCCACCCCCCTCCACCCCCGCATGCTCCTACCTGCCTTCGGAGAACACCGGGGACTCATTCATGAAAAATTGATCTCTTTCTCATGTAGCATTTACCAGGGGCTTAGAGTTCAAGACCTTCTGCATTGTACAAACACCCGGTCCAAGCCCCCTCCCCCCCTTCTCTGCCCCCCCCCCCTCAGGGTAAGGGAGACATATGCATACTGAGGTGCTCTGAGGTGAGACATTAAATCAGTCTCGCTTTTGCGCTCAGAACATTATACTTTCAGTTTTTAATTTTCCCGGAGGAGCCCCACAGAATAACGCTAAAAGGTTTTTTTTTGCATTCGGGGACAGTCAGGTGGATGAATGGGAGATAAGTTGGCTGCTCCGACTGCTCTGGCGAAAATGCGGAGGGAAGATTCTATTGTTGAACAGGGAATGAGAAATGGAACAACAATAGCGCCGCACAACAATCGCCGGGGCGCCGGCTTTATAGACCCTGTTTAGCCACGGGCCTACACACATATTTCGCAGACAATTACCTGCGCTGCCATCCTGCCTGCAGCCCCCTCCCCCCCCGCCCCCCCGTCACCACCTCCAACCCCCATCCCCCCCCCCTCCCTCCCGCCACACACACACACACACAAGCACACACACGGGAGCTTTTGTGCCGTTCCTAGTTGGGCACCGACAGATGAAATCAGTCAACATATCAGCATGAAGTGCCTCGTGTGATGCTGTCTGTTCATTGTGAGTTGGTTTCATTACTAATCCGTTTGTACCCCGGAGAGAATACAATTTCTCGCCAATGGAAAAAACTTGTATATCTACTAAAAGCGATGGAATAGAAATGCCTGATGGATTCATCATGTCTTTAAAAAAGGCAATCTGGTTCAACTCAACGCAGCGATAATGTAGCATGTGTGTCACGTGCAGGGGAAACTTCCCAGACGTGTTTGCTTTCACAATTATTACCCGAGTTGACTGCGATCATTTTGCGTAATTATTGAAATTGTTTCCATTCATGTCTATTAAAACAACTTAATGGAACTGTCACATTTTCCACGACGTTGTTTGAGGTTTTGACTCCTTTAACGACGTCATCTCGTTGCTCTCTTCTTCTTCTGTTTTGGTTTATTCGCACGAAAGAGGAGGACGGCCGTAACCTGACTGCACCACAGGCCTGTCAATCAAACAGACACGCCCTCCCAAAAAATTCCACTTTTTGAAGCTTCTTTTGTAATTAATGACGGGATTATTTTCAAATTGACCGCCACAAAACGAATAAGAAATAGCGACTTTAGCTCAAAACACAGAAATAACTAAATGTTTTGACTTTGTATTTAATGAGAAGTTGAATGGGAGTCTATGGAGCCGGCGGCTTTTTGGGGCCGACCTCTAGTGGCACATGGTGGTATTGCACTTCAAGGCTCCTTCGCAGCGGCCTCATTTTTCAGACCCAGTAACTACGTCTACTTTTCTACACAGTCTAAGGCTCCAACGTCGTACATTGTTTATCATGATCATTTGTTTGGTGTATTTTAGTAATACACCTGATTTGCCTTAAAGGAAAACAGAAATGCAAATATGCTCAGATGTTCATTGCCATTGAATTAACTCTTCTTCAAATAGTGCATTATTAAACATGATTAAACTGATTACTCTCATACTATAAGATTAGCATAAAAGCAAAAGAATTGGGATTTTAATTTAATTTTAATCTTACTCTATTTTATTTGTATATACTGTGCATTTAATTTTTTTTTTTTTTTTTTATTTTTTTTTTTTACATTTATACTTTTGCTACCTATTTTTATTCTGTAATTTTCACTGCTTTTGCCGTATCTTCCACGCTGCTGTAACGGAACAATTTCACCTCGCTGGATCAATAAAGTATATCTATTTATCTATCTATTACGTTTATTTATCAGCTAAAATGGCATGTTCGTGTCGGCCCCGTTTGTTGGTGGGATTCCTCCCGGGGTTCCCGAAGAAGTTCATAAAGTGCTGATACTCCAAAATCTCTGAATTGAAAGTTTTTGTTTTTTTGTTTTTTTTTCAAGCAGCAAATCTGAGCCAAAGCAATTATTGCTGAGAGGGAAGTTTGTTGGCAGTGATTCCAGAATCTCTTCAGATAATGTTTAGATATGACCGTCTGAAATTTCATGATGGGCCGCGATGAAAAGAATCTCAACTGTCTGAACCCACAAAACACAGAATAGACCGGATACCTCGTCAGAAGATGATCACAGGACAGTATTCTCTTTGGTTGACGATTTACAATTTGGACACCTTCAGTTGTGGACAAATCATACTGCAAACACTCTGCTGCCTCGTCTGCCTGGGGGGGGAAGAGAAATGATGCAATGTTCGTATACTTAAATATTTCACCTGAATACTGATTACAGAAGTTTCCGCAGGCTGCAAATCACAGCACCCAGCCTGCATTCATTTTTCTGGATGTGTTTTTTCCCCGGCTGTCTTGTTTATCTAGGTCGTATTGACTCTCGCTACACGATGAACCCATCTCTTCTTTCAATTTTTTTTTTAGTTTTCCGTCATCTCTCGGATGTTCTTTTATTTTTTTGTGCAGTTTGACGGGAAATCAAACACACCTCCCGAGTTATTAAGGGAACATTTTGTCTCCTTAAATAAGGTATACAGAAAGCTACGCTTTGCAACGCTGCTAATTGCTGCTACGTAAACCCATTATAGTTTTTGTTTTTGGTGAAGCCAGCTACACGGCAACCCTTTAGCATTGCGTTAAATCAGGTTAAGACACTTCAACTTCCTCTGTTTACGATGTTGCTGTCTATATCGTATGTGGGGATGAGAGCTGGATCTGAATGTTGTATGTCCGGTCTGATTTTCACTTTGAATCTAATGTTTTAGTCATCGCTCTGAACACGTCCCTCTTTTAGCTTGTGTTCTGCGTCCTTGCTATTGACGGGTTGTGAAAATGCGGGCTAGTCCTTTGCATAGATGGATTGTTATTTGCCTCCGTAATGTTGCGCCATTGTGATTTCAGGATTCGCAACTCGTATAGGTTTAAAGAAAATCTTAAAATAAACAATCCCGATACTCAAATGAATCGAGTATTGTTTTTATTCCAGTGGCAGTTTATTTTTTTCCCCCTTAAAAACATTTAGCTTTTGGTAATTGCTGCTCTAAAACCACAAGTTTAATCTGGAAGCAATCCACCCCGCTTCGCTGTTTCGACATAAAAAAAAGAAAAAAGAAAAAAAGAAGTAAGAAGCACCAAACTCGCATGAATTTAAACTTTCCCAATTATCTGTGACTCCCGTTGTTCTCACAGTGTGGCGAAGTCATAAGAAGGAAGCAGGTGTTGCAGCCGTCTTTAATAAAAGATAGAAACTAGAGGAAAAAACAACAACCTGTGCTTCCTCTGCAGCGTTTTCTGTTTCAACTCGTATATATACACACAGTACGGAGCAGGTAGTTGAGCTGAATCATTACATTCGACTTCACAGATACGGAAAATAAAAGGCCTTTCGTCGGTGAATGCATGTGCACGAATGAGTGTGTGTGTGTGTGTGTGTGTGTGTGAACAAATGTATACCGGCTTGTGTGGGTGCTCGAGTCATAAAGGCTACGATAAAAGCTCTGGGCCGAAGGGACTCGTATTTCAGCAGTGAAGCTCTGCGCTCTCGCGGTTGACTCTTTTTTTTATTTATTTTTTTCCTCCACAGAGACCAGCGTTCACCGCCGCTTCACAAAAAAAAAACAAAAAACAAAAAAACCCACAGAAGGCAAAAACCGCGTTACCGTTTTCTCTTGTTTTTCTTATGGGGGTAAAAAAAAATAACGACAATCCCAATGAAATACGACAGCCTCGGATGAAGTTGTCATGTATATCTGAGAGCGTGGGAGGGAGAGGGTGTTTTCTTCTGCTCAATAAGAAATCAATTCTCAATTCTCTGCCTCATTTGTTGCTGCTGGCAAAACTCCTGCGGAGCCTTGAAATCCTATTTAATAATCAAGCATGAAAAGCCGTGGATAATGGACTATTATGAGATGCAGTTGAAGAAGGGAAGATAAGCTTATACTGTAATTGAAATATCATTCACATCACATGTACTTAAGGAGCACCGTGGTGAGATCTGTTAGTCACACGGAGACCTTATCTCTGGGCTGTTTTTCATGGACAGGCGGGATTTCACTCCCGTCTCCCCGTGAAAACTTGGATTACCCTACTGGTAATAATCATTTATTTAACTGATTAATTCATCTGCACATTTCACATATTGCAAGATAATTGCCACTGACTTTTTGGGCCAAAAGTAGGAATATTGCAAACCCCCAAAGACAAAGCTAATGAACAGCCGAATACTTCAAACGGTTAAAAAAAAAGAAAAGAAATTGGATTTTATTGAAAGAAAATTAAAGGGTAGGTTCACCCAGTTTACCAAAAGACAACTTTTTTTTAAACATACCTCTCGTGGGAAGGTCGTTTTATCTTTTTGAGATGCCAGAGATTTACTGTCCCAATACAATGGCGGTCCAGAAGCCTTCAAAACTGCATTTAAAGCCGCATTAAATACATATTTTCATTTTTGCAGTGGACCAGCAATGTGTAATGTTAAAGTGGTCGCTGATAGTAATGAACTCACAGGAAATTATGACTCAAATCTGTTGCTTCCTTCAGCTCTTCAAAGCCTTTTTATGCCCATTTTAGCTCATTGTTTTGGTTTTGTGGTGCAGCACCGAATGGCTGACAGACAACATTGATTTACTATCCGGTGATAATAGTGAATCATTTAGCAGATTAAAGATTCGGTGGAGACCCAAGTGGAGCTGAAAGGCAGAGTCGATGTTGGACTTATATTTATCGAAATATCAGAATCTTTTTTTTTTGCCATTGACATTGGTGTTTACAATTGTGGATTTGATGTGGTCTTGGTACTGTCGGTGTTGTGACTACATATGCATCATATGGTATTATGAGGTCTTTAAGATAAGATGGCGCTCTGGTTTTAAGGACCGTAAACATTGGTGGACTAATAGATAAAGACAGCAATTATTAGCTGAAGGTTTCATACACTCGAGACATTGATTCATTTCCAGCCTGCAGTCGGAGGTAGTTGTTGGCTGCTGGTAATTGTCATGTTTTCTTCCAACATGAGTCATCTGGCATTGGAGACCAAAACAAGCTTATGAATCACCAAAAAAACAGTTCACAAAAAAACCTACAGATTTATAGAAATAATCCTCATTGGGTTTGAACTATTGGCCCGTTTTGCCTCTTATGTGTTCGGGTTCATGGCCACATGCAGAGAGCAGCAGCAGCAGCATGCACAGCAGCACTACATACTCTCAGGTGGCCGGTTGAATTAATAATAAGGTGTGACTCATTCTTAAGCTGCTGTTCCCAAGAAATGGAGACATTTGCTGCATATCTGATTTAAAACTGCTGACTGCTATTTGTCGAGCGAGGGTCAAGGTGACAACAGGGCGCAGGAACAAAATCCCTTTTTTTTTTAAATTTTTTTTTTTTTATTCTCTCCAAAGAAAAACTTCCAACAAAATGTCACGTTGGCGTTGGACCCAGCTGGTGAAAAGTCAGCTCCTTCACACTCCTTCCCCCTCAGCGCTTCACCATCTGCTATTGGTCCAAAACATCATGTGGTTGGTTGAGTTCCTGTGGGATAAAGTGCATTAATTTCCCTTTTCCAGTTCAGTTTTATTTACCACTCACTGCTCACACCTCGTCAGTTTGATCAGGGCCCCGTTTGGAGCCTCGTTACGTGATAGTTACGCCTTTCAAGACTGATCAGCCGCAGTCTAAATCCTCATATTTCCTCAGCCGCCACTGCTGATCTTTCAGGTTCAGTCACCGCCGTCTCCGCTTTCCCGGCGTACGCCGCGGCGAGAAACAGTCGAGGCGGCTTCGTTTGTAACCGCAGCGGCGGGGTTATTCGAGGTGCCGGATGTAAGACATCGGCACGCAAGATAATTAGAAAAATGACAGAACCCCCCCCCCCCCCCCCCCCCCCCCCCCCAAAGCTTGAAAAAATAACAAACAAAGGAAACGCGGAGAAAAAAAAATTGTGAGATGAGAAGAATGAAATTGAAAGAGCAGGGGGCACATTTTGATGTGCAGTTAAAATAATAAGTGACGAAGACCCAGTTCCCATTGAGAGTTTATTCCAGCTCTTTGTACCGTGGTCTGATTTAACTCTGAATATATCATAGGAGGACGTATACATGCATATTTTGTTGTTGGTGACATCAGAGTGTTTCTAATTTGGTAACTTTCACTTTGCAGTGAATCCAGCAACGTTCAGTGTAATTTAATTTTTTTAAATTTTTATCATCTTTACATCGGGCTTTACGATAGATAGATTGATAGATGGATTAGACTTTATTAATCCCACAGAAACTTTGTCGTCACAGCAGTATAGAAACACAGGAAGAAAAAAACTAAAATTACAAATACGTATACAATACAATAAGATAATTGATAAATAGAATTGTTTTGGAAAAAGTAAGACCAATTATTAAATACACACACACACACACACACAAAATAAATGAATGCAGCTTGGGATGAATAGAAAGTGGTTTGTGGGAAAGGATGCGTTCAATCTTCAAAAAGGAAGACATGTCACAAAAACAACTTTTGGCCCCCCAGGATCTCAGATCCCCAATCGATTTTGGTAATTTGATCAAATGCAAATTTATTAGAGAATCTTTGCGCCGCTGAACAACAATATCCACTAATAGATCGGCTTCTTCCCCGAGGGCCTTCTACAGGTCTGAACGCAGCCCGAGTTAAAATGGCAAATGTCTCATATCGTTCAGCTTTAGTGAACTTTAACAGGTGAATCTGCACCTTTGATCAACATAAAAATCATCTCGACACGGTTGCCCTTTCAAAGGCCGGCCGGCCGGAGAGTCCAAAACAGAGAGCAGTGCTTTTCTGACTGGAGTCTCCTGTACAAATATGTCTTTTAGATGAACTAATGACTGAGCTGAATTTTTTTTTTTTTTTTTTTTTTTTTTTGAGGGGGAGAGAGGGGGGGAGGGGGTTAGCACATCATTAGCAAGCTCATATCAGAGAGCTTCTTTCTCTCTCAAACTTCTTTTTATTAAATGTACTGGTGAACAATATGCTGAAAGGCTGCTCACTGCAGAGCCAATGGGTTGATTGATTGTGTTAACTAGTCCCTAAACCTTAACGCTCCAACAATGTACGGGTGGGCTTAGAGGACTCTCAGGTTTGACTCCTGCTTTTATGACCCCGGTAAAAGAGTTTATTTACACATTTATGTGCAGTTTTTAGTGTAAATAAATGAGCAAGTGTTTAAAATTTGAGCTGAAATTGACACCAAAACAAAACAACAAAACAAAAGCACATACAGCAGCCTGTAAACGATCACTGAATTGTGAGAGACTATTTCTATTTTAACAATGGATCAAATTACTGCGTGCTTTTATTAAAGTGGTCGCTCATAGTGGTGAATTCACAGAGCTTTTTAAGCCCATTTTAGGTCATTTTCTTTTGCTTATTCTGGTCTGTAAGCTGCCTGTAAAGCACCGAACGGCAGACGGACAAAGTTCACTGACGATCTGGAGATAAATAGATGGATAGTGGATCATTTAGCAGCTGAAGAGTTTCTCTGGAGTTGGTGGAGACTCGAATGGAGCTAAATATCAGACTTACATTCATCAGACAGACGGGAACAAGACAAAGTCTAAATTGATTGATTGAAGTGTAACACACATGTAACAGACTCGGGGTTCTCCGTGACATTTATTGGGTGATAATATGTCAGCGTTTTGTTTTCTGTCTTAAAAAAGACTGCTTTAAAAATGTCAATATTACCAGAAACGGTGTGAAACAGTTGTTTTTTTAGACTTTTTTTTTTTAGCTCTTTAAGATGAGACGGTAATGCTCGATACAACAGTTCATTACGCTTTGGGGTTTTGTTGTCGCAGCCTTATTTGGTTTGAGGAAATGACGGAAAAACTTTATACCGATATTGTTGCGCGAGTCCGTTTTCCGACTTTTCGACTCGCCTCTTAATGACGCTGCTGTTCAGCCCTTTGTTTAATACTTGATGTCACAGCGGCTGCTGTTCAGCAAAAAGTCGCACGGTCTCACTTTTAAGATCTGCTGAATGATCTGAGCTCCTTTTTCGGAGCTGCACAAGAGTTCAACGCTGAGTCAGTATCTACCTCGGGAAGCCCCGGCTGCACCTTCCAAACCACAACGGAGCAGGGATGGGAATAAATAAATAAATTTCGAAAGAAAATCAAATGGACAAGGTGGGACCTCTGGTGCTCAGCAAGTTCACCTCTGCCACGGGGCCAGCCCTGAATATAGAGGATAGTACAGATACAAGGTGAGAATAATGCAGCCGTGAAATGTACAAATTACACAGACCGTCCTCAGTCGGCTCGCTGTGTTGCGCTGTAGTTTGAGCCCTTTTAATGTGGCTCTCTGGGGATTTCTTTCAATTGGAAATCTAAGATTTCACTCTTGTCTTTTATTCTTTTTCAGTTGGATCAACTGCAGGCTGTCAATGCGTAAGTGGATGCGGTCCTCCTCATGTCCCTGCGGTGTGGCGGTGGACGTCTGCGGTGGAGTACGGCCGGACAGACGGGAAGACGTTTGAGGAGTCGTTCGAGTCAAAAGGTGACGCTTTGAATTTCCTCTCTTGTCTCTCTCGTTTCCGTTTCCGAATCAGTGCCCGCGGACTTGTGTTGTTGGCTCTGGCTGTCAATATGTCTCATTAGTATCACCCTTTCCAGACAGGTAAGTAATGACGGGGGCCATTAATGGGAGTTTTTCCACTGTGAAAGTGTAAAACACATCTGCACATGCCCCCCCCCCCCCCGTCATGTCTTCAGCTGCCAACTTTTCTCCAGCAGCCACATTTCTGCAGCAGTTTTTTATTTTTTTATTTTGGAAGGCAGATCTTTTCTTCCCCGACTTCCCTTTGATTACCACGAGTTTATCTCTGTCTAAAGTTCACTCAGCCCTCAGCTGAACATTCTCAGCTCGGAAAGTTGTAACCCGTTGTCACGAAATGCTCTCCAGAAAAAAAAAAAAAAAAAAAAAAGACTACATGTTCTACTTCTGCCTCAAACCAGAGTTAATGTTCTGGGGTAGCTGGGTGCAGCTTGCACTGTATTCGTAGCACCGTCGTGAAAGAAAAAAAAAAAAAAAAAAAATACAGATAGGAAGGGCTATATATATATATATATATATAAAAAAAAATCTGTCTAAAAATATTTTTCTTTCATTATAGAAAGAAGTTTAAACAATGCCGTCCCGTAGAGCTGGCAAATTGGTTCCCAAGATATTTCCTCTTTGAAGAGACGGGAATCCAACAAGTCCTAGCTGCTCATTTTTAGGTCAGACATGCTCAAACAGCAAAATACTGCAAAGAATTGAGTCTCGAAAACAATGTCAAGTGCCGCACGAAGGCTTGTTTACGCTGTTGTTTGAATCGTTAATAGGTGCGTTGTCGGCTATTGTCGCTGTATTAGCTTTGATGGGGAAAGCGAGGGGTTACTGTATGTCTGCGCCTGTGCTCTGCTCGGAGAACAAGGAGTGGATGTTTAGAGATGGTGGAAGAGGGGAGAAAAACAGCTGCTTCGTTATTCAGTGTGACGGGGAGAGAGAGAGAGAGAGAGACCGAAAGAGAGGAAGAAGAGGAGGAGAGGAAGAGAGGGTGTTTTGAGGCATTAGGCTTGGAAGTGTTTCCATGTAATGTCAGAAGCTATCGTCTTCATGGAGCTCCAATCCCATTACTGCATGTGATTTTGTGTGATGCTTTCGGCATCGTCGTCGTCGTCGGGGGCGGCGCTCGGGCCGACGGCTGTGAAAGCCGCGACGGAAGAGGTTAAATGGAGGATGAGTCCACGGCGACTCGGCGGACGGCGGCTCAGGCCGATCCGTACCGAGGTGTTCTCTCGTGTCTGGAACGTGGGGCGCGTTTCATTTAGGATGCTTCTGTTTGCACACTTCCACGCAGTCCTCCCTTACCTGTGCGTAGTGCACGAGTTTGGACAGGTGTTGTCTAAAAATCAAATCGCAGGCGAGTGTTTCCCCTCCCGTTGTCTTGGGAGAAACTGGGCTGACGTGAAACCGGTGCAGTGAGTAGGTTATACAAAAAAAAAAAAAAAAATAGTAGTTACTGGATGTAACTTCAGTTCTATGAGTACATTTTGGGTCATTCACTTTAATTTCTATACGTATATACAAAAAAGCAAACGTGTTTTTTGGAACATGTAGTTTTTATATACATTAATTTTTTATAAAAAAAACCCCGAAGTCATTTATCTGTGTGTGTGTGTGTGTATATATATATATATATATATATATATATAAAAACTAAAACATGAATGACCCAAAATGTACTCGTAGAACTGTAGTTACGTACAGTAACTACTTTATATATTTTTTTACCTACTCACTGTGCACCGGGTTCATTTCAGCCCAGTGTGAGAGTCGCTCATGCAGTTTCTCTGTCACTAAAGGTCGTGGGTGGATGGGGGGGGGCGCCTTGAAAAACACTGCAGGCGTTCTGCATGTACTGGAAATCAATACAGCAACATTTGAATGCATCACCTGCTGAAAATATGTCTGATTTGTGGGCTTGTTTTTTCTCGCCTTCTGTTTCACAAAACAACAAACTCAGTGGCTTCAAGCAAATATTCACTTTTGTGAGGACGTGTACAACTTGAGTTTGAATCGTGCCGCAAACGAGTTAGAAACAGATGGCGGTCTCTCCGCTTCCATTACGTCGCAAACTCATCCATATGTCTACGTAGGATTAGCACGTTAGGCTAACAGTACGTGCGAGCTCTGCGAGTTTATATTTGCGCCGTCGGGTCTTTTAGAGCGTACGCAAACACCGTAAACACACCGAACATCTGACTCGCCCCTTCAAAAAAAATAGTTTTGTTTTTTTTACAATTTAACAATGTCATCAGGTTTGTTTTTTCAATTTAAAAAAAAAAAAAAAAAAAATGTCCCTTGACAACAAACTCATCTTCATGAGTGAAGTTAAAACAACAAAGAACTTTTATTAATCTTGATGGAAAGTCTTGCACCAGAGAGATTACTCAGACGTTGGGAGACAAATATTTTCTTCCTAGAAGTTTTGTAGAAGTTGTTGTGATCGAAGGTTTATGCTAATGCACGTCGTCATCGCTTTTTTTAAAAAAAAAAAAACAACCTTGCGAGCTTTCAGAGAGGACGGCTTGTTTTTCATGCGCGTGGACCAGGATGAACCGAGTGCTGCCATTTTTGCGGGAAGAGTTGACTGATCTTTCCCCCCCCTCCTCCACCCTCCTGTGTTTTGTTTTTTTTTGTCTCCAAAAACCTTTGACTTTGACTTATGTATTGTCACCACCGCTAAGTTTTATGACTTCATTTGCACATTTATGCCTCTTTGAATTAATCCGTCCGTGTGTACAAGGCACGCATCGCCATCATGAATTTTTTTTCTCACTCCGCGTAGCACTCGGGCTTCCAAAAACAATTTTTGCCCTGCATATATTTTATCTCGTCCCCTCTCTCCCTCTGGTATATTTAGCCGCGGAAGGTTTATCACCCTCCGCCAGCAGGAACGACTGTGGGCATTTGTACGATATTTCAAAATTCAAATCGGCGAGGGGGGATGGGGAGGGCGGTGGGAGGGGGAGGGGAGGGGGGGGGGCATGCGGCCGCGGGTTGACGGCCGCCGTTTGTGCATCCCTCAATCACCGTAGAATGAGCACACACGGGGGAAAAAAAAAAAAGAAAAAAGAAATCACATTAGCATAGTAATCTGGAGGAGAAGTCGTAATGACTTATTTGCTTTGAATCACCAACAACTGAATGGTTTTGGTCTTGTGTACATATTATAACAGATGCGCAATCAAACATTTATGGACTACAAAAACAGACGCTATTAATTTATTTGTCAGCTCCGCGTGAGAAAGTCTAATTTCCATTCTCTCCCGGTAATAATACAGGATTTGTTTGTTGTTGTTTTTTGGTCATGTATATGAAATAAGTGGCTTTTACTGGGTTTTAGGCCGGCGCTGGGGCTGAAGAAGTGCTTGTTTTCTATTTATCTGAGGCTGCTGTTGGCAGTTAAATTAAAAAGCTTGTGTCAGTGTTTAGTCGGTGCCAGTAGATCTGTCCTGTAAATCTCTTAAGAGAAGAAGAAGTAAGCTGTAAGTGTCTTACTCTGTACTGAAGCAGCTGATCTAGTGATGATTGGATCCCTGGTCGCTACACAGCATTGGCTTCCCACTGCAGGGAGTGTTTTAGGCCCAACGAGAAGAGTTTATTTTTTCCTGAGTGCAAAGACAGAAACAGACAGTGGGATATCGTGATGGCTGCAGAGTGAATCCTCCTGTTCTCCAGTCCTGACAGTTGGTGTCCGCAGACATCAGAGCGATCAGCTTCATCCTGATTGATCGGCCCTTTCCCAGAAAGCTTCTGTTTTTAACAAAGCTCTCAGTCAAAAGCTTGTTTCTGCTGCAAGTGAACACAACAGCAGTGAGATCGGTCCTTTCTAGATAACTCTACAGTAACGGATGAGAATAGCCGGCGTGGTCTTTTTCCATCTCCGTACTCCACCTCTCTAAGAACACTGTTGGACTCATGGTGGAGAGTTTTAAAATGAAACGTGTGAAAAATGAATCCAGCAGAAGCAGAAAATGTTGTCCCATGATCCCGGTGATCAGTGGTCAGTTACTGCGGCAACGTGGTGTCAAACACTGGAGCTTTTTTTGTTGTTGTTTTGATCATTTTAACCTGTAAAGTGTCTTTGAGTATCTTCAAAAGCGCTATACAAATAAAATGTATTATTATTATTATTATTATTATTATTATGAGTAAGAATGCTGGTTACGTACGTAACTCCAGGTCCTGTGAATGTTGGTGAAGCTAAAATGGTCCTGAGAGGAGTTGCTGTTTGGTTTCGCATGCGCAGTTGTGAAGCAGAATTTTAATGCGCCACAATCCTGTAATTACCACTTGTGGCCACAGAGGCCGCTGCTGCTCTTCCTCACCAAATGCAACATGTTTTTGATTTAATATCAAATTGTTTACGAATACACATGTTTATTTGTCTAGTCAAATAGACTGTTTTGAAATTATAAAATGATGCTGCGTCTGAGACTGCAGACATCATATCTCTTGCCTGTCATCCCCCCGTATTATTCTGCCGTGTACGTAGATAATCTAACACAAGACTGAGCCAAAAAAAAAAAATCATCAGCAGCCGTGAATCTTAGTATGCAGCTTTCACAAAACATTTAACCTTTCCTAGAAGTCTTTAAAAGTGTCTCCCGTCATCCTTTTCACCTCCTGACACGTTAAAATATCTTTGAATTGGTTATACTTTAATATTACATTACAACGTGTCCCCAGCTGCGCACCTGCACTTCATTCTGACTGAGCAGCGGAAAATCACACGGCATCTCATGAGATGAGAGGTTTTAAGAAATGTGAACGCTGCGAGGAGGTCACTCGACAGAGGCTTTAATGATGCATCACTGTCAGGCAGCCGGAGTGACCCGGCACAGTTCTGTCGGGGACGGGAGCTCTCTTCAAAAGCGTTATGACTCAGCGTTGCATTGTCATAATCTTTTCTTTCTTTTTCTTTTTTTTAAACGCTCATTTGCTAAAAATATAAGCTTAAAGCAATATATCTAATTCGAGATTTCTCTGAAGTACAAAATGACGACGTGACAGGACGAAGGTCGGTGGTGTTTTCTTTTTTTTTTTTTTTTAAAGCTGTGGAAGCTCTTTATCTCTGAGGTCAAGTCGTAAGAAACGTAACGTGACATGTCGTGACATCCTGCTGTAATTTCTAAAACCTTCAATATTCATCCCTCTATAATATTCTGACTTTGAAAACAATTTTGTTTTATAACTTGTCTGTGCAGAGTTTACCACAATAAAGCTGTTTTCAAAATCAAAAGTTATTGAGCTGTTTTGTAAGCATGCAAAACAATTGAAACTACTAAAACTATCAAAGACCTGACAGACTGAGTCTGCTCTCAGATCTTCTGTGTTTCCATGTTTGTGTTAACAGGTGAGTGCTCGGTGGTAAAAGTCTTCTTTTTTTTTTTCCGGACAAGCCGCTAATATATGCAGCTGTAAAGCAACAAAAGCGTTCGCATAGAAACTGGACTTTCAATAATATATCGGTCACGTGGTGCGAGTCAGTTTAAAGTGTGTCCAAATCCACTTTTGGTACATTTTAATGATCTTGAAGTAAGATCCACGGTTCAGAGGGGGGTTGTACTCGGTGTCTTAATTAATCATAAGTGCGTTATGAGAGTCTTCTCTTCCCCTTTAAGCGCTGCGTGCGAGTTGCTTTTAAAACGGTGGAAAGGAACTCGTCTCCGCAGAGGAAACCGATCCGTTGTTGTGCGGATTGATAAGATGGATGTTCACAATAATTACATTTTTACTTTAAAACCATATACATGTGTTTGCTTGCTGCATATCCCCTATGTGTGGAACAAGTAGAGCGTATAGGTTGGGATGCACCTGCGTAGGTGAATAATGCGCCCCTGAAAATGAAAAGTACATGACACCAGATTGATACCAATAATGCTGCTGGCAACACTAACACACCCACGGGGTGCTCAGATGGGTGCAAGTGCATTCGCTGTTTAAACAACATGGGCGCTGAATGGGAATCTGAAACTAGTAAAGACTCTTGGTGCTGCTTTGAAGATATTATTTGAAAATGTCTGCAGCTGTGGTCAAACATTTACCGTGACACTTCAACTTTTCAGGTAAAGTATGATAATCAATTGTACTTCTTTAGTTTGCATCAGCAGAAACTCCAGCCAGCTTCAGTTATATAATAAAGAAGGTTAAATGGATGCAGCAGTAGGATATATAAAAAAAAAAGAAAAGAAGGAATCACAAATGAAAGAAAAAAAAATATATATATGTTGGTCCCACAACATGCTTTAAATCTCCACATATTCGCGAATATGTTCGTGGAATAAAGCTCCCCTGAACCAACACTTCTCTGTGGCCTCTATCCTCACTCTCAAAGGTCACTTCTAACAATGGCTGACTCCATCTTGGCAAGGATCAGGCCAATTAACACCCAAATACGCTGGCAGCGCCGCAGCACTGCAGAACTGCTCGTCATGTTCCTTCCCCGCACGTGAACCTGGATCTTTTTTTTTTTTTTTTTTTTTTTTTTTTTTTTTGCTCACGCAATGCAATGACCCATAAATCAGCCGTTAAACGCGACATGCTGCTTTTAATAGTGGAGGCGAGTCGTTTCGAAACACCTCAATGTTGGACAAAAATGTGCAATGAAATGTCAGTTCTTCTCTATCTCCGTTCAGGGAAGCAGAGCCAGCAACCGCCGGGCCGGATAAGTGTTATAGAAAATTCCACCCTTGGATACTCTCAAACTGTTATACATCATCCGTGTGCGATATCCGACACATTCGGGGAGTTATTATGTGGCAGGATGTGGTAATTTAGCTTTTTTTTCCGTACTCACTTTACCTCACCTCGCCTCACCTATTCCCACTTCAGTTAATGGTTTTTAGTGTTTCCTGGAATAACTTTTGATGACTGCCAGAGAGGAGGCTGTGACCCCGGTGCATTCATCTATGTCTCTCCGCGATCTCAGCTCCGTGCCGAATGTCATCACGCTCTCCGGATAAGTTCTCCAAGATATTCAAACCGGTGGTGGAAAAAAAAAACACTTTTGTTTTTTCCCCCTCTCCAGCTACTCGTCGTATTTAATACACTGTTGATAACGTCGGCTTTTCTATTTTTGACTTTCCACGTGTGCAGTCATTCAACACCGCTGTAAAAACAAAAGTGAGTCAGGGGGGGGGGAACGCAATCCGAAAACGCATTAAGGTGCCCGTTAATGCAAAGGACAACACGGGAGGCTTTTATCCTGGTTTTTATTATTATTATTATTATTTTTTTTATATCAGAGTCCTTCTTTTTCTCCTCCTGCACATTTTGAATATTTGCAGTCACTCTTCCTGCACTTTGTCAAGAGCTCTCTATAGCATGGAGTGCTTGCATAATAGAAACATCTATAGGCCGCCGTCACTCCCGAGACTGGGATGTGTTGGTGGATGAAGGTGAAATGGAGGCAGTTTATAAGAAATCCTGAGATGTTGACACAAAAAAAACCAACAAAAAAAAACCCAACAAAAAAAGAAAAGGTAAAATATGACAAAAAGTACAACAACTCTGGCAGGGCTGTCATGATCATTAACGATTTAATTGTCTTTTTCTGTTCATTTTACTTTGCTTCAAATCGGACAAAACGCCTCGTCCCACGTTATCGGGCTCTCGTGTGCCCCCGAAACCCAAAATGTGTCCGGAGCCCTGCCGCTTGATTTTTGCAACTAAATTATTGATGTTCAGGTCTGAAAGATGCTCATAAAAAACCCCCGTCAGTCCAAAACACGAGAGGTTAAGCGCCCCCAAGATAAAACAGAAGGTGACGCTAATTCTCCACTCGTTTGCCATTAAACCACGACGCAATAAAAATGATGTTATCAAAGTGCCCGTCACAACGTTAAAATGTTATATATATGTTATTATACAAATAATGATTGACTGATTTGACATTTCTGTTAGTCTCACCCAGCTGTTTATGATTACGTTGGTTTCGATCGGCACAAATAATCGCAATCGGGCAATGACGGAATAATTGTGGCAGGTGCGAGTACGGCTTCACGGGTGGGATTTAACACCGGCGCTAGTTGTAGAAAAAGCCTGTCGGCTCTCCAGAGGAAAAGCTCTTAGTTAGCTGCAATAATTCCACCCAGCCTGCCTAACTGTGACCTTTGACCTGTGATTTATAGATCTGAGAGATGGACTCCGGATCAGAAAACGGTGTTTGGCGGTTCGTCCGGACAAATGGCGTCGATGCGCTCCGATTATTTGATGATTCGTGAATGAAGGTGCGGTTTTTGAACGGAGGGGGGCGAAGTTCACGAGAGCGCCGATTGAAGCGGAGGAGTCGTTGATTGATGTCGCGGACGATGGCTGAATTTTTTTTTTTTCCCCCAGCCGCGACTCCAACACCTCACTGCCTCCATGAAAAGCTCAACCGTCCCACTAAGTGAGACAGACATTTTATTGTTATTGTACGTGTCTAACCTTTGACCCCCCCCCCCCCCCCCCCCCCACACACACACACTTATTTCTATATCTTGGGCTGTAGTTGGTGCACAAATTGTACCACAGCTAAAGACACGTTATCGGCAGCAAAAAGACAGATTCAAGAAGTAAAATGGTTTAAATGATTAAACCCTCCAGTTATGAGGCTTTCTCCTAAAAATGGTTGGATCCAACATTTCCCACGACGCAACCTCCTCTTTTAGACATTAACCTTCTTAATGAGCGAAATGTTTACAGAGTCTTTTAAAGTCCACGACCCCGGTTTCGCAACACCGGGTTTCCCATTTAAAAGTGTGATGCGTTCCAGCTGATGTCGAGATGACCCCGATACCATAACTGTGAGGATAAAATGAACAACGCTGGGCTCTAATAATGTAATAGGAAATAAGTCCCTGCTAGCCCGTCACCGGGCCAACGTGACATTACAAAAACAGAACTTTTTTGCTTCCACCTAATCAAAACTGTGAATCAGAGTGAATAACATCTGCGGCTCCACCGAATCCGATGCTACAGAAAGGAAGCTGTAATATCAGGCGGTCGCTTCACAGACGGCGCCACGCCTTTAAAAAAAATAAAAAATAAAATGTGGCGTTGAAAAATTCACCTTTGCTCTCGCATGAAAGTGTCCAACATCGGGTGAATCGCTGGCTCTTAATATATTAAATCGCCTTATAATTCACAAGTTACATGTTATGTAATACCCCAGAGGGAGAATTAAGGAAAGAAATCGCCACGAGAGCGTCAATATTTAATGCCGTTCCTTGATAAGATTGCACTTAAACATGGTGTATCTGTACGCTGCTTTGATAAGAAGGTCAGAGTTCAAGCGCAGAGGTGGGGGGGGGGGGGGGGGGGGCAGCTGAAGGGCGGCGTGGCGGCTCGCTCAGGATTCATCGGGATGCGTTTACAGCCGGAGCACAAAATACGAGCAAAAGCTTTGAATTCACCTGGGTCTTATTTATTTACTTTTTTTTTTGGTGTTGATTTTCATTCATGAATTTATCATGCAGCCGGCTCAGCTGAATGCATGAAAGCTATCCGCACGACTTACAAAAGAAAGTATGAAAAGATCCTCAGCCACGCTCCCAACTTTTAAAAACTGCTTTTTTTTTTTTCTGCTTTTTTTTTTTAAGGCGAACGTGCTCTCTCCTTCTCTTCCCGTCTTCTCCTGTCTCCGTAAAATAAAAGCGACGAATTGTTTTTGAGGAAGAATCGCCGTTGCGTGAAAAACGCAGTCATTAATTGTGAACGCTGCACGCTTTGTGCCCGTTGAATATACAGTTGTCGTTGAGCGTTACAGCACGCGGGCTCACGCTACTGGTTCATGTTTTCCTTCAAAATAAAAGAGGATTCAGCCTCAGCGCAAGCAGCTCGTCTGGTGAAAAGTTCGCACTTAAATTACCCCAGCGCTCCGACTGAATCTGAGTTTGCAATCTTCTGTGGTTTTGTTTTAAAAATCAGAGCGGCCTGCCGCTGACTACGTAATTACTCATTTAGCCTGCACATGTGAATGATGCTGAAGCAATAAAATCACACCAGGTGCAAGTCAGCTGTTGATATTGGGGAACAGAAAAGTGCTAAAGAGGCGTGGATGACATTTGTTTTTTTGTTTTTTTTACCTCTCCATAAACAAAAAGGAAACCCCTCTTTCGTTGAACTATTTTAAAACGGAGAAATAATTAGCTTAATAATTTATTGAATCTATTTTCAATGAAAATCAGACTTTGCTTTTGATTTTTTTGATCCAGCAGAATATTTTAAATCATAACACAAATGAAAGCGAGTTCCCATAGTGATGAGAACCTCAGCGGCGCTCCTTTAATTCAGGAGTTGCCAAAGTCTTAACGCTTTCCAAACGCTTCGGGTGGTCTAAACAGGAAGTATTTATTTTTCAATATAAATATTTATTGATTCTATTTTGCTGATAGAAAGGACAACTAAAAGGGTATAAAATAATCTAGTCCAACATTAATCAGCAGCATAAAAATTTAGATTGATCAAGGAAACCTTGCAAATTTTCGATCAGTCGTATCAATGAAATGCTTCTCCAGACTCGAATAAAGTACCGATGACTCAAAATGTTCTAAAACTACAGACGATTTATCATAACTGATGAACCCGACAGAGAAGATTGCATCATGTTTACTGCGTTGTTATTGGTCGACGGAGAGCAGGAGCGCTTGTTTTGATGCAGCTGATGTCCTGAATACGAGATCGATACAAACTGTCGTACCGACGCTCGCAAATATTGAGGAACTGAAGCCGGAGCAAAAAAACCAATGTCTGACTTTTATTTTTAGATTTTTTTTTTTTATGTCTGCAATGGTTGTTTGCTGACCCGGCATTTCACTCTGCACATTGGAAACTGGTCTTTTGTCGTTTACAGCCGGGTGAGTTGTAGCGCATGCGTCACATGGTGGTAGGTACTCACCGTCGACATAAAGTGACCATTGTTCCGCATGATGTCAGAAACATGTCTGAACACGTGGAGGTTTTTTTTTTTTTTTTTTAGCAGTATAAAACAGGATGTCTTTGTGGCTCCTGAACCACAGTGGTCCAAAAAAAACAAAAATTGCTCATTTGTCCTCCAGTGTGAATCCCAACTCGATGACGCAGCAAATTAAACTCCAAAAGGGCACTGCTCCAGAGGTTTAGCGAGGGGAGATGGCCCCTGAGCTGATTTCAGACCTGTGTTCTCCGCTGGCAGACGGCCCACCTGCCCCGTGATGGAATGCCGCTTGACATATTTTCAATAGGTTAGTCACCTTTTTCCTGTTCTCCTGAATATACATCAGAGCAGCCGGCGTCTCAAGAGAGGCGTCGATCCTTCTTCTTCCTTTCAGCTCTCTGATTCTGCCTTTAAGCCGTGGGGTTCCTCCTTCTCCTTGACAGGTGGAAATGCGCAGGGAGAGCTGATCTATAAACCCTGCAGTTATGACTGAAGTAACTTTGTGTATAACACGCGTCATAAAAATAAATAAATACATATAATTTATATATTATTATTTATATATATATTATTTATATATATATATATATATATATAAATATAAATAAAATCTGGAAACCTCCAAGCGAACGACTGTTAAAGCTTGACGATCAGAGTTTAACGGCTTTTGTCACCAGAGTCATCTTTATTTTACTGAAGCGCAGGCAAAATTTCTAACAGGCCAAAAGGGAGGATTTGAAAGTTTCTAACTGGGCCATTTTCCTGGCGTTGTTCTCTCCCTTGTTGAAGCCTGTCTGCTACAGACAGAAATAGTTTCAACACAACTTTCTGTTGTATTTGCAGTCGTAAATCTTTTTTTTTTTTTTTTTTTTTTTTTTTTAAAGTAAAGCGGCAAACGACACGACACAGGAGGATCCGCAGCGAGGATAATGTGACGGATAGAGTTATTCTGCAAAGACAGGACAACTGCAAGAAGTTTTAATATGTGAAGCAAGGTGAGAGATACTAAAAGAAGCTGACTGTGGCTATAGGGGAGCCAATGGCCTTTGACAAAACACGTTTAGGGATGATAGATCTGGCTAATGAGGTCTGGCTAAAGAAATAACTCACCTTAAAGCCACTAACAGCCTGCACCAAGTGCTCGAGGCAGCTGATATCTATGAAAAAAAAAGAAAAAAGAAAGGCGTAGGCTTCAGTTGTCGGTGATATTAGACGGTAAATTAATTAAACGGCCCTCCGAAGGCTTAACGAATTGCTAATTGAACGTATTAAATATCACGGCTGAATACTGAAAATGTCAGCGTCGGATGTGTCATCCTGAAAAGGATCCGAGCGATGGTACAGTGGCTCCTGACATCTTTTCCCCATCCAGCTGTCAACATTTCACAGTTAAACTTATAAAAAAAAAAAAAACAAAAAAAAAAAACAGCGATCCATTTTCCCACAGTCCTATAGGGGGGAACCGCGGGGACTTCAGATACCAAAGCAAGGAGGCTTCCTGCAACAGCACGACACCACCTCAGCTAACAATGTGATACGTGCACTTCATCCAGCTGTCAAAGATGGTGATGAGTATCTGCGGCGCACAAACACCCGGACGGGGAAATGATGTAACAATGCCAGCACCTTCCCCCAGGATAACTGCAGTCATTACTGCGGCTGGAAGAAACTCGTGTGTGTGTGTGTGTGTGTGTGTGTGTGTGTGTGTGTGTGTGTGTGTGCGTGTGCGCGTGGGACTGTGGGGCCCGCTGTGCACCGTAACCTGTACTTACCCCACAGTCGTCCGAGCAGCTGTGTTTGAAGTCTCAATTGAGTGGGGAGCAGAGGATTCCCCCTGCTGACACGGCACAAGTGTTGCAGTCCGCCGGTTGTTCAATTAATAAGGCGTCTTCGGACGACCCACCGGGGAAAGGAGGAGGGAGGGGAGGGAGAGGAGGGAGGGGGCGTTTGGGTTTCACGGTCCACTTACACCTTCCTTCCTTTTTTCTAAAATGTTTTTTTATTTAATCCGGATTGTGGCAATAATTACTTCATGACCTTTTTAGCTGCTGGATCACAAACCAGCGGGAAGAGCACCAACAAAGCTTCAACATATAAAAGGTCCAAAAGGTGAAGTTGTTCTGCTGCAAAAAAAACAGGTTATTATTCTTCCACAGCAATTCTGTGGACAAGAAAATATACTTTAATTAATACCGTTGTTGCCTGTCAGCTCAGGAAAAATCATTTAAGAGTACTTTTCTAATTCAGCACTGTAATAAAACCGGAAATACCGTCTTTTTATCCTTTTTTTTTTTTTTTAAATTTCTTGGCAAAACCTGGAGCCTACATTACCCACAATGCAACTCAGGCGTGTTACTTTGGTTTATGCAAAGTCTCTCTGTACGAATATAAAGTTCAGTTTTTAAAACAGTAAACTGCTAACTTTTTTTTTTTTTGAGTTTGATGTCTGGACAGAAAAAACCCCCAAAAATATTAGATGCAAATTAGTTTTTGTATTCAAATCCAAACCACATTTCCAGATGATTTGAAACACCCAACATGTCTATAGACGCTCTGGTGGGGAAGAGTTTAGGGGAACTGATGAGTTGGGTTATCATTTTTTTTTGGTGCGCTTGTCGCCACAACAAGCGGCCCATTTTACTCGTAATATTCAAAATAATGACAATATTGATCGTATCAGCTTCAAAAAATGCTGACTCAGGAGAACAGACGCCACACAAACCTCCAAAGTTTTCAAAACCGATGTGATTAGGGTGTTAAAAATCAAACACGTCTAACTATAAACCCGAATCGACAGTTAAAGTGTATTTTAATCGCAGGCAATAAGAGAGGCGTCTACAGAGGAAACCCTCTCCTTGATACGTGGGAGTTGTGGCTGTGAGGCAGCAGCGGTCTGTCCGATTCAATTATGGTTTGATGTATTAGCCACCATGGCCCAAATGTCCATTAATGTCATTCCCAGTGCCGTCTTCCTTCCTTGAGTAGACTAAAATGAAGGAGGTGAAGGTAAAGAGCGTCCTGAATGCGCAACGGGTAGTTTTTGCTAAAAAAAAAAAACGGAGCACCGGCCGGAAAATATGAAGTTTTAAAAACCCAGAAATGTCAGCGCCGGGTGAAATAATCAGAGTCACCGGTATTGATCAACAACGCTGTCAAACCCCTGCAGATACATTCACTGTCATTTTTTGCAATATTTAGCTGCACATATCATTTTAATTGGACCTTTAACTCCCGAGGTTTAATTTGTTCAAAATGGTGAAACTCATTACAGCTATTTAAAAAAATTTTTTGAAAGGAAATATGAGACCCAAAGATTTTTTTTTTTTGGCAACACAAAAACTCCAAACACCACAACAAAACCCTGCTAATGATTCGTTCAACGCTCCGGCTCCAATAAAAGCTGAATAGAAAGAGCTTTTTCAGATGTCGGGGGCAAGATTGCCTAATGGGAAATTATACCTTGATCACAAACACTGTCACAAAGGTGAGCCATTATTAGGCTTATCACCAAATAGCAGCATTTGACAGCTATAAAAGAGCAATCGGCACATCTGAATTTTCACATTCTCAACTGGAAATGCAGTATTTATTTATTTTGTCATTTCTGGGGAAAAACTGGGCAGAATTTGGCTGAAAAGTTTTAGACATACAAGTTACATTTTACGGCTGCTTCAGCAGCATTTTAATGCAAAGAAATTAAATATATGATGATATACAAGGCTTAATTACCCAAAAGTCCTTTTTTTTGGGTCACATTTGATTATTTAGCATATTTCAGGTATTTAGGACCCAGAGTGACAGACTCCCGTTTTAACTTTGCTGTCTCGATGTACTTTCACAATCACCAGATCTGCAGGTATCACAGTTAATCCGTCAGTCAATATTTTGTCAACTAGCTGTGAAACAACGCAGTAAAAATAAAACATCAAAACAAAGGATTCCACAAAACCAAAATCATCTGAGATACAAATAGAACTGAATTGAGCCAGAGGCCGTAGAGTACATCGTCTCCGTTCTGTTACGGAGCGTGTCATTGGGGACAGTTTCACCGCTAAATTACTTTTCAGCTCTCAGACTGAGGTGTTCCCCGTCCACCCACAAAGAGGAACCTTAACAAGCTGTCCACAAAAAGGTGAGGCTGCTCCGCGCCGTACTATGAAACCACAGACTGTAGAAGTGGACGTAGCTTCCGGCTCTGAAAAATGAGGCTGGAGTGCCTTAAACTGCAATACGACCGAGTGCCACTGGAGGTCGTCTCCGTAGTCTCCTGTTCGACTAGCTTCATAAAATTCTAAGTCAATAAAATGTCTACGTGAAATTTGCCAGCTCGCCCAAATATGGTCACAACCAGCAAGATGCCGCCGGCCCAATTCCGAAATCGAGGCTTCGTAACGGCCGTTCACAAGCGGACGGTGCTGAGAAGACGTGGAGTTACTGGTGAAGTCAGTGTGACCACTAACTTTCCTCTCCTCTCCTGTCCGCTCCCTCCCCCGTCCGATTTGCAGAAAGCATCTTATGCCCTTTCGTCCCCCGCGGCCCTCTGCATAGCTCATTTATGAAGTCTGAAATATCTGCCAACTCGTCTTTCCCACCAACCCTTTTCCCTTAAAATAGCCACGGAGCCAAGCGCGGAGGGCCCTCGCTTCGTTGTGCGGCAGCGTAACCAGGTCATGTCTGTGTCCTTTTTTTTTTTTTTTTTTTTTTTTTTTTTAGGAGAACGAACAGGCAATTTAAAACCCAGGGGTGGTTTCTGAACAACAAGCCCCGGTCAAGTGCACGGACAACGCTCGCAGATTGAAAGATGCCCTTTAATGGTGTTTCTGACATTCGAATGACAGAAAAAAAAAACAGAAGGCGCAAATGCGGTGAATGTGGCTGGGAAGACAGAGGAGGGCTTTAAAAAAATGTAAAATGATTAAAACTTGGATATAAAGGAATAATAATAAAAAAAAAAAAGTAATTTATAGAGGAAGAGCACAAAGTGAAGGGAAAATGTTCTTCTTTGCTGCAAGGCTGCAGATGCTGTGAACACTGAGATAATCCCAACTGTACTCCACTTTTTTCCCTTTTTGATTTACCGTGAAATATTATCAGGAATGTGTCATGGACTTTACATTCATCCGCCTAATAATTGTCAGAGTAACCTTGTATTCGCTGCCCATCTGTGGAATTCATAAACTTCTCAATATTCCAGAGCAATTTGAACATCATAATTCAACGTTGCTGCACAGTAATCTGCCTTGAGAGGAAAATAAATCAAAGTCACCCCCTCTATACGGTAACTCACGAGCCTCTATGGGTTCCCTTAGTTATTTTTTTAATTTTTCTCATGCCGGTCTGTCACTACACATGGGCATGGCCACAAAGCATGAAACTGGAAGTCTAGGAAATGATAATGTGCCTGTGGTCCACATCAGTAATTGCCATCTCCACTCTGTCACCCGGATGCCTGCATGCATGAAGTCACATAGTTGGAATCCATCCACGTTGTAGCCAGGGGGTCCGTGAGTGGTGGTAGTCTTGACAATTTGTAAAATATCCCATATTTCAGGGCAAAATCAATAACCTTGGGGCTTTGAACAGCAAGACAAGAAGCCAACACTGATGTTAATTACTTGTGGGACAAAAACAGAAGCTATGGTCTCTTTAAATTGGGAAATTCTGCAGCTCGTGTGTGAATATAACAAGTGTCCGGTCACGCTTCTTTGAGGAATGTTTGCGTTCTTCTGGTCGTAAACGTAATTCTAACACCAGCGTCATTGCACGTTAGCCACGCCCCACTGGTTGCTGATTGGTCTGACCTTCAGAGTGGCTGAGTCATAATATGTTGCATCTAAAAATAGATAGCTCCCGGGTCTGGAAAGTGAAGCTTATGCCGAAGTGCCATGAAGTGCAATACCACCGGGGGCCGCCAGGGGCTGCCTCCAAAAAGCCCTGTGGGGAAACTCCCATTCAAAAGCATCAACTTCTCTCATGAAATAGAAGTAAATATATTTCTTTCCCAAATCCTTATGGTGTCATTTGCTGAACTCGCTACTTCTTATTAGTTTTCGGATGGTCCATCTGAAAATATTCCCATAATTTATTTAACATTAGGCCTCTAAAAGCGGTTTATTTTGGGGTGTGTCTGGTTTGATTGGCAGGCCTGTGGAGCCTCATTAATTTGCATGAAAGTTCAACACCATCAATCCTCTGTGGACCACGAACACCTGTAACAATCCATCCGATAGTTGTCGAGGCATTTTTACACAAAACAGCAGCTGGCAATCTAAAGTTGCTGCTTCAGAATAATTAGGATTCATCCTAAGGGGAGCATGAATAGCCAATTTAAACGGGACCAAGTTGTTGGCTGAATAACAGCCTGACATTGAGAGCCATGTGACTTGCATGGCTAAAAAAAAAAAGTAAAGGATTACTTGAGTGGGGGAAAGAACGGTTGATCTCTGATTGTACTTTGACAATTTGACTACCAATAATACACTGCCTTGTAAAATATCTTTCTTTCCATGGGAATGTAGTAATTAACTGTTAATAAAATGAATATTATTCTTATTGCAGACCTGTACATTCATCTAGATATCAGCAGGGGGTAGACCTTAGGTGTCCTCTGCTGCCGCACAGCTCATCCAAACAGAGCTTCTCTCAATGGATCTGCCCTCTGTCAACAACGATAAGGAGAAATTAGAAACATTTATTCAACAAAGTGTTGACACAACTACTTAATTATGAACTCAGCTCACCAAAAACAAATGCCAGGATTTCGAGTCTTTTCCCACAGCAATCAGAACTCTCCAAATATTTATCTACATCAACACAAAGAGGAAGGCCACAACACCGCTCGCTGTGACTGCAATACTGAAAACCTAACCCTGAAGTTACCTGCTTCCATTTCCAGGTCTAATGCTCAGTCAAGCTTTGTGTACACACACACACACACACACACACACACACACAGCAAGTGAAGTGACTGAAAACACGACAACACTATGCCCCGCCCACCTATACTGGAAACCTGTTCCCAGGGCCTGTCAATCAAACCAGACACGCCCCCCCCACCAAACATAGCTCTCTTTGGGGCCTAATATCTAATTAATGAAGGAAACTTTAAACAGCATAATAGAAGTTGATGCTTTTTGAATGGTAGTCTATACGAGCCAGAGGGTTTTTTTTTTTTTTTTTTTTGGAGCCAGCCCCTAGTGGCCCTCAGAGGTATTGCAATTTAAGGCACTTCCACACATGGCTTTACTTTTCAGACCTGGAGACTACAACCATTTAATTCCTTCAAAACTGAATGGTAGAACAGATATAACCACAAACCCTGTGATTCATTCCACCGTTCCTTCAGTGTAATCGCAGCAGCGGTCGAGGCTGCGCTTTCCTAGACTTCCTTACTTTAAATTGCACTTTTTTTTTTTTTTCTTTTTTTTTACGGATTTACAGATACCCCTCAAAAATGCACTGGTCCACAGATACAGACAGTAAACACTCAAATGCTCGAGCTAAAGGGATAAACTTTAGTGCCAAAGAGATTTCTTGCAGTTGACTGCGCCAGGATGATAAAAAAAAAAATAAAATAAAAAAAAAAGTTCTCGAGAGAGATAGATACCATCTTATGCAGTGCCCCTGCAAACCTCCATATTCATACTGAGCCCTTCAGTGAACCTCACAGTGTAAAATCCATCCTCTGGCAGTCTGCGAGGGCTCAGGCAGTGACTTCTGCATTTAATAAAACATATCCCCTCAGAGGCCGATACAGACCACCATGATGCAACAGGCTCAAGCAAACGCACCCAATTATTTACCACACGTTAAGTGGGTCACTCAAGGTCGACGGAGAATTGCTAACGCCGGTGGCGCCGCCAGGACGAAACGCCGCGCCCCGGAGATATTAAAACACCCGAGTTTTAAGACCTGAACTTTTACTAATAGTCTACGATATTTTTGAATTAACCCCGAGCACATGGGTTTCAGACGGGGCCCATCAAATTCCAGAGTATTTTGTCAAAGTGTACCAGTGGTGTATTGGACAGATAAAGCTTCAGTCTTGGGCAGAGCGTAAAACGTTGTTCACTTCTTCAAGCCACTTACAGTTCCTGTGCAGCAGATGGAAAACATGTTAATTTTTGATGCGAGCAGCACAAATACCTTTGCTGTCAGACATTGTGGTTTACACGGTGATTAATAATACATGCTAAGGGTACAGTTGAGGGGGGGGGGGGTTTGATCCCTCTTTCTTCTCACTAAAAAAAAAAGAAGCATATCCCATCCTCCTTTTTGTTTTTATAACAAAGTAAATAAAAAAACAAACAAATCCGAAACGATTACTTTTCAGTGACTAAACCCTCAAAAAAGCATTTCTTTTAATGAATATTTAAAACGGCTCAGAACAGGAGCGTTCAGTCAAAGAGATGATCTCTAAATAAACAAGTACATTTTTTTAGAGTATTGAAATCTTCTTTCTGGAAACAAACATCACAACCCTCCGCTATTAGCATTTTCTTGTATTTTGTCATATTTATATTGTTACCCGACTTTTTTTGTGTCCTGTTCAATCAGTTATACTATCATCATATGACAGCTTTAAAGTTAAAGGGTCCATTTTTTGTTGTTGGTCTTTTCCTGCGTTTTAGTCACAGTCTTGACCTCCATAATATTTTTTATAGTTTTAAAAACCGAAACAATCTTGATATAGTTTTAGATCTCCTTTTTTAAGCGTCTCATTTGCAGTTCCACCCCAAAAACAATCTCCTATTTTCTGATTGGCTGACTCTTTTCGGAGTGACATGCGCCCGGGCCAACCACAGGTTTTCTTTTGGTCTTGTCGCTCGCTCGCTCCTTAACAGAACGATCACTCTGCGTTTTCCTCCACGTAAAAAGTTGTACAGTTGGCCGTGCTTAGTACCGACATGTATTGTGACATCACAAACTTACCGAAGTCCGAACGATACAGTTGCTGAATACGGGCTGAGTCACTTTATCAGTATTTATACCACCTCCACCTGCTTTATTTAATGAGAAAAATAAATGGAAATCTTTTATACAATATGATATTTTTTACACAATAAACAAATCAAAGTGTCGAGGCAGAAATCCCTGTTTGATGCTGCTCTTATAAAATATAAAGGCATCAAACCTGGCAGCGGAGGAATCCATCTCGGCAAAACAATTGAATTTGATTATCACAGCTGTCAGCTTCAATGATGTGCATGTCTGGTTTAAATGTCAGACTCATCTACGAGGATGTGTGCGTCACAATATCGTACCTAGCAGCAGGTGTAATCCTTGTCATTACCAAATTATACGTACAAATGACAGCAGCGTGGGAAGGAGGTTAATGTCGGGGCCATTAAGATGTTTTCAGTCTACGTGGCTGAGTGAGACTTACCGTACGGCGTCCTCCCCCCCCCCCCCCCCCCCCCCCCCCCCCGTTCATCCAAGGTGCCATATGGATGAGTTTTCGTTTGAAATGTCACGAATTTAACTAAAATGTGGAAGGAACGTTTTGTCGATGACATTTGATGTGTTGTTTTGCGCGGATGGCTGAAACTCTCGATACACCAGAAGCAGAACAAAAGTTACTGTCGGCTCAGTAAATGGCTGTAATTTCTAACGTTCGCTAAGTAGCGAATTGCGCCATGTTGCTCTTCTATGATCGTCTTCAAGTCGCTGTGTGTTGATAACGTGCCGGACAGGTAGCGTATATCAGTACGTATTTAATGCTACTGAAAGAAGTAAGGGATTCGTGGCGAGACTGAACCAAAACAACGAAGTTCTGACTTGTGAATCCAAAACAATTAGCCGAAAGACGCCAGAAAGCCGTGTAGAGCCGAACCGTAGAGTCGAGTGACAAATTGTCTGCCATAATATCTGCACAATAATCAACAGACATCAGACAGATAAGGACACCTTTAAGTCATATTTATTTAGATAAAAGCGTTTTTATGCTCAAACATGCTATCAAGATATATCGACCGATTATAAAGTCTTACCTCTTTTTTTTTTTCCAGTCATTTATCTGTTCGAAAATAAAATCGGACTTGTTCCTGGGGTTTGCTGTCCATTCAAAGACGATAAATAAATAACGTTACAGTTGAAACGTGT
The DNA here is from genome assembly GCF_022577435.1 of Embiotoca jacksoni. Classification (NCBI taxonomy): domain Eukaryota; kingdom Metazoa; phylum Chordata; class Actinopteri; family Embiotocidae; genus Embiotoca; species Embiotoca jacksoni. Next base: position 685,369 of record NW_027185388.1, on the reverse strand, counting down.
TGAGGGGAACAGACAGAAACTGTGAAACCCATGAAAATTCACCAGCGATTATTTACGACGTCGCTGCTTTTGTATCTTTCTGCAGAGACGAATAAATAAATCACATTATTAACATAATTATTTGCGCATTGCCATCCTCATTAAGGCTCGGGAACCATTGCTGTGAATTAGCAATATGTTCCCAAGACTGGACGTGTCATTTAGATGGAGGTTTTTCTTCTCCATATGTTTTCAAATTAGCACATATACTCAAATTAGCACTGTAATCTAAAGAGAGTGTCTAACCAGGCGGCTAATTCCCCTGGATGGACCCCACTATTATGTCCTACCTACCTCCTTATGTGGAGGATTGTGACTTTGTGTGTGGGCGGGTAGATCAGACCTCCTCCATGGCTCCTGTGTGTGTATATATATATATATATGTATATATATATATATATATATATATATACATATATATATATATATATACATATATACATATATATATCGTGACCTGCAGTGCAGAAGGCCATTGGGAAGATTTTTCCAGCAGGAGTTCATGCCAAATGTATTTTTTTTATACATATATATATATATATATATATATAATCCCACACAAAATATGGGTATATTTTCCTGGACGTGTTCCTGCAGAAGTCTCATTGTTGGCAGATCTGAAGGCCTGTGGATGCTGCTGGAGGGAAAGTGGTGGCGGCGGCGTTGTTTGAATGGAGTGTGAGGGGGCGGGGGGTGGGTGTTTCTTGTTTTGTATATGGTTTATCAGAGTGCTGCACAGTGAACAGATGCTGAACTGAGATTATTTCAGCGGGCTAGTTTTGCTGAATGCGCTTATATGTCAATAGTCCCAAATTAGTTTGTTTTTTTTGTTTTTTTTTTTTAAGGGCGGCGATGTGTTCCCGACGCTGAGGAGAGTGTTTGAGAAACCCGTCACTGCAGGCACACGACAGGAAGCTCTGCCCCCCTCCCCTCCCCCAAAAAAAAAAAAAAAAAAAAAAAAACGCCATTAGCCCTCATGTAATGGCTAATGTCGCTGCTGCTTTATGGAGTGAATTCAAATGAAGGCAAACTTTCCTAATTGATAATTGATTGTGTGATCGTTAGGCTGAGACTGCAGACACAGTTATTAAACACCCGCGAGCCGTCTGTCCCACAAGGGCCCCTCCGCGACGACACCTCATTTACGTTGCCCGACCCGACCCGAAGCACTCGATGAAGTCTAACGTCTACCCGGGCGGCGTTTTTTTTTTTTTTTTTTTTTTTTTTTTAGCGCGCAATTAAATCACGTTTGCACGAAAGAAGCGTGCCGCGACAGCGCCGACGACTCTACGCCGACATTGATAATTTGGACTTAAGGTTTCTTCCTGCTATGCGCTTGTCGAACAGCAATCTTAACGCTACGCCATCTGTTTGTGTTGGTGTTAATCATATCTATTCTCCTACGTTATTGTTCCAGATGGCTGCTGTAATTGCATTGTTTCTTCTGCAGATGTTTGATAGTCGCGTCTTTCGGAGCGCTGCCAGCTCCGGGGTTGATAAAGCGTCTGGAAACGGTTAATGGGGAAATAACCGCTTTCCCGGACAGGTTCCAAGTTTCTTTGGTCACCAGTCCACACCAAACGGCGTGATTGCCGCTAATGGGCCGGGGTAACCAGCGGACGACTGGGAGACGGGTGGGGGGGGGGCAATATTAGCATAGCGCAGCACCGCGATCCAGAATTAGACCCGAGCGAGTGTCTGGATCCGCCGCGGCGTGGAGAAATGAATCACTTGGCACTCGGAGTGTAGAAAGCGCTCCGAATGTACATTATGCAGGGAGCCTCTCATTATTTTGGACGGAGGGGGAGAGAAAGCATCTACTGGAGCAGCTGGAACAATAGCAGCAGGACTTTCCGTTCCGGGATTAAGTTCTCGCAGAGGTTCTCTTGCTGCTCTGTTTGTTTTTTGTTTTTTTACAATACACCATGTGGCTGGAAATATCCGACTCGTCGGAAAAAGGCAGCAGCACTCCGGTAGTCGCTATACTTTTTTTTTGGAAAAGATTTGCCATTAATTTGAAGAGTCACATAACCTTTTAAGGCCGTACGAGTTAAAATAGGAGACCGGCGGGTGTAAGGACTCGCCTGCTCGGTGAGATGCTGAGGCGCAGCCGATTTTCCCCTAATCGCCCCGTGTGAGCACAACACCGCTGATTCAATCTGAATTTGACAGATGTTGCTGACTGGAGGAGGCGAGCTCTGGCATCCGACATGGCAATTTTTTGAAAACGGCCTCATTTTCCTCGGCCATTGTCTGCATGGCAATGGTGTCGGCGACGAAGTGGAATCGCATCATCCTCGCGGATACCTGGGCATCAGCTGCGCTGCCTGAGACACCGCCGTTGGGAAATGAGGGTCACGCAGACTCTCCGAGTCTCTGATTCGTCTACTCAGACGAGGCAAAGGTCACATGGCGAACCCCGGCTCATCAGCCGGGCTCCCTCCGACCGGCCAAATCAGCAGGGGGAAATTATTTCAGAAAAAAGGTGTGGGGGTGGGGAGGGGGGGGGAGCAGGTACGGGTATCCGGAGAATATCGATTACCACTTTTTTAACAGAAAAAACTCCCGACGAACACGTCGCCCAATTTCTCATTCATTGTTCATAATCTGCAATTCATTCTGCTTGTTTTCTAAATCCTGTTATGAGAAATCAAGAAAAAAACACGACCTCGCTTCTCGCAACCTCGGTGGTGGTGGTGGTGGGGGAGAAGGGGGAGGGGGGAGGGGGGGCTCCTAAACGGCCTTCGCTGTTAGAATTCAGCACATTTCTCTCCTGCCGGCGGCTCATTATTTAACAACCGCTATTATTGTGCCGTTCTCACATGGCAGCCGGTGACAAAAGCAAGTGGCAGTACGATGCTAATGCCGCAGTGAAAAGGTGCAGCCGGAGCCACCTCTTGTTAGGAATCTAATTTCCTTTGTGCTCTCTGAATCAACTACCCGAATCTGTTTAATTAAATCATGTATAATTCAGGACCTCGCAGCCTCCACGAGTCTGCGCGAAGGCGGGAGGGGGGAGGGGAGGGGGGGTGGGGGGGCTCCTCCGAGTGCTGTGGTCGGCATTACGGCCGCGGACAAAGGCGGCGTGTAAAATGCCCACGTAGCACAGATACACGGGACGGCAACAGGAACATATCACCTCCACCTACAAGGAAGCGGTCGAGTCTTCGGACCTTCATCGCGCTCTGTGGCAGACTCCTCCTGCAGGGGTAAAAAAAAAAGAAGTGAATAATAGGCGGGAGAAGCCAACGTGAGATGGGATGAAGCGGCGCGATGAGGAGCCGAACATCCGCGACGGTTCGGGGCACACCAAATGGAAAATAACTCATCACGGGCATCATAATAGCCCCCCGCGCACCCCCGAGAAAAGGGTGCTCCGTCTCCATTTGGAGCGAAAGTAGCCAATTTAGGGGAGATTTAAAACTCCTGCACGGCGCTGAATTATCTATAAAGGTGCCGCGTGCGAATACAGGACAGAAGGTCTGAACACAACATGAACCTTTTAGCTTTATAGTCGTCTGTCATAGGCGCGGGCAGCGATTAGAGAAGAGTTTAAGAAGTGATCAGAGTAGACTCCAGCTTCTGCGTGTGGCCACATCTTTCCACCTTGTTTTTTTTTTTTGTTTTTTTTTTTTACCTCATTTTTTTTTTTTTTTTTTTTGCTGAATCAGCGGTTTGGTTCCAGCAGCTCAATGACCTGCTGTATATGCCTTTTTTTTTTTTTTTTCTTCCCACCAATCAGGTATAAGAGCGAAACCTGCTTACGGCACCGCTTTTAAATCACTTTATCGCACACCGCTTCGAGAAATGTCAATACAATTGTTGTCAAAGTAATTTAGTTACATGCTTTTTCTTTTTTTTTTTTGCGTCCTGGAACAAGTGAGAACAAACTAACGCCGGGGCGACTCAGATTAAACTTTCTGTGTCTCTTCTGTGTTTCTGCCGCGGAGAACATTAGTTTGTGTGATGGCGGTGAAGGAGGTGAACCGGGGGTCACTCCCCCCCCCCCCCCTTTTATTTTTTATTCGCTGAAGTAGGCCGATGCCGCGCCGGGGTCAATGCAATAAACGACGGTTTTACATTTACTGCCCCGCAATGTTTTGCCGTTAATTTCTTGGAGGTAAAGATTACCCCTCTGATGAATTACTAATAAAATTAGAAATCAATCAGTGTAATTTTGAAATTACAGCTCTCCTTTCTGGTTCAGCAGTCAGCCGTTACGTGTTGGAGATGACATCCGTGTCTTGGGGAGATCCTAAAATCAAATTAAGCTGTCGAACACGGATGACGAACCAAGATAAACACCTGCTATAACAAAGTTCACGCATTCGTTCGATTGATTGCTGGAATAAATCATTTTAAATGTGATTTGCTTTTGGAGGAATTCCATTTTTTTTTTAATTTTTAAAATTTTTTTTTTTTTTAATGATTTCACTTTGAATATGTTTTTCTCCACTTCGCTGATTGTTGCTAAGCAGCTGAGGTTTTGTTCAGGTTGGAGGTTTTGACTCGCCATTCGTTTGTGGGCTCAACGGCGATCGGATTAGTACCTACGTGGCAGGAGAGGCCGAGTGTTTTAATGACACAATATGGATTTGTTTTCAAAATGAAACGACGTAAATCAGTAGATTCTGTCGATGGCTTTTCATGTCCGAACTATTCGAATATTCCCCGAATCAGCTGAAAGCACGGGAGGCAGCGGCAGCTTTGGAGTGGAAGCTGAGAGCACTTTGTACTCGGCATGAGTGAGCGTTTTGTATGAGACTGAGAAGAAAAAAAAAGGCTCTGCTATTGACAGCGCGGTTTTAGAAAGGAAGAAGTAAACATTGAAATAGTTTGTTTAAAACGTTATTTGCAATAACTGTCACCTTCTGGTGTTAAACTCCAGCGTCAACTTCATAAAAGCCCGTTTGGCTTCCGAACCGCGACACTTCCTCTTCAGTGTTTCACAGCTCCCCATAAAGCATATTCATCCAGAAAGAGATGGCGATACATGGAGAATCTGAGAGGGTGGCATGTTGGCAGGTTTCTAAATGAGATTATTAGCGGCGGGATCATTAGCATACACAAACATGGAGGCTTATTATAAGGCAGCTGGACTACTTGGAAAAGTGTGAGACTCGGCCTGACCTCATTAGTGGGAGCATATGGAAGGCAGACCTGCGTATCAGTGCAGTTATCAAGTTTCGGTGCGAATGCCCGGCGTGATCTCCACTCCTCACTATACGGGCCGAGTCTAATGAATATGCATTACTCAAAAAAAAAACAAAAAAAAACTGGAAGTGCCTCATCTACTTTGTTTAGTGCATCTCTAATCGGCAGTAATAACCCAGGGACCCCGGGCGATTTGTCAGATAATGTCTGGATGCTGTGTTAGATACTTGTTCTCCTTGAGATTGGCTGCATTTATTAGTTTTTTTTTTAATTGTTTTCGTGCCACCAGGGGGCAGCAGAACAAGCTTAAAACATAGACTGTGTATAAGAAAAGTTCGTAGTCTCCGGGGCCTGAAAATTAAAGCCCGAGGCAGAAGAGCCTGAAATACCGCTTGAGGACCGCTAGGGGCTGCCTCCATTGTAGACTCCCATTTAAAATGCATCAACTTTCCTCATGTGAACTCCGTGAACCACTTTCTCCGCCGCGACTTGTTCTTCAGCGCTGTAAGATAGTCCAGCTGTCTACGATGCCGCTTCAGAGCTGGAAACGACCTCACGAAGACACGGTTTCGAACCCCGCTCTAGGTAATCCACACAGTTCACAGAGGGTGAGTCCCCCTAAGGGTAAGCCACACAGTTTCAGGTTTGCGTTGTGAATGCAGTCATACTAATACCAAACCAAAGGTCAACAACAATACAAAACAAAAACCTAATATGAAAATCAATGACAAAAAATAAAGGGTGCGTTTAATTCTTCTTCTTCAATACATTTTAATGCTATATCATATATTTCGGACGACATGCATCACCGTGGACTTCACGTGCAGGTCAAAGAAAGAGCACGAAGACTCCCAGCAGCAGATGATGTACGATGCTCTTCCTGCCCTGCTCAGCGACACTGTCCGGCCCCCGGCTGTAATTGTGGTCCCCCCGACGCTCACGGGGGGGGGGGGGCTGTTAGTTAGCCGTATTACTGTCAGCTTACCTCCGACAGGAACCAGGAGAATGACATAGAGCAAATAAGCCTCGGAGTAAAGGCAGGTCGTTTGGGAACCGAAATGGAACGCCCATTACTACCCGCTGTGCTAAACTGGCAGACGTTTTCCCGGCGCCATCATTGCAGAGCTTGCAGAATACGGCACGAGGTGCTTTGATGTCAGATATTTTTACAGAAGGGCTTTGATGGTGCCCGAGGCTGCGGCGCTGTCAGGGCCCCCGGGGGAACCAGACGGAGGTGGGAAGCTTCTTTTTTTTTTTTTTTTAATCTTTCGAAAGGTCAAAGATTGCAGAGGGGAAGCCACTTTCAAGGTCCCGAAAAAAATAAAAAAATAAAAATAGTCTGGCAGAGAAGGAGGCAGGGTGGGGCGCAGGGCATTCGTTATGTGGTGCAACAAGTGTGACATGAATACGTAGTGCGTTTTTTGTAGCAAAACTGAGGCTGCTGGGATTTAAACTCGACTTTGTAACGGGGAGAAAAAAAAAAAAAAATCGAGATCATTTTACAGCCTTATATTAAATAAATTACCCAGTGTAAAGAGGTGCAGTGCTCTTTTTCCTCAATATCCCTGACTCTCTCTCCCTCACTTCTTTCCTGACACACACCATAGCTCATATGTTGGGCCGATCATTCCCGGGCCGTGATTTATCGCCCCCCCCCCCTTTTGCTAATGAAGACTGAGCAAAAAGCTGTCAATGACAGCTCAAGGTTATTTATGTCCTCTGTTACAGCAATGTTTCCTCTTCAGCGGGGACAATAAGACCAATGATATTTGAATCCCTGAAGCAGGGATGGCCTGCGGTCGGTGCAGGCATGACAGCCATTTGCTTGCTGCGATGAGGGTGATTAATTCCCATCTTCAAATCGCCGTTACGAGGAATTTGCAAATCAAAAAAAGGTCGTCAGAAAGTGCTCGAAGGCAAAGTGTTTGAACCGTTGAAATTGATGTCGAATATTTTAGTTAAAAAAAATAAAAGTCCAAAATGAGCTATAACTATCCGCAGAACGTGAAGAAATAACGGTAATGTCTCTTCCATCAGACATCTACGTGTTGAGTTGCAGAGATAACAAAGCAGCTAGCCCTGTAATACCGCTTTGTACCTCAAGAGGCAATCTGCATTCATTCCAATATGAGAGAAGTAGTACTGCTGCCAAGTTAGCTGTTGACATTTGGTTCTGAATATTTGAAGAGCTCGTCTTCAAACAATCCGAGGTCATTTATTCAGCAAAAAAAAAAAAAAAAAAAAAAAAAAAAAGGCGTTTTGACCTTTTTCAGACACTTGGTAATGTATCTGTGTCGCTAATAAAAGCACAAATAGTGCCGAAGAACACTCCAAATGGCGTCGATATATGGCTTCGCTGCAGCTGCTGTGGTTTCGCTAAATAAACAAACTTTAACAGGAGGATTATAACGTAAATCACGACCGGCTCTCTTTTGCCGGTTTCCTGCTCTGCTGTCAGTTAGTTTGTGACTCCTTTTAGACCGATTTTGGAGATTGAAACGACTATTTGAATATTCAAAATATTTGTGACCGTGATTCGTATTTAGAACACTTCTCAAAGCACCCGTGTTGCGAAATCTCCTGCCGACCTCAACTTAAAGTGCTGTTTCTTCCTGTTAAAGGGTAGTTTTTCCTTCCAGCTGTCCATCAAGTTGTGTTGTGGCGCTGTATAAATAGAATTGAATTGTCTTGAATTTTGCCTCCTGTTTGTTTGGATCGTGGAGTCTGAAAGCTTCAACACGGCACCTTTAAGAGCAGATGGAACTTTATTTTTTGTATCCGTTGCTCGTACGATTTTGATCCCAGTGGTCGCTCTCTGCGGTCCGTCCGTTTCCTTTCACAGCAGCAGTTTCACCTTCAATGCAGGAACAAAGCGCGTGCTGCAGGAATCAATGCACTTGTCATTCACAGCTATGGGCAGATCAGCAGAAAAGGTCACAAAGCCCCAAAACGTCAATTTATTTTTCCCCATATAAAGTATGTACGTGTCCGATCCTCGCCACACGTCATCTTAATGATGCTGGAGGCCAAACAGTTTTGTGCCATTTAACTCTTCGCGAGATTTATGAGTATAATGAACCTTGAATGGCCTGAATTTGATATTAGCATCCATCTTTCATTAACTTATGGCTCTGTTAAATGAACTAGCTGCGGGGCAGTTTAGAATTCTCAACTAGACCCGCGTTGTATTATTGTAATTAAATGCGTTTCCGTAAGGCATAAGGCACGTTTCTTCCTGATTGCAAGAAATTAATCATGGGTTATGTTAATGGACATGCAACATGGGGTCAAAGCATGGGAAAAAAAAACAAACACAAAAACATTTCTCAGTTTGAAAGGGAGCAGAAAAGGGCATCGTTGCTGCCGTGTTCCTCTGTGTTCACGCTGTCCAGAACGTTCTGCTCTGAAATCTACATCTGTCTCCCCCTATAGATTATAATTGTTGAAGACTTCCCTGGTGGCCATTATTCATCCAAAAGATAAACATTAGACTGGTGCAATCAAAGATAACAGTAAAAAGATTCAGATCTGACTCGACTGGTGGCCAGATAAAGGGAGACCACTTGCAGCTCAAAGACTTCCTGCTCTGAATTCTATTATATTTATGTGTGTGTGCCTGCGCATGTGCATCTGTGCATGATTCAGGGGTATTTTAAGGGAAAACTTTGGACACAAAAAAAAAAAAAACAGGGCGGAGAGCGAGACGGCGAAGAAAACTTGACTGGAGAGAACAGCGGCAGGTGAAGTTGCAACTTCATTTACTTCCTAAAGGTCACGCTGGAGTCAAGAGCGAGTCAGAATACATCTTCTGCTCCACATCAGAGAGTTTTCATGTGCAGAAAGCTTTTATAACGAACCAGACGTCACAGCCGTTGATTTATTAAAGCACAGCGTTAATTACAAAGATTTGCATTAGGAAAAGCGAATAATACAACTACCAGTCCACTAGAGGGCAGCGTGTTTATATGACCTCTGTCACATGACCTTCCCCGGTTGACGTGTGTTGTCTTCTCACACCAACGCGACTACCAGGTTTTCCAAACACACAGTGCCCTCTAGTGGACAGATGTATCACACGTCTGTGATTCAGAAAGGAACACGACCGTAAAAACCCGAGCGTACGGCGGCACTTTGTAGGAAAAAACCCCCCCAAAAACACAGGTCTTTTAATTTGAAACGAGGACTTTTAATTTGAAACAGATGCAGGAAGTCACGGCATTTGGCCGACCAACGGTGTAACTTTATCACTCAGTGGCAGACATTCGTATTTATAAGGCTACGCTGTTGCAGTTTAGCCAGAAAGATGCTAATAGATGCATTATGGGAAATCTGCTGGTTAAATTTTTAACCTTGACTTTTGTAAAACAACAACAACAACAAAAAAAAGCTTTAACTCTTGTAAAGTTCCAAACTTTATGGTTGATTGTTGAGTCGCAGTTCATCATCCGAAGCAGCATTTTAATGTTGTTGCCGTCGTATTAAACTGCTGAATTTATGAGCTGAAATCAAGGCTTTGTGTTTAAAATCCTTGGAGAGTAGCTTCTATATGAATGTAAAATTACCTTGAATAGTAGAACTTTAGTAGCGCTTAAAATGGCACTTACTGATAGCACTTTGTAGTTTGGCTTTCTTGAAGAAATTGTATATTCTTGATTCCTGTTGTTCTGGGTTTTGTACCCTCATGGTTGAAATGCACTTATTGTAAGTCGCTTTGGATAAAAGCGTCAGCTAAATGTAATGTAATGTAAAATGTGGAGTATACAGTGCGACATTTCCCTCAATATGTAGTGATATATAATTTCAAAGTCAAATGGAAATACTACAGAAGACGTAGCATATGCCACTGCTGTTAAATAGCAGTGATTAGTGTAATAACATAATAATAATAATAAAAAAAAGTTTGATTTTATTAATTTAGTAGTGAAACACGTAATATAGTGGAGTTATCCATATCATGATGAGTAAATCTGCATATATGCCCCGCAGAAGTGAGCATGTTTTTATGTGCAGCTTTATTAACATTCTGATCAGACTCACGTAATCACGATCTGATTAGGAACGGCAGCCGCAGCCGGGGTCCTTATTAATGGGGCGTTAAATAAACATGAACATTAATGTCACGCCGTTAACGCCATCATGTCGCGGGGATTCAGTAAGACGTCAGAAAATAAATACAAAAAAATTAAAATACAAAGAAACAAGAAACGCAGCCGTACTTTCCAGCAACTCTTTATTTAAATCCCATTCAAACCACCATACGAGGCAGAGTTGCGTAATAATATCCCTCCAGGACGTTATACATCGTGCTATTGTCCAGGACGCTAGCAGACCATGAAATTAATACACCGTGATAAATTATTCATCATGCCAGCCCCCCGCCCCCTCTTTTTTTTTTTTTTTTTTTTTTTTTTTTTTTTATCCATTACATCTCAAAGGGATCCCTGTTGACAATGCAGAACTGGACGACGCGTGGCGCCGCTCGTTTGTTTTACTTTGAACAGCAGAGTTTAACAAACCGAACGTGACATGTTAGATTAATTGCGCCGTGTAGAAAATGACCCCCGCAGGGCTACGAAGTGTCATATCACCCCCCCCCCCCCCCGCCCCCCTCCTCCACCCCACCACCACCGCTCGCTGTGTCCCGAGGCCTCTTCCCGTTTCCACCTGAGAGAGACGTAACCAGGATTACTGCTGTCTTCTTTGCTTTGTCTCTCCGCTTTGTAGAAACAAAGCCCTTAAGAGTGCGGGAGGTCACATAACTGATGTCTGCTTTATGGAAGCCAGAGGAGCTCACGGTGTCAGTTAAAGTTTGGGTTGTTGAGGGGGGGGGGGGGGGGGGGGGGGAAGATATGTGCTATTTTTTACCCCACTGTTCATCCAGAGGGAGACAAACTCCTGACTGCCTGTTTTTTTTTTTTTTTTTTTATGAGCCACACTAGCAGTGGAGCTCTATGGCAGCGTTAGTGTGGCGGTTCAACACTGTAAAAAAATCTTAACTATGACATATAATGGAAGGAAATTTGGTACAGATTTGAATGCTCTCCAGAGGATTCATTCTCAGTCACTAATTCACAAATTTTAGCGTGACTCTTTGGTTGGTCAAGTTAATTGTTGACGATATGCACCAATAAATGTACATATATTGGTATTTATTTTCCCAAAACTACTCTTTGAAATTCGCTCTGAACTCGTAGATTTTTTTTTTTATCGAATATTGTACTTCTTCCTCTCCCTATGTTATTTAATGGACGCTGGCAGGAAGCTTTTTTTGGCGCATTGCCGCCGCCTTCTGACGGGAGTAAGGTATTACAACCAGGCGCCTTAGAAACGGGGGAAATAAGGAAGAGCGATAGTCGGGTGTACTAATAGATTTGACGACATTTATCTGAGTATTTTCTACGAGTCGGGCTAAATGTTCCTTGTGAGTTGGTCTGTTGCCATCATGAAATTTTATTTGACAATAATAAATTGAGATTCATAATAGAGAGTGAGTGATGTGGTCTCTTCAGGGCTGATAACTATTATTCTGTCCTCGCAATGAGGAATCTTTATTCTACGCTAAACAGAAAGCTAACAAAATGCAAACCCAAACCATTACCGAACAACACTTACACTCACATTACACCGAGTGCAAACTCGCGGCTATGCTAATTATCAATTAAGCCACTTTTAAACACAACTTGCAGCAAAACAAAATATACAGCAAATATTATCACGCCTGTGTCATCAAAAGAATCAGTAAACCAAACACTGTGCCAAGTTTTCTCAAAGCTATTGCCACTCCCATGATTCCCTGCTGCGTTTCCTGCTATTTCGCAATCGAAATATTTAAGTCTTAAAAAAAAAAAAAAAAAAATCTTCCCGCTAAATAGCCACAATTATCTTAAACCAAAATTCAGCAGCAGGGACGTCTCTCCAGTTTACTCTTGCAGGCCGACTCCTCTCTGCATTTCACTGATGTTTAAAAAAAAAAAAAAAAAAAAAAAATTTTTAATGTATTTGTGCTTCTGAGGATTCAGCAGCCGTCTATAGACACCGAGGTCGAGCACATTAATTCATTAGTGTTTAGCTCAGCGCCAGAGTCCGGCCTCACAGAACTGCTGCCACGACTGTGATGAAAGGTCAGCGGGAAGTTTCACCTCTCTACCATTTTTGTTTTTTTTTATGTCTTACATTTTTAAAGTCAGTTTTTATTCTGTTAATTAGTCCAAGAAAAACCACTTGTTGTTCTAGTGTTGTGTATTGTGTGTGTGTGTGTGTGTGTGTGTGTGTCTGTGTGTGTGTGAGAGCTGCAGCTGTGCATGCTGACATTTTCTTCGGTAGAGGAGTGCCGCAGCGCTGCCCGTGTTAGATGCGATAAGGTCACGTTGATCGGGGGGGACAAAACGAGCCTTGTATTTACGTTTGACTCTTGCTGTAGATTTGTGAAAAAGCACGTATATGCTTTTATGCAAGCAGAAGCTGAACCTCCAGCTCGTGTCAGGGGGGTCGATTATTTAGATTTTTTTTTTCTTTACTAAGATTTGTGACTTTATTTATTGAATATGTGGTTTCAATAGAGCAGCAACTCGTGTCAAACTCCAAATAGGGTTGGGTGAACTATTCCCTCCTTTTCATACAACCGACCAATCCAGAATATCTTAAAAACGCTCGTGTGGCTCGCAAAGAAGATCCTCCAGTTGTTTTAGTGTCAGGTTTGTTTTGGCTGTTGCAGTGAGACAGAATAAATAAAAAAAAAAAAAAAAAAAAAAGAAGAATTTGAGCTATTCTGTTGAGTACCCATCCTCTGCACATCGTCGGGGGTTTTATACGTTGTTGAATCACACGTGGGAGAAATTGCAGGAAGACTTGAGGACGGAGCAGCGATCAAACAGAATAGACTTTAAGACATTACGTGTAATCATGAAAAGAAATCGCAAGTATCAAACTCACATTAACCCTGAAATTGCTTCAAAGAAAATATATCTAATGCGTGAGCGTGTTAGCTTTCCATAAATTTGAGCAAAGGTCCTTTAAAACCAGAAAAATTATTCCAGCTCTGATAAAATGTTCCATTTATACAGTGTAATGAGAGCAAAACTGGTTGTCACCGTGAGTCACGTGAAATTGAATTATAAACTCCCTGCATTTCACCATCTGCAGATAAATGAGTTTCGGCGACCGCTGGGACGTTTTCGGGTTTCAATTAAAAGAAAAAAAAAAAAAAAAAAAAAAGCCTGTTGCGCCTCCTCCGTGTAAAACTCGCACTTAGGTTTTATGACGAACACGTCACGCACGCTGTTTTTTTTTTTTTTTTTTTTTCCTCCCCGACTCCAATTATTGCTCCGCCGGGTGAGCCAGCAGAACACGGTCCTGTTTTGTCGCTCCAACACGAGGCAGATAATTACAGGTTTGTTCTCTCAAATGAAGTTCTCGCCGTATCGTCGGGCCCTCTCACTCGAGGATCAGGGGGAAAAAAAAAAAAAAAAAAAAGGGCTGACGTAGCAGATCCCCGCAGCCTGCACTGATGTGTGGAGGACAAAACCGTCTCGACTGTAAACGGCACTGCTGCGAGCAAGCGGGTTTGATCTTTCCCACCTGGATGGACACGATGCCCAGGATGCTCCCTTTTTTTTATATATATATATATTTTTTTATTATTATTATTGTGCCTTCAGCTTTTACAGTTTGTGGTATTAGAATTCAATTAAAGCGGCCCAAATAGACCCGTGGGAGCGATCCGGGACCCGTCTGACCTTGACTGGGAAAAAAATGACCCGATAAAGTACGAACACAAAAGTCCTTAACTGTGATCACATTCACACCTCTGGGGCCTTTTTAATGTGTTTTTCTTCTTTTTTTTGTATCTTATTTTGAAAGGTGGCAGATTTTTCTTTGTTCCCCCCCCCCCCTATCTTTCACCACACTCAAAAAAAATAAATAAATAACATAAAGCTTCAGAGGATTAGGAGAGCTTTTTATTCACAAATCTTCGATTTTTTTTTTTTTTTTTTTTTTTATTCTCGCTTATAAAACTCTTAAATGGCCCACAACTGGGAATTTGATTGAAGTAGCAGCTGCTTTTATGCTGCACATAAAGACGCCCGTCGACGGACGAACGGACGGACGGACCGCCGGACGGACCGCCGGACCCGACTCAATTATCATTCAGGGATATCTCGCGGAGCAGCATTTTCAGTCTAGACAAAGTCATCATAAACTTCACACGCCAAGGTTGTCCTAAAGTCGCCAGCGAGTCACTTTTTGCTCAACAATCACTTGCCAGCCTTAGCAAACAAAATGTCTTATCCCGGCCTCATCTGAATGACACGGAGATAATTATCGAGGTGGGCCCCCCCCCTCTCCCCTTCCCCCCCTTTTTTTTCCTCTATGAGACAATGTGACTATTATGTCAAAATCCCTGTCAGCTATTTTTATCGTATCTGCCGCGGATCTAGTTGCCGGTGAATTCATAGGGAGGTAATTACCTCACGCTCAGGAAAAATGGGGCGGAGACGGGGAGGGGAGGGGAGGGAGGTTTGGCACAAACCAACACCCCAGGGTGGTCTGACTGCAGCGACAGTTGGAAATGCGCGAGATAAAATCAGGGAGACAAGGAAATTTATGATTACCGTGTCACCCCGAAGAGAGCTGTTGTGGAGAGCTGAATGTCAGCAGCAGCAGCAGCAGCTTCGAGTTTGATGAACCACATCTCCCACAAACGAAGCTGGAAGGCGAACCGAGCGCTGCCGTCAGTCTCGGGGTCCGCGTTACACCGCTGAAATCGTTCATCTGAACATCTCCGGCAGCTCGGCCCAAAGTAACGTTTCACTCGGCGCCACATGCGGATGAGGTTGTTTACGGGCTTAAAAAGCGAAGCGGGATTAACGGTCCGGGGGTCGACTTTTTCGGTATTCGACGGAACGACGCTCGGTAGGAAATCCTCGGTCGTCGCCCGCAGCGCTTCGAGCCAAACTTTCTTCACAGTGCTCGAGTGAGTCTGAAACATTATTTAAAGAGAGGACCTATTTTCTGCCGTGGACATATGAAGTTACAAAATCAGAGGTTTTTAGTAAACGTGACCAAAGATTCAAATAAAGACGTAAAACGCATGTGAAGGTATTTCCTGGGAGAAAAAAAAACCAAAAACATTAAACGGGAAGAAAAACCTCCGACCGATCCCAGAGGTGGGCCACCGTCGGCATTCGTCGGTTTGGGCGTGGGGGAGGGGGGGGGGGAGCAGAGAGAGAAAAGAACAGCATGGAGATGCAAGATAATGAACTGTCGCTCCCAGTGATACCTGCAAAAAAAAAACAAAAAAAAAAAACTATGCGAGTGAGAGAAACTGCACTGAGAGAAAAAAACTAATGGAGAGAAGGGACGTGTTAACATCAGGCAGTAGCACACACACACACGCACGCACGCACACGCACACACACACACGCACGCACGCACGCACACACACACACACACACACACACACACGCACGCACGCACGCACGCACACACACACAGACGAAAAATATATATCCAATATCAGCTGAAGGTATGAGGTCCATCAAATGATTGTTGTCCGTTTCCATGGTTACGGTCCAAACAGAAATGGCTCGTAAACAAATCGCGACTTCTCTCGATGAAAGGCAGCAATTACGTGACGTGACATGGGACGACCGCTCCATCAGCCCGTAAACACGGGAAGCAGAAAAGCTTCGGGTTCAGAAGGGATCGTACGTCACACACACACATCTTCCAAAATGCCCAGTGCATTCTGGGATAGGTTCCTTTTACCCGGCAACAGTCGAGCGCACGCACACGCACGCGCACGCACACGCACGCGCACACACACACACACACACACACAAAACATAGCACAGCATATGATGAGCTTCAGCCATTTTTTTTTTTTTTTTTTTTTTTTAAACGGATAGGTTGGTCCGTCTCTGAAAGGATACCAGAATATTAAATCAGTTTTTAAATCATCGAGCAAAGAACATCTGCTTTTTTTTTTTTTTTTATT
The DNA here is from genome assembly GCF_022577435.1 of Embiotoca jacksoni. Taxonomy (NCBI): domain Eukaryota; kingdom Metazoa; phylum Chordata; class Actinopteri; family Embiotocidae; genus Embiotoca; species Embiotoca jacksoni. The sequence goes on along the minus strand of NW_027185388.1, from coordinate 669,180 downwards.
TTATTTTTTTTTTTATAGTTTTCTGGATCAAAACCAGGAGACGCTGAGAGCTCTCACCAAATATTGTCTCATTTTTCTTCAACTCACACCACGAGAGCCGTTTGGAAAAGATTTTGATGTTTGTTTTTGGTTTTTTTTACCGGATCTTGTGACACCGCAGAGAACGGAGCGACAATAACGGCCTTCACATCGGCCAAGAGGCAGCCGGCACTCAAATCTGCTCATTTTCATTAGACAGAGAATTGATATACCCGGGCTTTTCTTCTTCTTCTTCTTCCTTTTTCTTCTTCTTCTTCTTCTTCTTCTTCTTCTTCTTCTTCCTTTTTCTTCTTCTTCTTCCTTTCTCTTCTTCTTCTTCTTCCTTTTTCTTCTTCTTCTTCTTCTTCTTCCTTTTTCTTCTTCTTCCTTCTTCTTCTTCCTCTTCCTTCCTCTTCCTTTTTCTTCTTCCTCCTTCCTTCTTCTTCTTCTTCTTCCTTCTTCCTCTTCCTTCCTCTTCCTTTTTCTTCTTCCTCCTTCCTTCTTCTTCTTCTTCTTCTTCTTCCTTCTTCTTCTTCCTTCTTCCTCTTCCTTCTTCTTCTTCCTTCTTCTTCTTCCTTCTTCTTCTTCCTTCTTCTTCCTTTTTCTTCTTCCTTCTTCTTCTTCTTCCTCCTTCTTCTTCCTTCTTCTTCCTCCTTCTTCTTCCTTCTTCTTCTTCTTCCTTCTTCCTTCTTCTTCCTTTTTCTTCTTCCTTCTTCTTCTTCTTCTTCCTTCTTCTTCTTCCTTCTTCTTCCTTTTTCTTCTTCCTTCTTCTTCTTCTTCCTTTTTCTTCTTCCTTCTTCTTCTTCTTCCTTCTTCTTCCTTCTTCTTCCTTTTTCTTCTTCCTTCTTCTTCTTCCTTCTTCTTCTTCTTCCTTTTTCTTCTTCCTTCTTCTTCTTCTTCCTCCTTCTTTTTCCTTCTTCTTCTTCTTCCTTCTTCTTCCTTTTTCTTCTTCATTCTTCTTCTTCTTCCTTCCTCTTCCTCTTCCTTCTTCCTTCTTCCTCTTCCTTCTTCTTCCTTCTTCTTCTTTCTTCTTCTTCTTTCTTCTTCTTCTTTCTTCTTCTTCTCTCCTCCTCCTCCTCCTCCTCCTCCTCCTCCTCCCATCCCGCTCCATCAGCAGTCAGGTGCGACTGCCTTCTAATTAACCCGAGTGACATGAAATGATCACATTTATCATGTAGACGTTCGGCGTTTGGGCCGAGTGTTTGTTTGAAACCGGGATGAGGCGGACTCAGTCCAAACCAATCCAGAGAGCCAACTGATGCTGACGTTTAATACCCGCGATGTGACTAATACATGAAGCCAGATTAGGAGATATATTAGGATTAGGATATTTTGCACCGGAGCGCATGCGACCGCCTAATCGACCGCATTCACGGTTTGAACATTTTCTTGACGCACTTTCGCGTCGATATTTACGCGCGCAGCGTCTCCCGATCCACCTGCTGCCATCCCTTCGGCCCCAGAACAGAGCAGATCTGTGTACGTTCACTTCATCAATCGGTGGCGGCGTAATCTCATCACAGACAGCCTCACCTGCCCTCCCCCCCCACCCCCTCCTCTCCGATCCCTCACGTCCAATCAAAGCAGGTTAAAGCAGTAGCGGCGCCGCTCCGGGCCGGGCCGGGCGGTGCTTCATTTTCTGCAGAAAAACCGACGTGGCAGGCTGAGAACTGTTGTGGAGATTGATGGTGGTTGCTGCGTTTAATTACTTTTATTTTTTTTATTTTTTTTTCTATTCGCTTTGTCAGAGAAAAAAACAATCACACTGACAAGGATTTACAGACCGGAGTTTCATCTCGTCTCCCACCGTCTGAACCACTTATCATTTGTGTATTAACAAATGATACACTGAAGGGAAGCTCGAATCGCCGCCTCGTCGCTCGTGTACCTACGTCAGGTTTGCAGTTTACGTCCATGATTTGTGATATGAAACCGGTTGACTTGACTCTGTTCGGCTCCGTTGCTCCGGCTGTACGTCTTCTGTATTGGTGTGTAAACAAAAAGTGGTAGCTGTGACAACAGACAACGCTTCGAAATGTGGACGCCGCTGCGACAAAGCTGCAGATTCTAAAACGTGAAGGCTTCGCGCGCATCTTCAACCCGACAGCACAGAACATCTATGCGAATAATGACGGAGAAAAGGGTTTTCTGCAAAACATTGTGCTGTGACAGGGAAGTTGACATTTGACCTTTTTGTCTGTAATATGTGATCGCTTCATTAATTTATCTACTTGTTTGTGTGAAAATGTTCTCAATCTTCATATAGATTGTGGAGTTATGGCAACAAAATGTGCTTTGTGAAGTCGCAACGACCTCCGACCTTTGACCACCAAAAATCGGATCAGTTTAGGTAAGGTTAGGTAGTTACTTTATTAATCCCCAAGGGGACATTTTTTCGCGACAGCAGCATACAGGAAATCAATAAAATAATGGTAAAAAAAATATTAAATATAAAATGCACAGTATGTACAGTATATACAGTACAGTATCTATACATATTTTTTATATATAAACAACCAAGAAACACAGTCCATAGGACCAAATTCCTTCCAGGCGTTCCTAAATGATATATATATGCGTTTATGGGAATGAGACGGACGGATGGTCAAAGCGATCTTAGACCTTTGACCTAAAATAAAAAAAGAAGGCACTTCTTTTAAGCATCCCTTTGGCTTAACACTCACACTTTATTTAAGCTCCTGTTTAGCATTTATAAGCAGTATTTAAACTAAATAAATGCTTGAGAGAATTTTTTACTTTTTGTGCCAGACCTTTATTATTGACCGGCCCCAACAAGACAACTTGAAGTGCTGGGTGTCGTCTTTATATGTTTATATATATATATATATATATATATATATATTGTTTAATTATAATGTAACTGTTAAATGTGCTGAAAAGTTTTAGACTGTTGGGTTTTTACTTTGGGTTTGTGGGACATTTCACAATATACTCTGATCCCTACATACAAGACTTGACTACCAACTGGACAAAACAGGGTTTCATTTGTACTTGATATCTGTTAGATTCATAATACAAAAAAAAACAAAAAACATGAAATATTCATTTGTAAAAGATTTTCACTTCTTTAGCTCTTTGTCTGTCTCAGAGTTGACCACGTAAACTGAGTTTTTTAAGCCTGTCGCGATGGCCTTGGTTGCCACGGACAACCAAGGGCGTAAATATATGTTGTGAGTCTCCAGATTGGGGAGCGGCGTTTCACTGCGCAATGAATTCATGTTAAATATGACATCATGTTTTTGTCGGGCTTTAATACGTCCTGCAGATGGGTCACTTTTAGAATTTGAGTGTGCCGTCTTCACTTCTCGATATTGTGCCTCAATAAATAGGGTCTCTTAAAAGGTTTCTTGTGTCACAAGTCCAGCAGGTATCGCGCCACAGCTTGTAATACACCCATCAGTCCACCAGAGGACACCGTGTCAGTGACACGTTTAGCTTCACCTCAGCGTGAAAAGTAAGAGGCCTCAGGTTTAGGCACCAAAAAAAATGACAACACTACCAAAACGGTTCGATTTCGGAAAAGATCACGCTTCGGGCTTAAATAAGAGATTTTACGTGAGTTCAGTATCAGCTGTTATAGGTTTTAAAGCCCCAATGTGCAACGTTTCTAACTTGCAATAACGGCTTCGAAATCATTTTGATATCTTGTAACGTTGGTGAACCTCTTTCATTCGTGCCCTAAACTCCTGATCTTCCAATGATTGAAAAAAAAAAAAAAATACATCTACATATAAAAAAAAGAATCTCCTGTCGTCTGTGTATAACTGCATTACGGCGCGTTAACACGCGCGACAGACTATTTATGAGTCGTTTATGTGCAGGTTATTTGTCTCAGAGAACGCAGGCAGCAGTACATTAAGAGTTCAGTTCGAAATGCAGCAACATGATTAAAGTCAAGGAGACAGCTGCTTTCCAGCGCGGTGAGATAAGCGCTGTAAACACACGTCGCCTCCTCTCGCACCGACTTAATCCACAGCTATTGTAATTAACACCATACAAGTTTTAACACGGCTTGATGATCTCTTTAAAGGGAAGCTGTTTATCGGAAAGGTTGAAGGAAGGTTCGGGGAGACGGTGGAGGCGGAAAGTAACGAAGGTGCAAAGTGAGGGAGACGTGACGAAGAGGACGAAGGTGACAGGAAGTGGTTCGGAAGCACGCGAAACTCTTGACACCGCTTTCAGTCACTGATACTTCAGGGTAGAGTCTAAATTCAGCCGTTTAATACAGAGCAACACAATATAAGTTATATTATATATATTGTTTTCTGTTTCAAGGGTGTTTACATTCGTTTGTAGACTATGGGAATTTTAACAACTCTTTTCCAGACAGGAAAAGTTGAGGGAATTTGATCTTTTTTTTTTTGCACCAAGTCGTGGAATATCAGGGATTATTTTTTTGTTAAAATTTTTAGTTGCCATTTATCAAAATGTAATACTTTCCATGTATGGAGCTCTAACGTTAGTCAATGTGTATGTTTGGTAGCACGGGCCAAAATTTAAAATGTAGTTTATTAGGTTGCGAGGTAATTCGCGGTTTTTTTTGCCTCTGCAGTCAGTATTTAGACGTGTAGTAAATTTCTTTTAATATCTGCGCAAGCAGAGGGGCATGTGTCAGCCTGTCTGCAACAGAAATGGTTCATTTTCTTGTCCACTCCGCATAAAGGCAGCATGTTAGTCTGTTCATTAGGGGTCATGGAAATGTAGCTTTTTAGTCAGTGAAAGTCAGGGAATTTGACATTTGACTTAACATGGGAGAAACACAAAATTATGCTTTTTCTTTCTTTCTTTTTCTTTTTGGAACAGAACTGAAACATTATATTGTAAAACATGTTAACGTGATGTTCCCACTTTTAACACGGCTTTCAAACCTTTCTTGTTCAAGTCTTAAAGCAGAAGACTCCATCACCAAAAATATCGTGGATCACATTAACCGAATCCTCGACTGTGGGAATTTCTCGTGAGAGCTTTCTCATCAGCTGTCAGCAAAATATTAAACATATATCTGTTTTCAGGACCCTGGACAGTGTCTGATCTCTTACCTCGGTACAATATCTGATTATTTTCCACTTTTACCTTGCATGTGAAGTCTAAAAAAAAATTATTTTACACCACAGTTTTATTTTTTTTTTTATAAAAACGTATAATACTGATCACACAGACTGTGTTTGTGGTCCCACAGTCGAGCCTCCGAGGGTAAAGTGGAGGTCAGCCGCGCTTTATTTGAAACTGCCGCAGCCCCGGGTCGAGATACGTCACGTGCATCTCATCTAACGGGAGATCTCCGACAAGACGCGCTCTCCGCCGATGACTGACACATCGTGGTACTAATCAGAAAGCAGTCACGACATCGGGCTTCACGAAAGGCGCCGGCCTAAAATGGACGGATGCCCCAAGTATCATCTTCAATTGTAAGTCTCAAACTCTTCCCATCCTGTGAAGTTGACTCAAGTGAAAATAAGAGCCCACACACACACACACACACACACACACACACACAGATATATGAATCTGATGCAGTCAGACATGTTCGTTCCCTCGGGTCGAGAAATGCAATATCAGAATCGATGTTCAGTTCTGCGGGTTTCGACGCTTGCCGTCAGTTTCTGAGGACGACCAGCGGAAACAAAGGGATCATACACTCGCACACGGAGATGAATAAGATATTGCCCCTTTCGTTGGTGTTTATTTTTAGATCGGAGGAGTCGACAGATTGCTTACTTCACATGAGAGTCTCGGCGCCCTCGGGGCACTTCGCTTTCTTCTTCTTCTCTCGCAGAGCTGCCGTTTTAAGACAAAAGCACTCGTTGTCAGATCCCTCTGCAGCGTGCCGCCGCCGCCGCCGCAGCTGCTCCTCCGGCTGGACGATACGAATCCCCCCCCTTTCATACTCCCCCTCCAAAAATAATTTGTCCAGACATGTACGTGAAGGATTCTGATTCTGATTCCTTCTTAAGATTCGAGGACCGGCCCACTGATTGAGTGCCATGTCTGCTAATGAAAGTGATGACATCGTGCAGCAGAACAAGGAGGAAAAAAAGTTGCTGAAAGCTCCTGAAAGATTCAAGTGGGTAAATGTAGCCTCTGAAATCAGCAGGCTGAAAAAGCTTCTTTTTTTTTTTTCTTTTTTTTTTTTAACATCTTTAACACAAGTGAATTTATGATAGCTTACTGCATTTTCAAAAGAAAAAAAAATCTTGCAATTATAGCTCACTGTGACATAATTACAGCAAAGATTACTTTAATTACAAGAGATACAACCATGTATCAATGTAATATGAGCTTTAATCTAATTGTCACTCGTCCTTTTCCGACAAATTAAATTTTCCGGAAAATGGGCCTCGTTAAAAGTGTGAACAAATGCAAACTTCAATGAGAAAAAGGAAGTATAATGTCGTCATGGAAACAGTGAGTGTGGGCTGCAACCAATAGACTGGATATATAACTGGACGTCTGAAAAGTAAAGCCAACGCAGAAGTGCCTTAAAAGTGCAATACCACCGAGGGCCACCAGGGGCGGGCTTTGAAAAACCTCTGGCTCCAATAGACCCCCATTTAAAAGTACTTGTGAGGAACTTCTCCATTACGTCAGAAGTTTAGGAGCTCTAAACGTCCCAGGTTTAAAGCCAATGCCAAAGTGCCTTAAAGGTGCAATACCACTGATGGCCACCAGGGGCTGGCTCCAATGAACTCCCATTTAAAAAAAAAAAAAAAAAAAAAGTCGATAAATGTTTTCTCTACGGTGTCATTAGTTAAATTTCCGTTGGTCCTTCTGAAAATATACACACACTTAATTAGATATTAGGCCTCAAAGAGAGCTACGTTTGGTGTGATTGACATGCCTGTGGGGCATCAGGTTTCAGCCACAGGTGGGACGGGACCTTGTGCGGCTGCGACACGATCCCTGTGTTTCAGCTATTTGTTCACGTTTTGGAAAGTTAAGTACATCTGCTAAAGTATTAACATTTTCTCTTTGCTGCGTATCACTGAGAACAAAGAATCACCGAAAGACTCGGGTCCCGAAAAGAAATCTGAAAAAGTTTCCGAAGCGTTGATCTTCCTGTGTCACTAATCTCTTGTACTTCAACTTGTAATTATGAGATATTTTCTCGCAATTATAGTTAGTCATAACACGCCTATTTCTTCTTTTTTTTTTCTGACTGCACCGTGCGTCGGTAACTCGTCTCCCTCTGCCTTCTTTATTTGATTAATTCCTTTATTAAAGCAGTGTGAGCGCTCTGCTGGGGTTTATTTCAGGCGACGGGAGGCTTTCGCCGTCACACCCAACTCTTACACCTGACAATTGTGTGCGCTGAAAAAAAAAAAGAAAAGAAAGAACGACAGAAACAAAAAAAAAAAGTGCTTTATTTCTTAGTAAAGCAGATGGATGTCTACATCTCATGCCGAGACGGTGACAGACACCGAGACAGTCGCAACAAACAAACCCGCCCACGCGAACCTTCGTGCCCGCGAGCCTTTCTCTCCCCCGCACGCGCCCCAAAAAACACGCGCACACGCAGGCATGAAAAAAAAAAAAAAAAAAGCTTTGAGAGGTAACTGATAATCTCCTCCTATAGGAGGGGGGAAAAAAAAAAAAAAAGTCTTTGGAAGTGGAAGGTGATGACTGATGCGTTCATCTCGTAGCGCTGATTATTGTTCACTAATTGTCTGGCAGGACAAATCACATTAACCCCCCCGCCCTCCCCTCCCTCCCCCGCCCCCCCCCCTTCCACCTCCTGCAAATAACTGTTGTCGGAGTGCGTCTCAAGCGATGTCGCGCGCTGTGACCTATTTCTCCCGTCTTTTCTCCGTGAGCATCATCCCCGCCGCCGCCGCCGCCTCCTCCTGCCAGTAATGAAATGCGGCAGAAGAGACTATTTGCAACAGATTTCCACCTTGAGGGCACAGCCACCCAATTTCAACTCTTTATTGTTTTGTGCCCAGAATCAAGCCCCGCTCTTTTGCTCGGCGAACCCGGTTTGACACCGTCGAAAGACCTGAAGAGACTCGGAGCCTGATTGTAAAGGAGGCGCAGGTCGTCCTCCCGTCGCCCTCCACCCGCCCCCCCACCCGCCCCCCCCTACACCCACCCAGTGATTGTACGGCTCAATCTGAAAGAAGTGAGACAAAACACGAGCCGTAAGTGCAATTCCAGTTGATGACTCCCAGTCGCTTCACACTATGTTCTTTTTCTAAAAGACAGGCGCCGTCTCCCCCCCCCCCCCCTACCCCCACCCCTTAAATGGGGGAGAAGTCAATATTATCTCAACTTGTTTGTCTGCTTGCGTGCCGGGAAGCTGAGTTTAAAAAATGGAAGCCTAAATTGACAAGAGAGAGGGCATTTGAGATTTACTGGGCAGGCGAGCGACAAAAGCATCACAGCAGATGCTCACATAATAGACGGCGCCAGAGGCCCGGCGGCGACGGGACGCGCGGATAAACGACACCGGGAGCGTCGCTATTGTGTCCCGGGCCACGCGAACCGCGGCCAGGTAGGCCATCAGCAAACGCGGCGTCGCTTAGGTCCACCACGCCGGCTCCGCCGGGGCCGACCTCGTCGACGCGAACAAATGTAGACAAGGAAACACTCGGGCACCCGCTACACGAAGCGCCGAGCCGAGCCGCAGGCAAACAGACGTGATGAAAATATTCCACATAAACCGGCAGCACCAGCAGTGAAAGCTTCAGCGAGGAGATGACTTATTCCATTTTTTTTTTTTGAACCGAGTCCTGATGTCAGCTTTGAATCAAGGAGTTACATCACAGGATTACTTCATCGCAGGAAAGAGAGGGGGGTGAAAGAACTCGCAGCCTGTCGAACGCATGCGGCACCGACTCGAGAGCCGTGAACTCCCAACATCACGACCATCACCTGCATTTTAATGAGGAACCTCCCATCCGTTTTTTATTGAGGTTACGGACGGCGGGAGACTTCCAGACCGCCCCGTCATTCTCGCTAAAGCGATGCTCGGAGGCTTTTTTTTTTTTTTTTTTGGGGGGGGGGGGGCTTATTTATTCGGAGCTGGACGAAAAAAATCAAAATCAAAAATCAACACCCGACTCTCTCATGGCCTCGAGCGAATTTCTTTGAACTTTGGGGACAAACGTAAGAATTCACGGCTAATTTTGACAACATTTCAGGACAGCTCTGTTTTAGGCTTAATTTCTTATTAATGATGTAATTCTTTTCAGAAGGAAAAAAAACACAAGAGAAGTTGAATGGGACACTGTGGAGCCTTTTTGGAGCCAGCCTCCAGTGGCCATCGGTGGTATTGCACTTTATGGCACTTCCGCATTGGCCTAATTTTTCAGAGCGGGACGATACGTCCACTTTTACATAAAGTCTATGGTTTTGACACTTCCACAGTAATTATAGCATCTAGACCTTTGTATTCCAAAAAAAAAAAAGAAACTTAATAGTCTCGTCGATCAGTCTCAGATTGAAGATGTGGTTTGTCTTATGGGAATATTGTGATTGTTTGTGTTTAGAACTCGTTTGTGTTTATGCAGTTTTATCACAAATGCAAAAGGGTGAAGGAGAACGCGAATCAATCATTTTTTAAAGGTAGCGCTGAGCGAGGCATCAGTCCCATGCAGCTCAGGCACCTCGTCGCTGTAATTGCATGTCTGAACGTGACGCTGCAAATAAGCAAAAGGTTAAAAGAGGAAACGGGGAAAGCTTTCACCGCCTCAAAGCACAAATGACCCCGCGTCACACCTGCAGGGGGCCGACGGCACTTTCTGATCAATACCTCGGCCGGGCGCCGGAGATTTCTTCGGCTCTCGCGGCTTCCTTTCATGGCCCCCCCTGAGTGGCGGTTTCCAAACACACGCTCACGCTGGCACTTTGAATTGCTCTCCGCGCAGAGTGCTGCCATCAGTGCCAGCACAGACATTACCGGCCCCACCGGGTAATGAGCCTCATTCTCAGGTGACAAAGGCAGATGGGCAGGTGATATTTGCTCGACAATTGGCCTCGTCGATGTTCGCTCTGTAGCGGAACGAGACGGAGACTTTCACTTCGTGTACTGGGTTCAGGCTCCTGAGAGGGAGTGCAAGCAAGAAAATGTTCATTTTAACTCTGAAATATCTGGTAGTTATGATCAGATAAAAAAAAAATTACTTATTTCAGTTTGATCTTGATGAACTCCAAGAATCGGCTCCTGTTAAAATCTATTCTTCATGTCATACTACGGCACCAAAATGTGTCAAAACAAAGCGTGTCCTTGTGACATGAAAGGAAGACTCATGAAAGAGACCAAAGACGTTCTTTAACTCTAAATACTGAGACTTAATTTTACCACAGCTATGAACCTTCACTCGTCTCATTTCGTGATGGCTCTGTTAATTTTTTTTTTTATTGATGGGATTCTTCCCTGCGGGAAGCACAACTTTGGAAATTTTCGTTCTCAGCGCCGGCTCTTAAGCATCTGGGGGCTTGTTTCAAGAGCTAATATGGGACCCTGCTCCCTAGTAAAAACCATTCAATTAACAAAACAAAAAAAGCGAGGATTTAATTTGGCATCAATAACGGTATATTTACAGGCTCCAGCTCAACATAGAAATAGTCCAAACAATTATCTTAATCAAAAACGGAAAATAAAGACACTTTTGCTTTGAAATGAGGGGGAAAAGCTCTGTGTTCTGAATTAGCTGACATAAAAACATCCAAATAAATTAACAACAAGCAATTGCATATTTTGCTCGGGGATGAAAAAGGTGTCGCGCGGGTGTGGTGGCGTCTCCCTCCCCTGTCTCAGTTGTGGGACGGTAATCGTGTGGCGCCGCTTTGGTGACCATGTGTTTGAGTAGAGGGGTTTCTCTCTTTTCAATTGTTCTGAGTAGCAGCATCTGCCTCAACATTGTTTGGCGAGCGTGTCATGAGGGCGGCGCAGGTGCCGTCGTCGGCCGGTGTTTTACATCTGGACCGGACAACGAGGTCACTGTCGGGACACTATTTAGACATTTTGTTTGGTTCTCTAGTACTTTCCGCCTTTTCGCTCCACAGGTATGGGTACCGTCAATCTTTGCTAGCTGCTGTGCTCTGTGTTGGTAAGGGATGACCATTTCAAACCAAAAATACCATTCATAATTGCTTTTTTTTTTTATTATTATTTTTTTACTGCCCCTCATCGTCAAAAACGGCAAATAAGAAAGGACCATTTTTTTTTAAATATCTAAATGACTATTTGAATCGTCAAAAATCATGACCGATCCCTGGTATTGGTCCGGTCAAGTTCCAGCGATGACTGCTTCAGATGTCAGCCGAGCGCCCCCTGGTGGTCAAAGCTGTGCACTTGTGTGTCATCTTAACCCTCGTGTTGTCCTCGGGTCAAAATGGCCCGCAGCTGTGTTCAACCAAGTTCAATTTTGTTTCTATATTTGTTATATTTTTGGGGATCATTGGTGATCATTCTTTAAAGAAACCCTCAGAGCCTCCTCGTCACCAATGATCCCAAAATATATGAAAATAAAATTGAACTTGGTTGAACACAGCTGCGCGTCATTTTGACCCGAGGACAACACGGGGGTTAAGAATGACGTAACTATAGCAGCTCGCCGGCCAAAGTGGGTGATTTTAGATTTGGTTTTTGAGGACCCGTTTCAGTTGAATAGCTGCCTACGCATGTATGGTTTTAGTACTTTGTATATCTGTTTTGTTCATACAAAAATAGTAAATTCTGATCCATGTACTAGCAGGATTGCAGCACCAGGCACAAAGAGACTGTATAAAACCGAAATAACAAGCACTAAATCCCACTCGCAGCTATCAAACACTTGATGCTCTGCAAACACAGTTAAACAAACTTTTGTGGTGGGGGGGGAGGAGGAGGGTGGGGGGGGGAGGGGGCACTTTGCAGAATATCACCTGCCAGATCTGTTAGCCTTTCTGAGCTCGTGGAGAATATGTTTACCTGATTAGGGTTGCCGGTTACGGGCTGACTAATTAAAAGCGTGTTTCTAAATCCCTCAGGCTGTGTTGTGATCGGTCAACAGGGCTGTTTAAGAGAGTTTGAGGGAAGAGGTCTTAAATTGTCAGCCTTGTCCTTGTCCCAGCCAATGGAGGGATTAAGCAGGGGGGATCAGGGAGTGTGTCTGCGCATGAATCAAAGCCTTGTTCAAATACGGACGCACTGTTCTGATTTCAAATGAGACAAGAAAGCGCCGACTACTTTGATAGAAATACACATCTCTCTTTTGTAGTTTTTTTTTTTTTTTTTTTTTGTCTTCCGGACCTGGTGGAAAACCAGCCGTCACCAGGCAACAGCTGGTGCAACTGGAATATCTTGTGCCCGTTTGAAAAATGTGACTTCGCAGATGATGAAGAAATAAAAGGAACTCTGCCTCATCTAAATAAAAGGTGGCTTTGATTCCGACAGCGGAGGCGCACCGAAAACGCGCCGCCCGGTGTGAACGCATACCTAATATCTCACGGGGCGATCAGTGGAGCGTCTTCTTCTTCTTCTTCTTCTTCTTCTTCCACATTACAGCGTTGTCGCACACGTCAAGCTCGCTCTCAGTCCTCCAAAGTGAAACGCCGCCGCTGCTGCTGATTCGAGGGTCAACGATGCATCGTTCACCGAAGTGTACAAAGTGTGCAAAGCTGCAGCGTGCTTGTTCCTCCGTGAAGCCACATTACGTCTCCTTTGTGGCGATTATCGATGTCTCCACTCCTACTCGCCCTGCAGAGGGGCTCTTCCGCGAACACTGGGCCGACTAATGAAGTCGGAGTCATAAAAGTCTATGCGTTTGCCGTAATGGCGGCGCTTCGCTGAAAAAAAATAAAATAAAAACATCTGTCAATTGGAAGCGACGTGGCGTTCAGCGACCCCAATCGGCGTCATCTCTTTTCTTATGATTCTTCTTGACAATTTATTTGACGACTCGGCGCAATATCTGTTTTATTCGTGACCCGCCGCCTGATTGCTTATTGATGTGCGGTGATTAAAACGTCCGGTCCGAGTCTCGTCTTACCTTTTCCCGGGGAGGTGGGGGGGGGGTCGTCGTCGTTTTCGCACGGAGAGCGGATCAATTAACCGCCACCTCTAAAGGCCGATTACGCGTAATTGCATGTAGACTCGGGGGTTCAATCCCGTTTGATGGACACCCTTTTTTTTTCTTTCTTTCTTTCTTTCTTTCTTTCTTTCTTTCTTTCTTTCTTTCTTTCTTTCTTTCTTTCTTTCTTTCTTTCTTTCTTTCTTTCTTTCCTTCCCTCCCTCCTTCCTTCCTTCCTTCCTTCCTTCCTTCCTTTCCTTCCAACCTGACCCGCGAGCACCCGAATGAATCAAATTCAAATTCTACGGCTTTCTCTGACACGTCTATTACCTCCTTGAGGATGAATCAATTACCAGCTTAACGACCTCCCGGGCGCGGTAACGGATCTCTCGCGCAGGGACGCCGGCGTGCATATTTTATTTACCTGTATGGTTTTATTGACGCTGCGCCACATAAACAGCAGCTTCGCCATTAAAACCAGAGTGTTTAGAACTCTTGTATCGACCCCGGCCAGCGTAACCTCGTTGAACGTCTTAGTTGGGCACCTTGAAAGCGCGAGTCAGCGGAAAAATAACGGCGTCGCGGGCGCTCCGCCACTCGTTTACGAATCCTCGCAGGTGTAAAGGTTAAGAACTGTCATCAGATTAGCCATTGATTTCAATTAGTGCTGCCTGTTACTAAACAACCTTTTTGTCTGTCTGCGATCACCGACTCGTATCGATCGCCCCCCCCCCCCCCCCCCCCCCCCCCCCCCCCCCCCCCGAGGCTGCTTCCATTACATTTGATTGCCACTGTCAGTTCTGCGACGCGATTACCAGTCCGCCTCCATCGCTGTCCACGTGCAGCCCGGCTCCGACACGCGGCGACGGATTCTGCAGGGACAGAGCCCCCCCCCCCCCCCGATGAACGGCCCGAGCTTACGCACGCTTTCGTACGGGGGCTCCCAAAGGTCAAACGGCGCCGCTGCCACGTAGGAACGAGGCGCGTTTCATCACCGCGAGCCCAAGCAAGTGCGCTGAGAATTAGTTTCGTTGCTTTAATTACTTACTATAGTTCATGAAATCAGCATATTTAGGTATTATAAAGGTCTGAAAATAGCACAAAAAAACCCAGCAGTTTTTCGGGAGGACTGAAGCGTCTATGTCTGAGGTGGAAGCTGGAACACAGTTAGCTTAGCACCAAAAAAAAAGCAACTGTTTTAAATCGGCACCACTTGCAGATAGTTTTCTATATATATTGTTTTTTGTGGAATGATGTATTTCTAATAATTCGAAGATCTTTTTTCCAAGTCTCAGAAATGCACAACTTTTTTTTTCTGCACACCTTCGAGAGACCTCAAGTGACTTCTATTTAAATTACAAAAAATATCTCCTCCTGCTTTGTGCTTGGTTTTCTCACAGGGCTGTATTTCTCCCATCATTTGCCTTTTCCAGTTTGCCTCATAAAAACCTTGACAAACAAAGCGTCTCGCCCAAGATTAAGTAATTATTTCTTGCGAAAGTCGATAACTTCTTCAGAGTTACTTTATATTATGCGGCTGCTGTTTTTATCCTGACTGTGAATCACAGCTCTGAAAACATCCCCCCGTCCATTCTGTATTTAATAAAACACAAAAGAGCCAATTGAAACCTTTAAACGCCGCCTGTTAAGCAGCGACTGCGGGGACCCAAAGAGTTCTTAAAAGTCTCAAATTAGTTTATTGATTAGCGGAGAGTGATACATACGAGTATTTTCTTTGGGAAGGGTCCCGGCGTTTGCTCGTCAGCGGTGAGGAACCTGTTTGAAGCTCCTGGCCGTGTCCCAGCGGAGGTCCGCCGGGTCGCTCGGACGGCCGCCGCATTATCAATCATGTGAGGAGATCATGAATCATTCAGTCCGTCTTGATTGAATTTAAGAAACGTCTAGTAGTGTTATATTGAGAGCCACTCAGGGACATTTCCAGGGTTTTAATCTCGGTGACAGCGACACCCCCCCCCCCACCCCTTTCCACCGCCTCCCCTTCACTCCTCCCCCGTTGCGGATGGAAAGGGATGATAATATCATGATTTACAAACAATATGGAAACATATCACAGCTACTTTATGAGCCGTTTTAATCATTTTATTCGCTCCTTTCTTTCACTTCTCTCTAAGCTGGATGTGCTCCGTGAGGATCAATAACGACACATTTTACATTCTGTAACTTGTGGATGAGAATTCAAAGGCCCAGTTCACCTAAATATCTTTGGCATATCTTCTCCTAATGGGGCGAAATAATTCACGTAACACGAGACAATAACGTCTTATTTCAAAAGTGACTAATGATGAATTCACACGCGTACGTGCGTAAAACGTGTAAAGGCTGTAATTATGTACTACAGTGATCACGTGCTGCGCTAAACTTTGGTTTAGAAATAAACATTGGAAATAGTTTTTTGGGGGGGGATTTTCGACAACAAACAAACAACTCAAAAGAAAATATGATGAAATTTCTAAATAAAGTGTACAAATTTACATTTTATCAGTGAAATTGTTTGAAACATGTAATCTGTGATGCTACTCATGTCCCTTTTAGATATGTAAATACGTTTTTAGTGCATTTTATACGTGCAGTAATGGCATTCGACAGATTAATACTCGATAGTTAAAGCTGTTCTAATGAATGTCTTTATGTTAACAAAGATAAATAAATAACTTCTGGCGACAAACCCAATGACTTCACAGCGATCTCCATGAAGCTCTCAGCTTCTTTTTAGCGCCGTCTAGCTTATTGTTTTGGATTATTTCCCGCATCAGCGTCATTGGGCAAAAACATAGTGGAGCTTGTAGCATGAAAGCATGATCTCCATGTTATCAACTTACCTTATCAACTGAAATACATTTGCAGTTTGTATATTTCCCCTCAAGTGGCCATAACTCATCATTTGTTGTCCAATCTTTGAATCATTTTCACATTTTTCTTTTCTAGTTAATACAATTCTAGATTCAATTATTTCTTACGTGCGTAGCTGTTTTTAGCCTGAGAGACGAAACACGGGGCCAAAAAGTCCACAAAGCACCTGCTGCTGCTGCTGGAGCCACACAGGAAACACGTGGAATAATGATTTATTAACATGTCTGTATGGTAATTTTAATCTGGATACATTTGTCATATTAAGATGCCTTAACGATTTCCTTTTACCTCGGTATGATGGGCTGTGTTTACTATGAGCAAGTATGGAAAAGTACAACGAAGATCAGGCTGGATTAAAAAAAAAAAAAAATCAGGTTTGATAAAATTACATAAATGGAAAACAGTTGAGATCAAACCACATCTCCACGTTTTGCACTTCCTCAGAAAACACAGCAGACGCATGGTAATCGGTGATAATTCTGTCTTTTTAAGATATAAAAGTAAAAAGTGAAATCCGATGTATAAAATCAAACACAGCGACCCGCCCTGCAGCTATTTTTCCTTTTTACAAGGCTGATGAAAACCACCTGGCAGTCCTGCTGCAGCATAAAAAAAAATGGGGCCTTCTGCGTGTTTTGCATACTTACAGTCGGCAGAGGTCAGAAACAAGGCGTCTGAGCTACGCGGTTTTGACACCGCCGAAGCAATTTGGAGGCCGTGGAGATGTTCGTCGGAGAAGGTTACTTGCGAAACAGAAGCCTTTCAGTCATGAGCGAGCGTCTGAGGCTTCGTCCTCGGCCGAGGCTGATCAGTGGAGAGCCGCTAAATTGGCTCGTATTTTTTTTTTTGATGTCTTCCTTTGACATTTAGCCGCGGCACGTCCTCTCTCTGCTGCTTTGTGTGGTGAGATGTATCCGTGCCACTTGTTTTAGCACACGAGGAAAAGGCAGTAAAATAATGAAATAAATGGATGCTACTATTTAAAAATAGCCACTGTGCTTTTTTTTTTTTTTTTCTTCTTCTTCTTTTCCCGAGCCAGTTCTTTGCTGAGTGCTCATTTGAAGTAATTATTCATTAAAAAGAGGCTGGGTGAGCCAGCGTAGAAATCAATTACAATATTTTTTAGCCTCTGCTTTTTTTTGTTGAAGAACAGAAATGCTTGTAATGAGCTGCATGGATTCCATCTGACTGCTGTCTGGGCCGGGGCTTAGCTTGCACTCTTTCCCTGCTGCTGCCTCTCCTCCTGCGCAAAGTCCCGCAGTTCAAAGCTGCCGGGACTCCAAGCCCATTTAGTAGCCGTGCACAGAAACCCCCAGTCATTAAAAGCAGGATGGCCGACCGGGAGGGAGGGAGGGAGGGAGGGAGGGGGCGGGTTGACTTTGGAAGCAAAACCCGCGGACGGTGTAAGTCATACTGTACAGCTGAAAGAATGCACTTATCTACATTCTCATTAATACAAAATAATCATCAATACAAGCCTTTAATTAACACGCTTTTGTCTGCGACACGCTCAGTATTCTGCGGGATCGCGTCCCCGTCGGAGACGGAAAGTGTGCGTGTGCAACTTTAGAGGACATCCACGCTCCGATTGTCCGTTCGGTTCTGAGAAATCGATATCCTCCACATCCACATGCAACACACGCACACACACACACACACACACACACACACACACACGAAAAAGATGAATGTTTTCATCTATATTAAAGTCTTCTGAAGAGGTCCCCTTTAGGGGGAAATAGTTCACCTATTCAACTCTGCTGGGGGAAAAGTGGTTAGTATTCTCTGTGATAGATTATAGGCTCTATCATCTTCCTCTTGAAAGGCAGGCACACAGCGTGGTGGGGATGCCACAGTATTAGATAAAAGCTTCTTGCTGTCTGGAGCGGTGGATGTAATTTGAATACAATTTTACACTTAAAAAGTGAGAGTCTGGGTAGTCCGTGAGTCGGCTAATGAGCAGATTGGTAATCCAATTACTGCTGCCGACTGAATGCGGAACATGTGGGGCTTGTTGTCGTGCATCAGGATCAAGAGGGCAGGCTCGTTATATGCTTCCAATGACATCGCCGTCCGATTGAAATTGTTTGCTGGCGTGACATACGTTGAATACCACTCCGACCTGAGGGGACCGCGAGTGGTGTTTCAGGCTCAGAACGAAACGCCGGGACCAAACACATTCAATAACCCGGGTTAGCTGTGCAAAGCAGATTTATGACGGGAGTCTGGAGCACTTTGTGAAATCATCATTCAGTGTTAACCCAGTGCTTCAGTTCTGACATTGTTCTTGAATATACATTTTTCTTTCCATATTATGGCGCTGTAGTCGAATGGCGGAGACGTGGGTGAAGATGGAGGTGGAGACTATTTGCGTATTCATAGATCTGCATGTTTTTCTTAGTTTTTCTTGGTTGTTTAAATATAAAAAAAAACAAAAAAACTTTGCACTATTGTTTAGTTAGTTTTAATTTAATTATTCTATTTTATTTTATTCTATTTTTTTGTATATACTGTGCATTTTTATATGTAATATTTTTTACTGTTATTTTATTTCTTTCCTGTATCTATAAATGCTGCTGTAGCGAAAAAAAAAATTCCCTTTGGGGATTAATAAAGTATCCATCCATCCTTCCATCCTTCCTTCCTTCCTTCCTTCCTTCCTTCCTTCCTAGACTGTTTTGTGGATGTATCTGCTGGCCTTAAAAAATTTGGCTTATGCGGAAGTGCCTTAAAGGTGCAGTACCACTCAAGTGCCACTAGGGGGAGGCTCAGAAGCATTTGGTCCATAGACTCCTATAAAAGTTGTCATGAAATTCGAAGTATATACTTTTTTTCCACAAGTTGTTATGGTGTGTTCGCTAAAGTCAGTCATTCTTATTAGGTTTCTGGCGGTCCATGAATTTGATATTAGGCCCCCCAAAAAACTGTATTTTTTTTGGGGGGGGGGGGCGTGTCTGTTTGATTGACAGGCCCGTGGTGCAGTCAGGTTTCTCCTGTCGGTGGGCGGGGCTTGGTGGCCCCTGGTTTCCAATCAGATCGAGTCAGATCCCACCGCTCGCTCCTCCACCGCCCGTCCAAATATGGTCACTTTCCGAACTAGCAAGATGGCGATCTATAAAAGGTCCAACTTAAGACCCCATTTACCAAACAGCCATTTACGCTAATGGTTACCACTCATCAGCCTGAGATTTGCTCATCACATTAACCGCGGTGCTTGTCACCAGTCTTCACACTTTTCCTGTCTTCTTCACGAAGACAGTAGTAAGTAAAAAAAAAAAAAAAAAAATCACCTGCGCTGCCGCCGCTTCCTCCGTTGGATTAAAGGACCTCCGACTTGTTCTCCAAACTCGAACTGACACGGCTGAACGAGTCCGTTCTCACGTAATAGGCTGCCATTTATGTTGCCACGCAAGGATTAAACTTCCCTTTTGTAGAGGTCGTAAAGGTCGGAGACTCCCAGTGCAAAGAATTCAAGTGTTTAACTCGGCTGTGTCTGCTCAGCGACAAAGATTACTTGGAGTATATGTGTGTCGCAGGCTGCTGGAGGTTTCTGATTTTACATACAGAACAAGAGGGAATGTTGATTCGCACTCCCCCGAGTCTATCAAGAGATGTTTACGCCTGGCTGCTTTTAATACATCAGCAGTGTCGAGCTACAGTGGGAGGATTTTATATTTTATTTTTTGCAGGTGGAGGGGAGGTGTAGATTTATGGCTTACGCCCGCCACATTCACTTCTCTCTCTGTAGGCCTGAGATTAACCAAGTCCTAATGTAACGGCTCAGACATGACTGCGTCTGTATGGAATCAATATCTCATACTTTTGTGAAATTGAGTTTTGGGAGCACAGAGGCGAGGTGTGAAGGCTGCGGCGCTCTAGAACTTAACTCCAGGCTAATTTCAACAAGGAATTATACTTTTTTTTGTTTTGTTTTGTTTTTTTCTTCCAAGCCTTACGAAGTGCTGATGTACAACGCCGTTACTATGCTGAGATTCTGTTTCTTTCAGTTTCACTCTTAATTTGCTAACAAGGAAGTATTAATTAGTGAATACGACTTTATTCACTGTGTTTAAACCGAGCGGGAACCAGCCGTTATGAAGCCTCGAGTTGGGAATTTCTTCCAGCGCCATCTTGGTAGTTCGGTTGAATGGGTCTCTGAGGAAACAGGCGCGTTTTTTTTTTTTTTTGGAGCCGACCTCTAGTGGCACTCGGTGGTATCGCAGCTTAAGGCGCTTCCGCATCGTCCTCATTTTTCAGACCCGGAAGCTACATCCACTTTTATATCCAGTCTGTGGTTTAAACATTTGAATCCAACATACTGACGAGCATCACTTTGAACCAAGATGGACGGGAAAAATATTTTTGATAAACATGTCGTTGCACAAGTTCAGATCAGCGTGAAACAAAAGGACGTCCTCGGGACTGAGACCAACAACCAGTTCACACCAAGTAAAACTACTTCTAGCTCAGTAAACACTTTTTAAAAGAAAGCTTGAAACATATCTCTTTTCTTTGGCCTTTAACAAGCTAATCCCGAAGCTCTCTTGGATTTAGCTGCGCTTTAAAATGCATATTGCTTTATTTCATATTTAAACTCTATTTATGTTTAATTTTATGTGTTCATATGCATTTTCTTTCTTTTCTATGTTTTTAAATGTTCCTTTATATGCGAAACCCTGCATGTAATTCTCTTGCCGTAAAACACTTTGAGCTGCATTTCTGGTATGAAAGGCGCTATACAAATTAAGTTTATTTTTCTTCTTCTTCTTCTTCTTCTTCTGCTTCTTCTTCTTCTTCTTATTATTATTATTATTACTATTACTTGGGCACAGCATAGGCACTCCATCTCCTTCACAGTACCTGTGGTATTGAAACACAGGTTTCCACTGCTCATGGAATGTCATGGAATTATAAAAAACTTAGTTTCCAACATGGAAAGTTGGGAATTTTTAAACATTTTTGGGGCCATTTGGACTGTTTTTTTTCCTTCCTTTTGGCTCATTGAAATTAAACTTTTTTAGTCTGTGAAAGTCAGAGAAGTTGACATTTAAAGTGGGAACTCTGGAAACACTTCAGCTCGGACACAGCGAGCGACAGAAAAACATCATCTCCCCGAATCGGGGCTACCAGCGACGTTCACCTCCATAAAATGTTATTACTGTCAATCATGGGAGAAACAAATTGGTCCACATCATGCATCGTGCTTTACAGTGCTGAGAGCATCGCCTCCAGGAGCGCTGACTTTATTCCTTTCATTTATTTACGCAGGAAGATTCTATTGTTTCATTATGGTCCTTTTATGTTTTTTACTACCTGTTTTATGTCCCGCTCACATTACGTCCTGAGGTTTCAGTTTTTAGTTTATGCGAGTTTGCCGATGCAAATTCCCTTCAGCTCCAGTGAGATAAACTAGGCATGAATTTTATCCCCTGAAATGGTTGAAAGTATGGGCGCCGCCGTCAGGATTTTTGGGGTCTATTTGAAACTTTTTTATATATCCTGTAAGCATTATTTATGTATTCAACTATTCTTATCAACATTGTACATTATGTATTGAAATTAAGAGATAATAGAGTTGCATTAAGTATCATTATATATCCTTCACTCCTCTCAAAGCTTCCTTATTAAGCACCAATGCATTTTTCTTTATGAATAAGCATCTCTGCATTTTTCGCATACAGTTTGTTCCTCTTCTCGTTGATAACATTCCCTGCTTTGCTACGCTATCTACACTTGTTAAACAACATGTCAGCAAAGAAAAAAAGGATTAATTATTTCTTTTCTCCACTCCAAAAAAGCCGCGATCTGCGTTCGTAATCGTCCACATGTTCTTATAAACTGCTGCTTTGCTCGCGGCAAATATTGTGTGTTCATACTTTATTGTCTGTTTTGTCTTGAAATTCGTTACTTATGACCAACACAACAGACACATTAAATCCAGGTGTTGAATTTACATCAAACTGCTCCTACTTTTTTTTTTCCACTGTGTGTTCGTGTGTCTTCCAGTTGCAACGACCTGAACAGAAAAAAAACAAAAAAAAAACGTGCATAATAAATTGCGCTCACTATAAACACACAGAAAGGGCGTGAAAAAAAATGCAGTATTCCGTAGAAAATGTATGATAAGCTTTGGATGTATTTTAAGCAGGGCTTTGGACGGCGTGTATCCCAGCTGCTTTCTAATCCTCAACGCTGTCTGCGCACTGACAACAAGCCAGCAGGAGTACGTGGCAGGAAGAGGACAGATCGATGCCTCGAACACACACACACACACACACACACACACACACACACACACACACACACACACACACACACACACACACGCACTGATCATTGCTCTGCTGTTTATGTGTTCTGCTCATGAGTTCTTGATGCGCTCGGATATAAAGGATTTGGGGCCTTCGCAAGCCTCGCTTCTTGGTCTCTGCTATTTGATCCTGAGTCAGGTTTATTTTTTAACCAGAATACATCATTGGACACTCTGGGGGGTTTTGACAGGAAAACGATTCGCCAAAGTCAGTACTTACAACATAAAGTTTTTTTTTTTTTTTATTATATAGAAAGGTGGATCGGTAATTTCAGAGACTGCTCTTGTTGCGCAGCGCCGTGACTTCCACGGAGAACAGAGGAGCTGTAATCTTCGTGAGTCAGTTCTCCGCTTGATGAAAAATCAGCACCTGAGTTTTAACTTGCGTTTGCTGATTTTGATCAGGGGACGGAAATTTTGTTCCACCAACTCATTAGGGTTACAGCTTCATTCTGCTCGGTGCACGTCACGGCGCTGCACACTACTCGCCCATACAACAGGCGCAGCCTCGGGAACTTATTTATCCTCGTGAAACTGAATTTGGCAGATATTCCGTCTCAAGTTTATGACATTATTCTGCAGTTGCCCCTTAGTATTCTGCTGACCCACCCGTGGGCACCTCCAAGTTTTCAACTCTCCGTTTAAAAAAAGTTTTTATGTACATCTTGCAAGTAACTCAGCATCACTATCCCCTTTCATGTTTTTTTATAAGTAGGAGAAGTACACAGAGTTGCTGCTGTGGAGATATTCGTTCCACCGTTTGCTGTAAACTGGCAGCTTTTAGGACGCCGAACTGCGAGTGGCTGTGGCCTTCTCCTCTTGAAGTCTCTTGGTCTGAACGGGCGCAAACCCTGATGGAGTTTTGTGCGCTGTGTGAGAAGCGGAAAAAAAACCAAGACGTCTCTTCTAATTTCTAACTGTCTTCAGATCATGGGGACGGTGATTTCGTCAGACGATGTTAGTGAGTGCAGAACAGCAGCTTGGAAACGGCTTGAAAGCGACTGTGCATCACGACTTTTGTTGTTGTTTTTCTCCAGCAGTGTTGGTCCTGAAAAAAACTATTGATAATCAATGTTCCAATAAACCCAACGATGCGTGAAGTGGGTTTGAGGCCTCGGCGACCATCAAACAAAAAGGTAACAAAAATAGAAAATTGTGGAATAGAAAAATACTTGTGGCCTAGTAGGCACATAGTGTATGATAGCATAGCAGTATGATAGTTACCATGGAAACTGAACTGACCTGCCAGTGTACTATAGTTTTACAGGGAATATTTATGTTCCACATTCAAAAGCATTTCCATAGTGTTCGTTTTCATCGCAGCTCTTCAGGATGAATCGGGTAACACTGAGTAGTTGTCGCAATCATCACAGTTATAATTTCATTCAGTCCCACCGGTTTTTCCGTGTGACTCTTTTTGTATTTCCTTTCAGTTGCATACAGTACAAACTTAGGAATTTACTGTGGTTCTGAAAAGGGAAGCCAATGCAGAAGTGCCTTTAAAGTGTAATACCACTGAGGGCTCCAATAGACTCCTATTCAAAAAGCATTGAATTCTCTCATGAAATACAAAGTGTGTGTGTGTGTGTGTGGGGGGGGGGTGTTTCCAATCTCCAGCTCATCCAAATATGGTCACTTCCGGCTCCAGAAAAACAAGATGGCGTCGGCCAAGTTGTCAGACTGACAAACCAATGAGTGACGTCACGGTCGGTTGCCGCTCCTCATATTCATTACATCATCACCTGATTGCATTTATTTAAGCTGAACAATTTTGCATCTGAAAACAGTTTAATTCAATTCTATTTTTTTTTTGTGTGTAAAATACCCATGAAACATGGTCCCTATACACTTTACAAACACACACACACACAAAAAAAGACAATTAAATCTAGGAAATATTAAAAAAAAAATAATAATTGCAAATGAACACAAAAAGCAACCTCATTAAAATACAGAAAAGAAAGTGAACAGCAAAGGGAATATAAAAAAAATCTAAACACTAATAAAACGTCAATATTTAAAGAAGGTTTAAAACAACGAGGAGTTGTGGCTGATTCCATGGAGGGTTGATGGATCGGGCCGTTTCAGCTTGCCCTAATTGTTAACTTTATCGAAGAGAAAAGCTTTAAACTCGGTCTTAAAGGTAGAGAAGGTGTCGGCCACCCAAACCCGGAGCGGGGAGCTGATTTTCTCAGGAGAGGAGCCTCCTAACTAAGTACCCTGCATCCCATCCTACACGTGCAGAAGTTTCACAACCATAAGAAAGGTATTTTGTTTTCCACTGTTTGAGGTTGAACCGGTGCTCCTTTTAATAGCACCGCACACACTACATTGTTTAATTTGAATATCGGCGCCTGTCATTGTCGCAAATTTATTTGTATATTTTAGTAATCGGCGTGAAGTTGTTAATTTTTCACAATCAGCCTTGTGGAATTGTAGTTTACAAAGGCACTAAAAGGCAAACAATTTTTTTTTTAAATTTATATTAGCCACCGTTAAATGCCGGGAAAACGGCTCTTCTTCTTCATAAGCTGTGTAATTACTCTATTATTAGGCTTATACGTTAAGGGTGGCATAAAATAAACAGAAAAAAGACAAATATTTGGATGACACGACAACATTTTTCCTGATCAGACATTTTGCTCCCAAGTTTCTTTCAGAGATACTTCTGCATGTTAACTTGCGCGCGCGCGCGCGCACACACACACACACACACACACACACACACACACACACACACACACACACACACACACACACATCAACACATCCGTATAGCTCATCAGTAAATCACTTCCATCACTTTGATCGATGATGACCCCCCCCGCCCCCACCCGACCCGCCGCCACTTTGTCTGTGTCCTCCTAATCCTGTTTATAAGGATCCATTACCTCCTCTCGATGCCCCATCTTCTCAAGCCCCCCACCCACCCTCCCACCCCCACCTTAACCCCCCCCCCCCCCCTCCACCCCCACCCTCACCCCCCGGACAGGACAGGACACTCGGGGCATTCGGTGCACATCGACAGCTCAGGCGTCCAATTTAAAGCGGGCGGTCTGGGGAGTCGGGGCCGCAGCGGAGGACCCCATAATTGGCATCCTTCTTGTCTTATTAGAGGGGGAAAGCACTGGGATGGATCCCCGAAGCCAGATCTCAGCCTTTTATTAGAACGGAGTGTAAACAGAGGCCCGCGCGCAGACGGATAACAGCTTCGCGCTTCAATCGCAGCGGTTTCTGTCCACCGGCAGCCAATTAACGTAATTAACCGTCGCAAATGAAACGTGTCGGCGGGCTCCGGCGTCGTGGTTATTGGGTTCAGATTGATAGAGCGACGGCGCTCGTGTGGAACCGGAGACGAGGCGAATCGCGCCGTCCGAGTCAATTTCTCTCGTTTGTTGGTGTTCGGTAGATGATTCGAGGTTTTATGTCGATTTTGCAATAACTTCAGCTTTTCATCCAAAAAAATAAATATATATTAAAAAAAAACTTTTCATTTCGCTTCGAAAACTCTTAATGCAGCGGTGTTTTTGAGACGCCCCTCTGCACGGCGACAGGCCTGATAGATTCCTCTCCACAGCCGCCGCCTGCTCTGGTTTCAGTAAAGCACGTTGGTTTAACAAGTTCGTGGCATCCGATGCCCGAGGACTTAATCCCCTCGGGGAGGCAACAGAGATAAATTCCAAGGGGGTCCTCACTCCTCCTGACTGCTCAGAGATTCTCCCGACTTCCCTGAGATGAAGAGGACTATTCAAGACGTGCCCCCTCCCCTCTCCGGGCTCGCAGCCCCACCTCTCGCCTCCGCTCCTTCGTGAGCCTTATTTAGAATCCGCTGACGTGAAACAAATTCGACAATTAGCAGTTTGCTGTTTTAGTAAGTGCGCTGCGGTACATACGGGACGACTCGATATTTCCTTCGGCAGCTGAGTAAGAGGGGTGGAGACTCTGGAAAAAGAAATAATTAAATAAAAAGGCTCCGGAGAGGGTTTGATGGAGATGGCACATGCACAATTATCATGTTCCCCCCGTGGTTTCCCTTTAACAGCTTGTTTTTCAAATGGCGGCTAAATTAGCTGTATGAGCAAATTGCTGGGCTCTGAGCACTTATGTACTGTATACGTCGCCCACTCTGCAGCGCTGACAGGCTTTTCTGCTTTGCCAGTAGTTTCATTATGATGCGTGTGTGCTGTTAATGTGCCTTTATTCCTCACCGCTGAGGTTTCTGTCAGAAGTGTCTTGGAGGGAGGTTGAGTCACTGTATTTTCCGAGCACGCCAGTGTTTGCATAACTCTGGCAGCGAAGCCCGCGCTGGGCTGCCGGCGGAGCGACTGCGTGTGTTCATTGAGAACCGGGAGAATAGTTGAACATTGAAATCCATCGTAAAAGGCATCTAGTAGCGGAGTGTTTCCTGTGTGTCTGGAGAGAAATGCTGTTTCTGATGCCGCGAATATAAGAAATGATTGAAACTGCTCTTTAAAGTGGTTCGTTGCAGTACGGAAATTTATGAATATTCCCAGATATTATGCAGCAACCGTAGACTTTATATAAAAGTGGACGTAGCTTCCAGGTCTGACAAGTGAAGTCCATTTGGAAAGTGCCTTAAAGTGCAATACCGCTGAGCGCCACCAGGGGCTGGCTCGAAAAAAAAAAAAAAAAAAAAAAAAACCTCTGGCTACAATAGACTCCCATTCAAAAAGCATCAACGTCTCTCATGAAATACAAAGTCAATAATTGTTTTGCACAGGTCATTATGGTGTTGTTAGCTAAATTCCTTCCTTCTTACTAGTTTTCTGGCAGTAAATCTAAATATAATTCTATCATGAATTAGCTATTAGGCCTGAAACATAGCTATGTTTAGGGGCATGTCTGTTTGATTGACAGGCCTGTGGTGGGTGGAGCATAATGTTCTTGAGTCCTCAGCATAGATTATATATAAAAGTGGACATAACTTCCAGGTCTGAAAAATGAAGCCGATGCGGAGGTGCCTTAAGATGCAATTCCACCGAAGGCCACTAGAGGTTGGTTCCAAAAAGCCTCTGGCTCCATTGACTCCCATTCAACTTGTCTCGTAAAATTCTCAGTCAATAAAATTTCTCCACGAGTTATCTCGGTGTTGTTAGCTAAAGTCGCTCCTTCTTATTAGTTCTTAATCCCGTCATTGATTCGAAAAAAGGCTTCAAAAAGCCATGTTTTTGGGGGCGTGTCTGTTTGATTGACAGGCCTGTGGTGCAGTCAGGTTTCTCCTGTCTGTGGGCGGGGACGTAGTATCGCCGGGTTTCCAATCAGATCGAGTCAGATCCACCGCTCGCTCCTCCACCCCAGTTCGTCCAAATATGGTCACTTCCTGCTCCAAACTAGAAAAGATGGCGCCGGCCAAAATCCGAACTCGGAGCTTCAGAAACGACAGTTCAAGGTGTTGAACGCTGCTTAGTTTGGCCGGCGACGCACTTGTTATTTAAAGGAATTCACGTTTAAAGGAATTCACGTTGTTCGGGTCAAGGTCGTGTTTTCAGCGGGTTCACGACACTTTTACAGGCGATTAACAGCGGACATTCATTTCTTACATTTCTTAATCTCCCGCGGTACAAAAGCAGCTCGGGACAATTTTTTACAATATCGGCTTGTTTTTTTGATGGCACACGTGCACGCTCGACTCGAGTGCACCAGAAAACATCCCGACAGCCTAAAAAAAATAAAATAAATCAAAAATAAAGAAGAAGAAGAGCTGCTTTGTTTATTGTGTTTTCTGGAAAACAAGTCAAAAAGAGGAAAAGAGTGTGTGCAGCGCCGAGGAGGTGGAACATCGAGAGATATAAACTGAACATACATGTGTAGGCAGTCTGTACCGTCTCTTATTTTGGGCTTCACGACCTCGGATGCCGACGTTCGGTTTTATGTGGGCAGGTGACAAACTTTATGTCCTGCGCATTCACGTGAACTGTTGCGCGTGTGGAGATACTCAAATTATCCTTTAGCATCGGGATTCAAAAAAAAGGTATTTGGACGAGTACATTGATCCAATCTTTTATTTTTTTTTTATTTTTTATAAATGCGCAGGTCAGGGCAACAGAGCAACAGTCAATCCTTTCATTGGTTTTTCCGTATCGGTCCCGATGTGTTGGATCGGACTGTTTTAAGTTACAGCAGCGGTGCGTTTTCAAGGGAAATTACCGATATTAATTCCATCAAAAGATGCTTTTCACATCCACACAATACACAGTGTGTTTGGACTAAAACATGCTTAACTTTGAGTGTGCTAACAAACCCAGATTTGACATTTTTCTTTATTTAATTTCTCTTTGGACATAAACGTGCAGGTGTCACCGTTGGTGGTACAAATGTTTGGAACCGGTTATTAACACATCTCTACAGCACTTACTTGCACCGCATCACAAAAACGTCTGCTGGCTTTCATTTAACGCTTTATTTTTTAACAGAACCACACTTGATTTCTCCGATTTCTGTGTCACGATGGAGGTTTTTTTTATGTATTTTTTATTTTTTTTAAAGTGTCAAAACATGGAGGAAAAAACAAACCACCCCCCCCCAAAAAAAAACCCCAACAACAACACACCCTTTTGTCAGTCGTTCCACTGAATGACTTTAATTAAAGCATTCCTCACTGTTAATCACAGAAGTGGTTTGTCAAGCTTACCAGCGTGCGCCCTCATTCGGGATTTGAAGTTTGTCCGCCAGCTGTTTCCACATCAGCACTGCATATTTACTTTTGACATTCGAATAGTTCTTATCCATTTATCTCTGCAACTTTCATAAAGTAGAGGAGGCAAACAGAAGAGTTGGACGTGGGGTTGAGGGGGGGCGCTGTGGGATTGAAGAGGAGCGGCGGCGCCTCAGATTCTGATCTGGAACGGTCGTGTCAGATGCGGTGACATAAATGATGTATCCCCGCAGACCCATCAATAACACCCAAAGAGGGGCCTAATGGAGGTATAAAACCGGACAGATAAGAAGTTTCGCCCGCGGCTTTCATAAATCAGCCGCTCAGAATGACCTGTATAAAAGTGGACGGCGACTGGCGGGCTGCATGAATTACGCGCGGACGCTGCAGGAAGCGTCACAGTTGTTGTAATTATCACGTAATTATCGCGTGTTAAAAAGTTTCACCGCCGCGCTTGTGAGCGACTTCGCCGACGCGTCTTTGTAACGCGGCAGCGCGAGAGCTTATGAAGCCCCCGCGGCTACCGACCGGCTGTTTTCCGCTGACATTAAAATGATATCAAAATCATATGCATTAGTCACCTCCGACGGTGCTGCGTGTTTGCGCTCTCGTTTTGACTTTGACTTTGACCTTGATCCGGTAACGACAACCGAGCTAAATATCAGCAGAGTCCCCTTTTTTTTTTCCCATTCTGGAAAGCGGCTGCCATTTAACACTCGGAGCGATATTAACGCCGGCCTCCTCAATCTAACTGGAAAATGACCTTTCGGAGCCCCCCCCCCCCTCCCCCCCGCCACCGCCCCCCCCACCGCGCGTTTCTACGAGAAAACAAGAGCTCCATGATGGATTGCATAAACGTTGTGGACCTCGTGTTGCCTTTTTTTATTTTATTTTATTTTTTTTATTGCCTCGAGTCACAACTTCTGCCGCCCTCGTTCCATGTTGGCGGGGAGGAGGAGAACGGGAGCGCTCGTGCATTATTATTTCCAGACGGGACGGCCGATCAGTTCCCACCAGATACATACAGTCTTTAAGTTACAAAAAAAAAAGTGAAACCGATACAGTTGATGGTATTAGTGTGGAGGGCTGCTCAGGTTTAGCGTTGGACTTTCTTTTTTCTTTTTTTTTGTGGCTTGTGGAGTAATTAAATAAGAAAAAAGCCATAGATGAGCCATATTTGGTCGAGCAAGGGGAGGATCTAACTGAGAACCGAGGACACGATGCCACCAGCACTCTGGTCAGAAGGAGTTACTTTAGCTAAATGACACCGTAATGTAACGTGGAAAAGATTTACTGACTTTGTGTTTCATGAGAGAAGTTGATGCTTTTTGAATGGGAGTCTATGGGAGTTTTTTTTTTTCTTTTTTTTTTTTTTTTTTTTTTCAAGCCAGCCCCTAGTGGCCCTTAGTGGTATTGCACTTTCAGGCACTTCTTCATTAGCTCCACTTTTTTCAACCCTGGAAACTACATGCAGTTTCATTCACAGTCCGCGGTCAAAGCCCGGTGCCTACATTACCCATAATGCATTCAAGTCTGTTGCGCAACGAGCAGCTAATGTAGCGGTGATGTCATTTGAGGCATTTATTGGACTCTGCGCAACTCTCTTTATTCTTTATCTTTATGCAATTATTTATGATTATCAGCAGTAATTGTGAATCCCTAACTCGGAAGCAGATGTTCTCGCACACAGCTGTTTGTAATTACAGTTATATATGTTAACGCAAACGTGCTTTTAGAGCAAAGGCCTCGAAAAAAAAAACCAAATGACTCGTGGGAGATAATTCACAACGAGACGAGCCGCTACCACAAAATGAGGTTTTATGTGCAACTCAGAAGCTCAGGAGTGTGTTATTATTCCCATCTGCACCGGTCAGATTGGATTATCCTCCTCGAACACTTCTTCTCGTGACAGAAACAACAAATTAAACCGCATTGTGATTTTGTGGCAGAGCAGTTTTTTGAAGTAAACTGAATGATAATAGCGGATCAAACTTTATGAAGGCGCTGCGGTGTCTTGGCCTTGACCTTGAAGCACGTCTGCAGAGCCGCTCGGAGCAGTTGACCGAAACCAGGAGGCCTTCCGGTGAGGAGTTATTTACAGTGATGAAGCTGCTACATCAGTCGTCTGGAAATAAAGTGCTACCTGCAAGCCAGTAATCGTGGCGTATCCTCCACCGTCTTGACAACACATCACTAAAACCCCGATTGTCGCCGGCCGAGGATTTCAACGTGTAGCCGTCGCAGCGGTACAGAGTCATGATCATCTTCACCCCCCCACCTCCCCCGCCCCCCCCAGCAGCGACCTCCCACCGGGGGGATAACTGTGCTGAGACATGACATGCATCACTGCATATCTGTGGCCTTGCAGCGAGAGCAGCCGTACAGTAGGAGTAATAGCGTTTTCAGTTTAGCTTAGTCGTTTTGTAATTCATGTTCCATAAAGATTGACTTTCCTTCGTCCCGGTTTCTTTCACACAGCAGTCAATTTTCAGTCCGTTTGCTGACCGTCTCTACTTTGTCATAGGAATCAGAGAAACCCAAATATTTTAACGTCTGTCAGCGAAACCAAGCAGCTACAAGAAGCGTCGACTCCGCCACTTTGGTAATCCCCCCCCCCTCCGTTTCAACTAGCGATGCCAAAACCCATGCTTTGGGTTAAAATACGTAAGTTAAGGTCAGTTTAAGTCATAAAAAAAAAAAAAAAAAAAAAATCCACATTGACTTTTCTTTCCATGGACACAAACACCAGTCTTTTGGGTGAAAGTCTTGTGTTTTGATCCGTCCAAACTACGTGCATCCATCTCGCTTCGTACTCCACCACCAGACCTCCTTCCTCCAATCACTTCGCCACGACACCAAAAGTCACCTTGTGCGTATCTGTGTTATGCCGGTGGGCTTTGACACACCGCGCCACCGACAGGCGGACATTTTTGGTTCAAAGTTAAGAGTCTTGATTAGTTTTGACGGGTTTTTTTTTTTTCCACCATCGGGTTGAAAATTCAGTTCGT
Organism: Embiotoca jacksoni; assembly: GCF_022577435.1. NCBI lineage: Eukaryota > Metazoa > Chordata > Actinopteri > Embiotocidae > Embiotoca > Embiotoca jacksoni. The sequence goes on along the minus strand of NW_027185388.1, from coordinate 637,284 downwards.
CCAAAACTTCCATTTAGGACCATATACGTGTAAAACTAATGACCCGTGCAGGTAGCCAATAAATATGGTAAATGGTCTGTACTTGTGTAGCGCTTTATCACCTTTCGGTCTCAAAGTGCTTTAACATGGTTTTCCCATTCACACACTAATGAGACAGATCACCATGCAAGGTGCTGCCACCGGGAGCACATTCACACGCCGATGGTTCACCATCGGGAGCAACTTAGGGTTCAGTGTCTTGCTCAAGGACACTTGGGCATGTGGACGGGAGGAGCTGGGGATTGAACCGCCAACCTTCCGATTGGCGGTTCAACCCACTCTACCGTCTGAGCCACAGCCTCCCAAAAATATAAGCAGCCGACATACATTTCGCTACGACACCTCACGGCTGGATCTTGCGGTCTTGCAGCCAGAACGTATTTAAATCAGACATCGTGCTTTCTACGGATAAACTCGCTGTCCTGATCGCGTATTCAAACCAGCAGCTCTTCAGTCACAGCGAACCTCTTCAGCCACTGTTCACTGAGGCTGCGGCCCTCGATGCCATTTCCTCTCACTGCGGCTAATGCATCATATTGCAGCATTCATTCTTAGCAGCACGGCTCATTTCCCAAAGAGGTTGAACAATGGAAAAAAAAGAAAAAAAAAAAAGCTTTATGGATGGACCTAAAACCCGTGACCCTCTAACGGATACGTAATTGTGCAGAACACCAGTCCCACTTTGTAACTCCCTCCTTGTCCCCTTAACTCGAGCAATCAAGTGAGCAGCATTTCGGCCTAAACGTCTTAAAAGGAAAGACGGAGTTCGTCCGTCTTCCGTAACAGGGTCCGTCCACGCCTGAGCGACTGGAGAGACAGCTGCTCTCAGCCAGTCCGAAATGCGAACTTTTTTTTTTTTTTCCACCTAGGAATCAGAAGTGACGGAGGGAGGAGAGAAACGGGAAAAAAAAGGGGAAAGGAGATGTAATTAGGAAGCAGGAAAAGAGAGAGGATGACGTGCGATGAAAAGATGGAGAGGAAGACCAAAAAAAAAAGGCCTCAGAGGGAGGAAAGACAGAAAGACCAAAAGGAGCAGAGACAGAGAGACAGTTGGAGCTGAAAATCATTTAGCACTAAGCTAAATGCCAACTAAGAATAGACTTTGAATCAATCAAGCCCAGCGATGTGGCTGGAGAGTTAATATGTCCCCTAGAAAGCATTGCTTTTCCCCCTAAAGGCTGAAAAAGGCTTCTTATGTTTTCTGCAAAAAATGTTAACAAAAAAAAAGCAACAACCAGAAGACAAAAAGCTTTTATAGACAGATCACCTGCTTTTAAAAAAAAATTTTTTTACAACAACTGACAAGAAAGTGACACTTTAATAACCCCAGAAACCAAAACAAGCTTTTCTTTAAAAAATATTAATAAAAAAAAAATATATATAACAAAAAGAAAGCGTCATCAGTAAAGATACGTTCAAAAAAAAAAAAAAAAAAAAGCCGACTCCTATCCGCGTCGTCCTTTGAAGCGCCTTCTCCGCCACAGGTACGCCGCTTCCTCCGGAGGTACGGCGGCGCGGCTCGGCCCCCCACCCCCCCCCTCCCGCCCCCACCCCCCTGTACGCCCCTGTAGAGGTAGTCTGATGTATAGTAAGAGAACACAGCAACTATGTGACAAATGCGGCCCCCCGTAGGCATCGGTCCCCGACAACAAAGACTCCGCTGGAACAATGGAAGGGGGGAAAACGGGGTCTGTCGCTTTCCCTTCATGCATAGCTGCGTTTATACTTAGCCTCGTTTTCTTCGCACGTGAAGAAGCCAGCTGACAGCAGAAGAGGATCCTCATGCTGCCCCCTCCACCCCCACCCCCACCCCCCAACGCATTTTTGCATTAAACTTCTCGGATAACTAGTTCGCTCGCTTATTGTCGGGGTCGATTGTGACAAATTGTTGGCCAATTAGCAAAAGAGACTTTTTTTTTTCTTTTCCACTCAATAAAACATTCATCACAGAGATTCTATTATTGCCAGCTCAGGTCTTATATTTTTTTTTTTTTACATTTTTGTAAAGATAATGGCATCAAAGAAGATTTTTTATTTTTTTATTTTCCGCCCGCGCTTCAAAGACAATCACAGAAACGTACGGGGAGTTTTGTGGAAACTGTTGTCACCTCGTACTTCTAACAATTTTTTTTTTTTTTTTTTTTAATGACATAATGGACGCCACATGAAGCGGTGTCCAGCACCAATCTCGTGTGCCCATTCATCACTCTTAATCATTTCCTGCAGATTTCCCAAGACCACATTTATTGAACGCATCTATCTTTCCCTCGTCGAGGCCGCGGACAGAGACGGATCGGCCGAACCGAGCGCGGCTGCCTCCCTTTAATTCTTTTAAACTCGAACCGTGGCCGCGTCTTGAGCACTTCCGAGCACATTTTGTCTCCCCCGACGACTCGCAGGACCGCGTGTTCGAATCCTTTGCTGCTCAACGGGGTTTTTTTAATTTTTTAATTTTAAGTAATAAATCTGCAGGGCAAACTGGGCATCTGATGTCAATTTGATTATTCAGCAATTTCAACCGGTACATCCAACAGTAGGTTAGGTTTGGTTAGGTAGTTACTTTATTAATCCCCGAGGGGAAATTTTTTCGCTACGGCAGCATACAGAAGCAATAAGATAATAAGATAATAATAGAACAATAGAAAAGCAATAAAATAGCAGTAAAATAGCAGTAAAAATATACAATATAAATATAAAATATAAATATAAAATGGACAGTATATACAGTACAGTATATATCTATATATATTATATACAAACAACCAAGAAACACAGTCAACAGTATTTTTGTTATGTGATGTATTTTGCCAGAGGTGAGTTATTGTACAGTCTAATTGCGGTCGGCAGGAATGATCTCCTGTATCTGTCCTAACAGTATCCAACAAAATCCCCTTTAAATTATAAGGGCTGTAAGGAATAGTTGGGCATTTCAGAGAAATGCTTTTGTGACCGCCGGTGCGTGAACATTTGTGATTTCACCGCGGACCTGAAACCGGAGCAGAGAAAACATCCGATGTTTGGATCAAACTCTGAAAATCGTCAACGGAGACCCTTGAAATGCTTCAGAAAGTCTCACGGCGATGAAGCGAGACGTTCCGGGTGACGGTCACGTTTCAAGAGGGGGCGGAGCTTCACCGTCCGAGACCGAAGGAGGCGCGTCAGGTTCTGGAGGCACCAGGTGGGTTTTCTTTGACGTCGGGCGGTGGTTGTGTCACCGTGAATTCGTACGCCCCCCCCCCACCCCCCCCCCAGAGTCAGACTGTCAACACTGAGTTCCACTGGGACCATCTGAGGCGTCTGAGGGGGAAAACATTCGCCGTGAACCACCTGAACTGTGGAGCGATGGCACTTTTTGGCGCGTTGAAAATGAGTGTTTCTCAACCTCAACAACACAATCGTAGCTCCTCCTACTGAAACGGTCCGTTCCCCTAAATCTTTTTTTCCTACAAAATCTGATCTTTCTCTGCTCCAGTTTCAGGGTCCATGTTGAAATCGCAAACGTTCACCGACCAAGCGGGTCATAAAAACGTGTGGATCCGTCTGTTCTCCGCTGTCTGAGAGCCGTTTAAGTCCGATAACTCGAGCTGCCTGTTGAAATCAGGTCCCGCTTTCGTCTTTGCGCCGGTATAAAAAAAAAATAAATAAAAAAAAAAGACGACCGTCACCGCTCGCCCTCTTAAAAGCACCTTCATTTCTCAGAAAGTGGACGGCTTAAAAGCAAAGCAATCGTCTCGCCGCGGCCCCGCACAGGTCAGACATCGCCTCGGCCTCCCGCGTCGCCCGCACCCGCTCGACTTTAATGTCTCCGGAGGGCTCGCGGCGTTAAACCGCTGACCGCGTGGCGCTCCGCGGCCGAGAGCGCGTCTTCGCTCGCAATACTTCAGTCTCGTGAAATTGACCTCGGATGTGCGGCGGATGCCGATGTCGCGGTGAAAGTCTTCCAGCCGGAGATCGTACGGTTCTGCGGGTCGACGGCGGACGAGTGAAGAAGAGCTTTCGCCCGCCACAATTTGAAGTCGTCGGCCGGCTGTCGAACAGGAGACCCTCTGTGCGGCGTTTTAAAATGGCTCTAACTGCAAAACCTCCATTATTCATGCGGCTCTCACACACACGCACACACACACACACACACACACACACACACACACACACGCACACACACACACAAAGACCTTTCTCTGCTGCATGCGCCTCAGCCAGAAGGTCACGACCCTCGTTAGACGATGCAGAGGAAGAGCACTTTAGGCGCCTTCGAGTGAATTAGAATATCTCCAGAAAAGCAATTTTTTTTTTTTTTCTTTTCTTTTCTTTTTTTTTTTCCTCGGCGTGTCGGGAAGTCCTCGGCTGCCTTCGCCACGGCGCTGCTTCAAACTGTGGAGAAATACTTTCCTGTTTTTGCCCGCAGTACCATTTCACTATGTAATCACCTAACTCATGAAAATTGCAAAGGCGGTGAATAATTTAAAGTGGCTGCGTTAAAAATTATGCGTTGCACGGTGTCGTAACGACGGCGGTGCGGACACGGGGAGAAGGATGGGCGAAGTAGATAAAAAAGAAATTCGGGTGAAACATTTTTCTTTTGTCGCTCATTTATAGCGCTCACATTTCGTATTCCTCTGTATTCCAATACTCCTTTATTGTTACCGGAGGGCGTGTTTAAATGGAGACGAGGACTGCCTGTTTGCCAGCGGAGGAGGGGGAACGGGCTGCACCTATCCATTTTAATCTCCCGTGTATCTCGGCACGCATCGTTCTGATCGAAATGTTCTCCGGATACGACAAAAAAAGGCGGCGTGACCTTCCACATTGGTACTAAAACAACGAGCCAGGCCCCCCCCTCCCCCACACATCTACCCTCCACCCCCCCCCCCCCCACCTCCCACCCCCGGAGACCTGCACTGATTTTATTTGATTAACAGCAATCATGAAATCCCGATTCACCGGGGGGGTCGGGCTCTGCTGCAGCCGGGGGCCCCCTTCGTAAAAAAACAACAACAACAACAACAAAAACAAAAACCACCACGTATTCAATAAATACTGCCTCGTCGGCGGGAGGGTAAACACTGCTGTTTGTGCCGATGCATCTGTCTGCTGTTGAATGTTAACTGAGCGCGTAATGAATGATTTCACAGCGGATTATATAATGGGCATGTAGCATGGGAGGACTTATGAAAACCAGCGAGGCGTTTCAAAATAAAGGGGTTTATTAGAGGAGGTTGTGTTTAGACGAAGCTCAGGAAGCAAAATGATGACACGTGAAATCCTCATTATCGATGACGAAATCCAGCCGACGGATGGTTTACGTGCTCAGACTCTCCAAACGCGCGTCGGTTTGCTGCTTGTACTTAAAGAACGCAGACCGCCGAAAAGCTTCGCTTAGTCGCCAGCGGAGGGAGCGACGAGCTTCTTTTGGGAAACAGAAAAAAAAAACGTCGGCAAATTCAGTGCGTGGCGGAGATCGTGAATTTGCGATGTTCAAATAGCCGTTGAAACATAAGAAATCATTTAGGCGACGCGACTGTCCTTCTTCCTTATCTCCCCCCCCCCCGGTTTTACCGCCGCCCGGTTGTAATGCGTCACTCCCGTCAGAAGGTGGCGGTAATGCGCCTACGGGCTTTTTTTTTTTTTTTTCTTCTGATTTTGATCGCGCCTCGTTCGACTACTCGCGTGAAGTGAAGTAGCGAAGAACGTAAGTGGACCGCAGTTTAGACGTCCTTTAAAAACAGGCGTCCAGTTTCTGAAAGAAAGGAACGAAAATGACGACAAATCCATCCGTACAGCGTGACCTTGGCCGACATTAAAGCGCTACTGTAGAAATGAATGCGTCAATCATTAGAAAAATGTTTAAAGCGCCTGAAAAGTAGGTTTCTAACTCTAAAACCTTTAGTGCACGACTTTAGACGAGGAGGGGAGGAGGACGGGGGGACGGGGGTGGGACGGGGTCTTTGAACAAACTTTCTCGCTCCTGTGGTCAGTAGGTTGGAGACACTCTGCACTTTTTTTTTTTTTTTTTTTCCACACAGGCAGTTGCAAAAAGTGTTTAACTGCAGAATCGAATGCGAAGCGCGGCGCTGCAGTCAGCAAAGTCCGTCACCTGAAAGTCTTTAAAGTCTCCTCGCATCGGACGAAAAAAAAAAAAAAAAAAAAAACCAAACAAAAAAAAACACGGAGAGAACTCGTCATATCGCCGCTGCTTCAATCAGCATAACAAGTGGTCCAATAACAACCGCGAGGCGTCTAATTAGACGGTGACCTTTGAGCAGCTCTTTTTTCCTGTTGTTTTTTTTTTTTTTTTTTTTTTTTTTTCTTCCCGCTGTGTCACGGAGAGGGTTTGGAAAAAAGAGGAAACTTAGCCGACACTGCACTTCTCGCTCTGATCCAGCCGCCGAGCCACGAGTGGTAAATGCCATCGCATTAACGACGCCTCCGGGGTATCCCACCCCCATCTCCCCACCCCCCCCGCTCCCCCCGACCCGCATCGCGATGCGGCCTGTTTGTTAAACGCCGGGTGGCCCCGCCTCGCCCCCGTGTCACAGCCGCGCCGTCGAACAGCGTCCCGACCGCGGCGTCGCTTTAATTACTCCGCCGTAATAGCACCTCTTCATCAATTCGAAAGACGAAGAAAAGAAAACCTGCTTTCGACGGTGGATTTTTTTTTTTTTTTTTTTTTTTTTCCAGCTCATCAGATCTTTGATTAATTTGCCGTTTCTCAGCCACGAAGAGACCCGAAACGTGGCGCGGGGCTTTTTCCATTTAAACAATGGCTCTCGTTGATGTCCGACCCGTTCAAATCTCTTCATGACTGGACCGTTTCCTGATGAATATGAAGTGTGTGTGTGCGTGCGTGTGTGTGTGTGCATGCGTGTGTGTGCGTGTGTGTGTGCGTGTGCGCGTGTGTGTGTGTGCGCGCGTGTGTGTGTGTGCATGCGTGTGTGTGCGTGTGTGTGTGTGTGTGTGTGTGTGTGTGTGTGTGTGTGTGTGTGTGTGTGTGTGTGTGTGTGTGTGTGTGTGTGCGTGTGTGTGTGTGTGTGTGTGTGCGCGGCTCGTTTCATGTCATTTTCATCATTTTTCAGCTCAGACGTACTCAGAAAACATCCAGCAGCAGACCGGGATGAAAGATGAGCACTCGTAAACTGGGCTCAGTTGCTTCATATTTAATATTTAAGTGCACCGACGTATCAACATCGGTGCAGTTATTTTAAGAGCATCTGTGTCGGAGGTCCGCCCGCAAACATTTCCAGGAAACGTTCCCTGTTGTTTGCCCGCATTTATTCAAATAAAGGTCACCGGTTTCACTCGAATTCATTTCAAAATAAGAGTTGTTGACTTTCTTCTTCCTCCACCGTCCCGCAAACAGGCTCCACGGGGAGTTCGGCGTGATTATTGCCGCAAAAGGCTCATAAATGCCGTCAAGACGCGAAAGAAAACTCCACGTAGAGCTCAGTACTTTTTAAACCGATCGGCCCCGAGAATTATCACCCGGCTTCGGCCTCGCCGAAAGACGCGATCGCCCGACCGCGCGGCCGCTCCGCCGGCGTATATCCCGCCCCGACGGGAATGACAGATTGACTGTTTTGCTCGCTAAAGGCCCTTTTATAAAGCCGTAGATTGCGGGAGCGGAGCCGCCGCCAAAACCACAACTCTCCCCGATAAATCCAGCGAGGGGAGTGGTGGTGGTGGTGGTGGTGGGGGGGGGGGCGACAGGGCGTCTAGCTAGTCATAAATATGCATGGCGGACTGAATTACTCAGCGTGTTATTGGCGTAGTTTACCGCGAGCCTCTCTCTCTCAGAAACGAGCACGTTATTTATGCGACCGGAGCGAAAGCAATCCGGGGCGCGCTCGGTAATTGTCGCCAGTGTTGGGAGTGATTTGTTTGCGCGTGGTTCTGGAGGGGAGGGGGGGGGGGGGGCGGCGGTAATGGCTTGTGCCATTTTGGTGATTGAAAACAATTGATTCTACTTCACGGGACAACACACGCTTTTCCCGAACAATCTTATTTGCACCTTTTTTTTTTTTTTCTTTTCGTGCGAGTTGACGAAGCTAAAGAAATAGAACAGATGTCCTGACATCCAGTGCAGCTTTACTTCCACTGATTATGACTAACATACAGTGGGTACGGAAAGTATTCAGACCCCTTTACATTTTTCACTCTTTGTTTCATTGCAGCCATTTGCTGAAATCAAAAAAGTTCATTTTATTTCTCATTAATGTACACTCAGCACCCCATCTTGACAGAAAAAAACAGAAATGTAGAAATTTGTGCAAATTTATTAAAAAAGAAAAACTGAAATATCACATGGTCATAAGTATTCAGACCCTTTGCTCAGTATTGAGTAGAAGCACCCTTGTGAGCTCGTACAGCCATGAGTCTTCTTGGGAATGATGCAACAAGCTTTTCACACCTGGATTTGGGGATCCTCTCCAGTTCCGTCAGGTTGGATGGTGAACGTTGGTGGACAGCCATTTTCAGGTCTCTCCAGAGATGCTCAATTGGGTTTAGGTCAGGGCTCTGGCTGGGCCAGTCAAGAATGGTCACAGAGTTGTTCCGAAGCCACTCCTTTGTTAATTTAGCTGTGTGCTTAGGGTCATTGTCTTGTTGGAAGGTGAACCTTCGGCCCAGTCTGAGGTCCAGAGCACTCTGGAAGAGGTTTTCTTCCAGGATATCTCTGTACTTGGCCGCATCCATCTTTCCTTCAATTGCAACCAGTCGTCCTGTCCCTGCAGCTGAAAAACACCCCCATAGCATGATGCTGCCACCACCATGTTTCACTGTTGGGATTGTATTGGGCAGGTGATGAGCAGTGCCTGGTTTTCTCCACACATACCGCTTAGAATTAATGCCAAAAAGTTCAATCTTGGTCTCATCAGACCAGAGAATCTTATTTCTCATAGTCTGGGAGTCCTTCATGTGTTTTTTTTGGCAAACTCTATGCGGGCTTTCATATGTCTTGCACTGAGGAGAGGCTTCCGTCGGGCCACTCTGCCATAAAGCTCCGACTGGTGGAGGGCTGCAGTGATAGTTGACTTTGTGGAACTTTCTCCCATCTCCCTACTGCATCTCTGGAGCTCAGCCACAGTGATCTTTGGGTTCTTCTTTACCTCTCTCACCAAGGCTCTTCTCCCACGATTGCTCAGTTTAGCTGGACGGCCAGGTCTAGGAAGAGTTCTGGTCGTCCCAAACTTCTTCCATTTAAGGATTATGGAGGCCACTGTGCTCTTAGGAACCTTGAGTGCTGCAGAAATTATTTTGTAACCTTGGCCAGATCTGTGCCTTGCCACAATTCTGTCTCTGAGCTCCTTGGACAGTTCCTTCGACCTCATGATTCTCATTTGCTCTGACATGCACTGTGAGCTGTAAGGTCTTATATGGACAGGTGTGTGCCTTTCCTAATCAAGTCCAATCAGTTTAATTAAACACAGCTGGACTCCAATGAAGGAGTAGAACCATCTCAAGGAGGATCAGAAGAAATGGACAGCATGTGAGTTAAATATGAGTGTCACAGCAAAGGGTCTGAATACTTATGACCATGTGATATTTCAGTTTTTCTTTTTTAATAAATTTGCACAAATTTGTACATTTCTGTTTTTTTCTGTCAAGATGGGGTGCTGAGTGTACATTAATGAGAAATAAAATGAACTTTTTTGATTTTAGCAAATGGCTGCAATGAAACAAAGCGTGAAAAATTTAAAGGGGTCTGAATACTTTCCGTACCCGCTGTATCAGATCCAGCAAAGATGGAGGACGTTGTGTTTGTTTTTTTTGTTTTTTTTCCTACTGAGAACGCGTCTCTGATGTTCAACAAGAGCCGGGGACCTCGTGTCCGAGCTGTTTAGCCAGAAGCGACCGCGCAAAGTAAATCACAATAAACAAGCAGATGCAAAACAACGAATGTGAATCCCGAGCAGGAGGTTTTCTTCTCTAATCCGACCGCCCGTTTTAAACGCACACAAACAACGGTTCATCGTTATCGTTCTCTGAACTTTGAAGTCTCCAGACGTAAATCATAAAAAAAAAACAAAAAAAACAGCCTGATTCTGCTGCCTCTTTCCTTGTCATTATTCAGCGACATCTCGCATCAGGGAACAGACGCTAATAGATGCCGAGGAGCGAGACAGACTGCTTATTAGGCGCGCCGAAACTCAAACGAGAAGACCGCCCGCCGCCGTGCAATTATTCACGCGGTCGCTGCCTCAAATTACAGCTTAATTGAACTTTTCACAACCGTAGCGTTCGCAAACTATTCCTCGGGTCAAAGTTGACGGCGCGGCGGAGGGCGCTGAAACTTAAAGACATCATTAGCGCGGCTCCTCTCGCAATTACCCTCTCAGGCCGGCGGCTCCACTCAGACGCGAGGTCAAATTACAGATGTACTTATTTGCATGGAGGTGCGCGTCGGCGGCGCGGCGGGCGATTTCATCCCCGGAGATAAAATAATCCGGTTTTTTTCTGCCAAGGATGCCGATTTTTTTAGGAGCATTCAAAGCCTTCAACCAATCAGATTTACGATACGTCGCGTTAAAGCTGCGCCGCTTCAGTTGAAAAAAAATAAAATAATAGCGCGTGCATGTCTTCAATATCAGCGTCGACAAAAAAAAGAAAAAAAGAAGTTAATTTAGCCGTTTTCAATCCGTCGTTTTTCGCTGAAGAACGAGTCGGTGAAAATTTACTCCACCTGTTTTTGTTTTTTTTAGCATCAGAAATACTTTATTATTTAACCCTCACAGGGAAATTGTGACGCTTCACTCACTCACTCACTCACGTCTGCTCCAGGACAGAAAGAACAAAAGAATTTAAGACGAACCAAGATAATAAATACTAAATATATCACTGGCATGTATAATAAATACCGTAGATAAAAAAAAAAGACAAATTGTGAAAGTATGCAAAGCCTTAAAAACCTAAAAAAAACCTAAAACGTTACATAATCTTTTAATTGGCCCATCGTGTGCTCGTCAGATGTTTATTTTATTTTTTGTAAGTACATTTTGCATATCCACGTTGTTTAGAAGTAGAACGACCTTTCAGGTTTTCTTAGTTTCAGTCGCTGAGTGTTACCAAACTTTCTGTGACTCATGAAAGTGTTAGTTTGCGGGCTTTGTCGTTTTCGTCTTATTCTGTTTTAGACGGATAAAAATGTGTTGTTGTTGTTTTTGAAACAAGAAGTAAAAACACGCTGTTTAACTGCCGTTCGACTGAAACTACGCTGCTCAGCTATTTGACGAAATTACACAGCCGGCTTCAGATGGAAAAACAGATGGGCTCCGACGGACGTGCGTCGCAGCCTTATGTCTCCTCGTGGGATTTATCGACAGCTATAAAATATAGATTTAACGCCGAACTTATCCTTTAAACTCGCATTTATTGATCTTCGGTGCGGTGCAGAGGATCACGGAGACATTCTGTAACTGGCGGCATTATGGTGAAAGTGTTGTGAACCGACAAATGGACGTCCATATTTACTCAACTTTGTTTTTTTTGTTGTTTTTTTTCTGTTTTGGTCTCAAAAACATTTAGCTCACCAGCTTAACTGCTGTAACTTTGTCTGCCCTTCTGTGAGCAGAAGAGCTCCATGCTGTGACATAAAACGGGGGTTGATGTGAGCGCTGAGGGGGAAGCCACCAAAACAAGGTAATAAAGGCTAAAAACGCAGTCCAGTGGTCGGGAACTGTAAAGTTTGGTTATAACTCTCTGTGGAGTTTGTTGTTTTGTCAGCATAAACATTTCGATTGGTTTAAAGGAAGCCTCCATCTCTGTTTTTTTTTGGGCCAAACCTGTCAATCAAACCAGACCCCGTCCCCAAACATCGCTCTCTTTTGAGGCCTCATATCTATTTATTGTCTTTTTATTTCGTGAGAGAAGTTGATGCTTTTTGAACGCGAGTCTTTTGAAGCCACAGGGTTTTTTTTTTTTTTTTGCAGCCAGCCCCTACTGGCCCTCAGTGGTATTGCACTTTTAAAGCACTTCTGCATCGACCTTCACTTTTCACACCCGGAAACTACGTCCGTTTTTATAAACAGTCTGAGTGCCCTTTCATCCTGTAATTACCACTTTATGCCACAGAGGCCGCTGTTCATCAATTGTTTCGTTTCCACAAAACAGTGGATTCATTGTCACTGTGATGTAGTTCAGCCTTTGATTTAAAAGTCTCTGGTCGTTCTGAAGCCATTCGTGAATCTCGCATGGACTTTTTGTTGTATTCGTCAAGGACCTCATGTTTACTCAGCGTTCCTCCGCGAGAAGTGGCTGTTTTGAAACGATGCCCCTCGCCTCAAGCACCGATAACAAAAAAACAAGCCTGATCAGTCTATTTATACAAAATTGCGGCATCTTCTGAAGTGACGTGGCTTTTCCACACGTTCATGAATAAGTCATCTCCAGCACAACCGCCGAGGTAAACAAATCAGCGAGATGAGCTCCGACTGCAATAAGAGAATCGTAACAGATTGTTCATTTCTAGTCTACTGACTCCGGATAGAAAGCATGCAGCGCTGCGCTTCGCCTTCCTTCTGAAGGTCGCAGGCACTTTGAACATCCAGCAGAGTGGCCTGAAAATTAGATTCATTAATAATTATTGTTGCCTCACTCCAAGGATACTGCTAATGTTCCTGAGCAGCAAATATTAATATTTCAGCTCCAGTAGGAAAGCTTTTAAAAGCAGTCACTCATGTGGGCCGTTCAGATGGATTCAGACGGGGATCTTTTTCTCCCCTCTTTACCTGCCTTTTCAAAAGTCCCCCCCCCCCCCCCCCGCCTCCCTCTCAAGGTCGACGCCGATACCGGAGTGCGTGCCTCTATTCTTCACGAGGTACCGAACAAGACAGGGGACCGGCCCGGATGAATGGAAGCTAACGGCTCATCTGGAGCTGAATAAAAAAAAAAAAAAAAAAAAAAAAAACGGTGAATAAACAGCAGGTGGTTTCGAGTTTTCTGCTCTGAATGTCAGAAGCGCGCAGCTGATTATGTGTTCAATCACCAGCACTTTATGGAAGAGTCGTTTCACCCCTGCAGGATTTCGAAACGTGAGGGGGGAGAGGAGGGGTGGGGGAAGGGGTGGGGGGGTGGACTGGGTTCTTGGAAGGCATGAAGAAGAATCTTGAAAAAGTGAGTGCTGGCTTTGTGTGTGAAAATATGCACATTACCCAAACAGTATGAATGAAGCCACTGTGCAGGGGGGTGGAGGAGGGGGGGGGGGGCATGGGATGCCTCCGTCTGTCTTCCTCCGTTGTTCGCTGACAATTACACTTTCAACAAGACACAGTGAGTCGCTTCATTGGGCCTATGAGGTATATTACAGGAAAACATCCATTTGTGGCTTTTTTTATTTTTTATATATATATATATATTTGCGCTAAGTGAATTAAAGAGAGTGCAATAAGAAGTGAGACTTGGCCCCCTGTGGAAACACTGGGCACCGGGGCATAAAGTGCTCTGAGATAAAGTTCACTGTGAGCGGAATGAATAAGTGGCAGTAGCCCTCCGCGGAGACGAAAGCCAACTTTTGGATTCCCGGTGTCGGACGGGGGTGAAGAGCTTCTCGTTGGGTATTCACACGCCGTCAAGGTCGCGGAGGCTCGTGTTTCCCGAGATGACGGTCTTACTTTAGCTTCCAGCCATTACCCACGATCCCTCGCGGCCGTCAGTTTGGGGACTTCACCACCATCTTGAAATGGATTATTCCATTCCTGCTTTTTTTTTCAAACAGCCTGATGATACGGGGCAGAGCTGTGTTTTTTTTGTGTTTTTTTTTTTGGCTCGGGCCAATTTGGGACGCTGTGAAATGTAATGCTTGAAATGGAAACGGGGGGAAAAAAAAAAAACAGCTTTTTGAAGCTTATTTTCGTATTAATGACGAGATTATTTGCAGATGGACCGTCTGGAAACTAATAAGAAGGAGCGACTTCAGCTAACAACGCCGAGATAACTCCTGGAGAAATTCTATTGACTGAGAATCTTATGAGAGAAGTTGAATGGGAGTCAATGGAGGCCTTTTGGAACCAACCTCTAGTGGCACTCGGTGGTATCGCAGCTTAAGACGCTTTCAGCGTCTGCCTCATTTTTCAGACCCGGAAGCTTCGTCCACTTTTATAAACAGTCTGGGATCCTAACTAACCAGTGGTCTTAGTTTTGCCTCCTGAACGACGGGCTATATCTCACAAACTTCCTGTTGCCGCGGTTGGACGGTTTTGCAATTAATGGCAGGCTGAGACACAAACATGCCAAAAAAGTGTTGGAAATTGAAAGATGATGAACTCGGATGGTGCTCCCCTCTTCATGAGCTCACGGCAAACTGATTGCTCCTGACCTCCCGTCTGCTCTCTGCTGTGGATGAATACCAATAAAGTGCGTGTTACTGGGAAGCTTATTTATCTCGAGTAAATTTCCATTTCAGTTGAACACAGGGAATATAAAAGAGCCATTTACTTAATCTCCCCCCCCCCCCTTCTCCTAACCCCCACGTCCCCCACCCCTCTTCTTCCTCGCTTTGGCTTCTCTTTGGACTTCCTTCCTCTTTTCAACTCCTGATTGCTTGACTAAAAAAAAAAACGAAAGCTTTGCTTTTACTTTTATTGGCCAGTCTTTTGTCTCCAGCTCTCTTGTTAGAAAACAGGAATGTTTTGGCTCGGGCAAAAAAAAAAAAAAAAAGGACATCCTTGTTTGTTCCACCGAGTTCAACTTTTGTTTGTAATAATGCACTGAAGCTTTTACTGGGCCGAGCGTAACCCGGGGAGCGGAGCAAGGGAGGGCGAACAATGTTGTAAAAGTTGGAGAAAGAGACTTTATGAGTCGGTGTCACAGTCCGATCGAACGGCTGAAATCAAATGAAAAAAGTCATACGAGAACTGTGAGTTTGGGGGGGGGGGGGGGGGGGGGCAACTTAGATGAGCTTCAGACTGCAATATAAGTTTTTAAAATGTCAGTAAACGTGTGGCGCAGGCATGCAAGTTCAGCTCAGACTGTAAGAATCGCAAGTACTTCTATTCATACTACAATCGGGGGATTGTTTGTGCCGACGTGTACCACACATGCTACCTCTCGGCCAGCACGGAGAACAAGAGCTCCTTTTCTCGGTGTTTGGCTGGACGGCATGAAAAGGTCAAAAAGTGAAAACAGCACGTTCCCACCCGAGCGGCAACCAGCAGTGACGTCGCCCGTTGGTTTGTTAACGTCCGTTTACGAAGCCTTGAGTTGGGATTTTGGCCGGCGCCATCTTTTGGCTTGGTTGGAGCAGGAAGTGACCATATTTGGACGAGCTGCGTGTGTGGGGGGAGCGGTGGATCTGACTCGATCTGACTGGAAACTTGGCGATACTAGGTCCCGCCCACCGCTAGCCGTAACCTGACTGCACCAAAGGACTGTCAATCAAACAGATACGCCCCCTAAAAACACAACTTTTGAAGGCTTATTTTTTAACCAACGACGGGATTATTTTCAGATGGACCACCAGACAACTAATATGAAGGAGTGACTTTAGCTAACAACCAATTTTGATTTGAATGGGAGTCTACGGAGCCGGAGTCTTTTCGGAGCTGACCTCTGGTGGCACCCGCTGGTATTGCAGCTTAAGGCACTTCCGCATCGGCCGTCATTTTTCAGACCCGAAAGCTACGAACACCTTCATATACAATCTGTGGTCCCACCGCTTCACCAAAATAAGTCTGTTCCTGTCTTTAAACCTGCTCCGTTCATTATTTCATTTCAGCTTGAATGCGCTGAAACTCAGAGCCTGAAGAGCTAAACCTGTTCAAATACTTTCCGTCTGGACTCTGCGCTTTTAGATGCCGTTTGCGTCTCGGGATAGCTTTAAGGTTTTTCAATCAAGCTCGCGTTACCATGTTAAGTTTGTGCATGTTCTCTCAACCTCGTTAGCATACAAGAACACTTTTCCTCCTGATTGCCGAATGCTTCTACCACCTCGTTGTGTATTCACAGGCCGAGGCGCTCCGTACAAATCAGACAGCTCAGGCCGGCGTGTCGCCTCCTGCAACATCCTCAAAAATCCATTTGTGCTATTGGCAGCGCATCGATTCCTTGTGAATGGATGGTGAGTCCAGACGGGGACGGTAGATGATGTGGTGTGAGACGGTTACCAGAAGAGACAGACAAAACACACACACACACACACACACACACACACACACACACACACACACTACCAGAGAAGCGGTTGATAAGTGTCGGGGAGCCGTGTGGGCCCTGTCCGTTGCTGCACCATTAATCCAGTACAATATGTCTGCTTAATGCTGTGTGCCATGAAGAAAGGCAGCACTCATCATCTTTAACGCCTCTGCCAGGACAAGTCTGTGGAGGATGGGTCCCAAAAAACTGAGAAGGGAGGGTAATTTAAAGGGTCATTTCATCCACATTACAAAAAAAAAAAAAAAAAACACGCAGAGGGTGAACTTGGAAGTGCGGGAAAAAAGAAAATCACTGGTACGATTAATAACGATAAATCATTTTTCAGATTGATATTTGGGGAGGTTAAGAACAATCTATGAGCTCAGAGTTTTAAAACATAAAGCGAAAACGTAGCTCAAGTGTACAATAAAAAGATGGATCCATTAGATGCGCGATGTGGGAAGTGTTTTACCTCGTCAGCCTCCTCTAGTGGACAAACTGTGTAATAGCGACACTGTTTCTTAATTACCTTGAACGTAGTTTGAGCTTTCTGTACTGCAGTTACTCGATTTTTTTTTTTTTGTCGGTCAACATTATTACCAACATTTGGAGTTTTTCTGTAAAAAACTTAAAGAACGAGACTGTCCTGCGATCACAAAATAAACTTTCATAGGTTGTTTGTGCAAGCAGCTTTTTATAACCATAAACTGAGTATAAATTGGACTTGGCTTCGAGGTCTGAAAAATAAAGCCAATACAGAAGTACCATCAACTGCAATACCACCAAGTGCCACTAGGGGTTGGCTCCAAAAAGCCTCTGGCTCCATAGACTCCCATTCAACTTCTCTCATAAAATACAAAGTCAATCAGTTTTTTCCAAAAGTCATAACGGTATATCGTTCGCTAAAATCCCTCCTTCTTATTAGTTTTCTGGCGGCCAATCGGAAAATAATCCCGTCATTAATTAGATATTTGGCCTCAAAAAGTACGTTTTGAGCAGAAGAGATTCATCTGACAAGCTCAATCAGCACTCTTTTGGCAAAAAACTGTCGTTCATTTATATGTAAGAGTCCTAAACTGTAGTTTTAATGTCATGTTTATTCTTGTAACCATGACTACGATCCATTGTTCTATGCCACATCCTAATCTTATAGACGTAACCTAACCGAGGTGAGAAATTAAGTAAATACTAGATGTCGAAGTCCGAGGGTCAGAACAAAAACGACCTATATGGTTGTTTCTGTTGGAGGACAACAACAAAAAACAATCAATAAAGCTTTCTAAACTTCAGTTAGCAGCTTTCACTCCACGGCACCAACAACAACAACAACAACAACAACAATCAGAGCTGTGACGGTGATTCTGACCCAGAAAAGTCAGATTAGAGAGGTGAGTTAAAGGGCACTAAAAAAAACAACTAATGGAGGGTATAAACTATAAGTAGCACAACCGTGGATGCTGTGGTATTATTACAGTTGAGGAAAGATCACAACCTGCTAATAAACTGGATCATTTCCGGTTCATTTAAAGCCACTAAAACATTTGCATTGTCGAGATCGATGAACATAAAAATGTCCGACCGACCGGCATCGTTACTTTCCAACCCGGCCGGGAGGCGCTAATCTCTGGAAGTAAAACTGAGAGCTGAGGACTCGTCTCACGTGGACGTGACCTTCCTCCCTGATGTGGAACAGCTGGAGCGGCGCGGAGAGCAAACCTCACTGTTAAAAAAAACAACCCAAAACAACAACAACAACAACAACAACACAAAAAAAAAAAAAAAAAAAACCCTCAGCATCAGCACCATGGAGAGCGCCGCGGCAACGCGTCCTCACAATTCAGGTTTATTTATAAAACGCGACATAATCACAGCATCTGCGAGACTAGCGCTGTCTGCTGTCCTTCCTAATGAGCTACATGGAATGTTATTCATGGGGCTCAATTTAGCTTTAATGAGCCTATAAACACTGATGTGACAGGAAATTGCCAAAGTTGTTTCTGCTAACTTCCATCTGATCCAACTAATCAACAAACAACAAAAAGTTTTTTGTTTTTCTTAAATTTTTTTTATTTAATTCATTCGTCTTGATTAAGAATCCTGTCTTTATACAGTTTAAAAATCACTGGAAATTACACATAAAGGCAATTTAAATAAACCTGATTTAAGATTCAGGTACAGCTGAAAAAAGGTGGGAAAACCGAGAGGAGGTGGATTTACTGTCAGGAAATCTTTACAACAGGTGCGTGTGCCAGCATACTGAGCTGTAATCACCGCAGATGGGTCGTTATACACCGACGTATGACCGCGTGTTTTAGTCCCCTGAACGATGCAACACGTGGCGCGGAGGAAAACGTTGGTCTGAAACGGGACGCGGGAGTTCAAAACGTCCTCCTCGCTGTGGCTTGGCTCCGATTCAATCAGCCCTTCACTCTTTAATCTCAATTTGCTGCTATGGCCCGTAGTTATTTTTTTTTTTTTTCTCCGTGTGGTGAAATTAATCACCTCTCCAGGCACAATCTGCTCGCCGTTACTCCCTCGCGGCAGCAGCAGCATCTTCTCGCTGTGAAGGAGAAAGCAAGCCAGCTGTTGTGACCATTTGTATGTATGTCCCCTTGTGCGACTAAGTGCTCATCAGCAATCACTATAACCTCCGCTGTTCAGACTCGGAGAGCTGAACCCTCCCCCCCTCCCCCCACCACCACCACCACCACCACCATTTACACTCATCTCTGCCGACGGAGACACTCGGCGCCGCTTGTTTGACTAAAACTACATGATGTTTATTTTCCTCGCTCAGTGTTTAATTATTCATGACTCGGTCCAGGTAGCTCACCCCCCTCCCCCCCCTCCCCGCCCCTCTCTCTCTCTCTCCCCCCTCTCCTCACCTCAGCTGGACCCGTACACACAAGGAATGCATATGGCATCATGTAGGGATGCAAGATCAGTTGCAAAATAAATAAATAAATACACGTAGACAGAGATGCGTTGTGTAAAAAAAAAAAAAAAAAAAAAAATAAGAAAGAAAGAAACCCCCCCCCCCCCTCCCCGTTTCCTGTGTGGGCTGTTAAATACTTTATTGCTGTTTAATAAGTCATGCAACCTGTCATCCCTGACTCTGTCACCTAATTGGAAACATATTAATATGTTCCAATTACCACAAGCCCCTGTTGAGACTTACTTAAAGGCTTGGACCTAAACAGGTTCATCAGAGGTAAAATAATTCCGTTTCATTAGCTAAATTAAGAAGATTTTGTTCCCCTGGAGAGAGGATGGAGATGACAAAAAAAAAATAAAAATAGCAGAAATAGATTCTGTGTCTGTGAGGAGAAATAAAAAAAAATTAAAAAAAAATGCAGCAGACCAAAATGGCTGTATTAGTGACTGCTTTAATTACTGTCGACCATATGGTGGGAAATAACAAATATGGAGAAAGACAGTCGCAACATTTATCCTCCATCTCTCCGGTCTGGATCCTCAGCTCCTCCTCCCCCCCTCCCTCTCGTGCGCGCGGGGCTTCATTTGATCAAATCCTTCAACTTGGACCACTTGGGCTGAGCCGCACTTTTTTTTTCTTTTTTTTTTTTTACAACACTGCATTTGGGCAGCGCCACAACTTGCAGCAGTTCCTCCTTTTCAGCAGCCGAGCAGCAGTTCCTCTTCTCAGCCCGAGAGAAAGGCAGAGAAGGAGAGTGGTGGGAAAGGACTTCCAGCATCCGCAGCATCCCTTCCCCGCCGCCAGCCATGGAGAGGGAGGTCATATTCTGCCCGAAGTGGCAAAGAGCGCGTTGTTTTGGGCTTTTGGTGACGATGCTCTGCTTCTTTCACGTCGCCAGGGCTGAGATAACTTGCAGGTCATGCCAGCCTGGAAATAAGTGGCGCGCACGGGAATTACTGCTGAAATTGGACGCGCGCGAAGCCGCAACAGGGTTAAAGGGGGAAGTTTTGGGGACCGGAGACGGGACGGGGAGAGCCGGGGCTGCGAGCGGCGAAAGTCGGCGGCTCCGGCGCGCGGCTGGGTCCGCCGAATGCGCTCGAGACGGGGCGGAATACGCGGAGCCGAGGCTGAAACGGAATACAGACGACCTGCGCGCGCGAAATGAGATCGGAGAGAGCGAGTTCGCGAAGATGAAAGTT
The DNA here is from genome assembly GCF_022577435.1 of Embiotoca jacksoni. NCBI lineage: Eukaryota > Metazoa > Chordata > Actinopteri > Embiotocidae > Embiotoca > Embiotoca jacksoni. Next base: position 616,992 of record NW_027185388.1, on the reverse strand, counting down.
TCTGATGTCCGGAGCGCGAGTGGTCATCAGAAGACCAGCCGCGGCGGAAAGCGCGCCAGGAGGAGCAGCGATGCTGAGAAAGTCACACGCCCCGGTTCAGTCCAGCATCAACACCCGGGAGATGGCGCCGGCTCGGCGGCTGCGCGCAGAGTGACGCGCTCCGAATTGCGCTGGAACGGAGAGGAGCGGAGAGCCGCCGGTCCGAGGCAGGAGGAGCTAAAACTTAACAGCTCGACGTTCGCCCTGACCGGGGACTCGTCTCACAACCAGGCTATGGTGCACTGGTCCGGGCAGAACAGCAGCGTAAGTGATTCATTATGTCCACTTAAGCATCGCCGGCACCTACGCGCGAATCCTCAGAGGTTTCAGAGGCTACCCCCCCCCCCCCCCCCCCCCCCCCCCCCCCCAGGAGAACCAGGTCTCTGTCTCATGCCTCGTTTTAGTGTGTGTGTGTGAGAGAGAGAGAGAGAGTACAAAGGCGAGGGTAGACACTTCTTCAATTAAATTGTCAGATTTAAAGATGAGTCTGTCTTCTGCACATTTCCTCACATTATTATAAAGCTGAATTTTTTTAATTTATAGACCAGAATCAGTGCTCTTATTCTCCCCTGTCACTATTTAAGCCATTACATCGTGACCGCAAGTTAAAAAAAAAAAAAAAGAGGTCTACAAATGGACGTAGATTTAGCTTTTACTTGCTTAAGTTGTGGAGGGAGACTGTGACCCCCAGGGTAGGCTGGAGAAAGGAGAGGGGGGGGGGGGGTAGCGATGGGGAATTTATCTCCAGCCCGAGCAGCCGAACTGATTTGAGGATAAAGCTGTCTGTGTTGAGCACGGAGCACCTTCTGGCCAGAGGGCCGGATTTTCGAGCAGCGCCGCAGGTTGTGGGAGAGGTGAAGCAATTTTCAGCCGTCGTCCTTCCTGAGCTGCAGGCAAAGTTTACAGCCGCTTGTCGGCCGCCTGAACCGCTTCACGTAAACGAAATGAGAAGAAGATCAGTGTTTTTTTTTTTTGTCGGTTACTGGTGCTGAATTATTGGTTCTGTATGTGAGTCCAAGGTGAGGGTGGAGCATCTTCAGAAAGCAGAGGATCAACAGCTGGATGTCAAACCTGAAATGAAACATTCGGGTTGCGTACCGTGACAGGCTGTCTGACGTCCTCGTGGTCAGTGGGAGGAGAGGTCGGTTTGTCGTGGTAGAAATGAAAGGAAAATAAAAAAAATATTTCATTGTAATCGTCGCTTATTTTCGATTAATCGATCGAAATTCTGGTGTTTGAATGTAAAAAAAAATAGTTTTCAAAAAAAGCGTCATCATTTCTCATCTTCAAACATTCATCGATAAAGAAACACCTGCAGATTATTCTGATGATTTACTGACCGGCTGAAACGGTTAATAATGTCCGTAGGTCAGACGGTTTGTTTTTTTTATTTCTGAAACTTCACGTGTGCAGCGAAGGTTTTGCTTTCGCTTCGTCTCTGCAGCACAAAAAGGAAGATTTTCCTGATCGTGTGTGTGTGTGTGTGTGTGTGTGTGTGCGTGTGCGCGTGTGTGTGTGTGTGTGTGTGTGTGTGTGCGCGTGTGTGTGTGTGTGTGTGTGTGTGTGTTCCTGTGTGACGCCTTTGATGGCTATGATGATGTTGGTGTCCTTCACATCATCACCTCATTTCGACACTTACAGCGGTGTCACACGGCCGTCCTTCACGTCAGTGGAAATGAAAACAAGAATGAAGTGTGTCCGGCTAATGATGTCACAAGGCCCAGTTTAGTTATTCAGAAGCCCCCCCCCCCCCCCGAGTCTCTCTGAGCTTTTAACGTGTCGTCGGGTCTACGTGAACTGGGCGTGTCATCGCGCACCGTGACGTCCATCGTGCTACTTTTTTCTCCTTCTTCTTTTTTTTTTGTTTATTTTTTTTTATCAAGCTGCCTTTTCTGCTCCCTCGTGAGAAATGACAAATTGTGAATGTGGGCGGAGGGAACGAGCTCGCAGCTTTGTTTTGGCTTCGATCTGAGCATGAATCAGAACATATACAAACACGCCTGATCCCAAGCAATAATCTGAGCCTTACTGTTTTGTGATTATTGCTTTCAACTTTAATTAATGTGGCAGGATGGCGAGGAGAAAAACCTAAAGGAAAAAAAAAAAGACTGGAGCTCTGTTGAAATATGTTCATCTGCCGTGAGGACGGATATCTCGACCCGACAGCTTCTTCTTCTTCTTCTGCCGAGTCGAAACATAATTAGCGTGAATTCAAAGGCAATGACACGTTAAAAAGAAACCCCAACAAAATCTGCTTTTTTTGTTGTTGGTTTTTTTACCCTGTAGAATAAAAAAAAGAAGAAGAGAAGCCTCAAACTGGGCTCTCCACGAGTCCTGACTGCTCCGCCACGGCTCGGTGTTCCTCCCACACCACTTAGCGCCTGTCTGTAACAAAACCAATTACAGTCGACCACGTATCACCAGCTCGCACGCCCGCCGCGCCGCTTCCGACTTCAAACTCCATCCTGCGCCTCGGCTGATTCTGCGGGCCGAACAAACTACTGTAGCTCACGGCAAAAAAAATAAATAAAAGTGACCTTACGGGTAAGGAGGGGGGGGGGGGGATCCTTAAAATGTCACAAACAGTTATGAGGATTTTTAAAAAAAAATTTCGTCGTTATTTATGCTTCCCTGCTTTTGCCAGTTTGCGTTTCTCCCTCGACAAAAAAAATAAAATAAAACAACCAACAACCAAACAGTCATTACTATTTAGCAGCCCCCCTGTTTGATTTGGTGATGCGAACAGACTACGAAACAATTTGCCCCGATTCTTTCAGCTGACGCAAAAACTGCTGACTCCAGGCGTGCGAGAGTACAGGGTCCCCGCTTTAAATATGGAGAGTTTGTTGCCACAAGCGGGAACAAGACACGCTCGCTCTTTACAATCCCAGCCGCCGTATAAATAAACGCATGAGTCAACGGCGTGCCACGGAGACGAGAGTGAAAGGGATACGGGGCTCAGATGCTCTTAATATTTAACCTTTAAGGCGTTTACGAAGCCCGTCTCCCGACCGTCCGACGTTACGAGGTTCGGAGGCTGTAATTATGACTCATGAAACGCCGGCGTCGCATCGAGCCTCGTGCGGCGGTATTTAGAGAAGCGCAACCGTGAAGCGGAGAAGAACGCGCGGCTGAGTGGACCGCAGCACTTTCAGCGGTGGGAAGACTGCGGAGACACCTCAGGCCTTTACGCTCAGTTCATCTACGCTCAGAAACAATAGAGCGTGCTGTGTTTACGTCCCGCAAACTTCCCTCAAAAGTCCACGTTGTGTCCGTGACCCTTGTTTTTGGGCCGCGTTCGTCAATGACCCAAAGCTTCACCTCGTCTAAAAGCAACTCCACCCTCGAAGAGAACGAGCCGGGCGTTTCATCAAGCTTTCGCTCCCTGATTTACTTTCCCCTTTGCTTGGATTTTCTTCCTGTGTGTGTGTGTGTGTGTGTGTGTGTGTGTGTGTGTGTGTGTGTGTGTGTGTGTGTGTGTGTGCGTGTGTGTGCGTGTCCACCCTTTTTCCTTCGTCTCCCTCAGCACCTCGCACTCTCCAGAAAAGACATTTGACAGCTCGGAGCAGCGCTGTGAACGCGTTGCGTTGAGCTGGAGCTGTGTAGGTGGAAAAGCGCCGCACTGTAGCGACGGCGAGCTAAAGATCTGAAGACTCGCGTCCTCCGCTTGAGAATCAACCCGACCCGAGGGTCGCACGCCTCGTTTCGAAGCCGCCGCTGTCAAACGACTTGCGCGTTTTGTCATTAAATTCAAGTTGCGCAATATTTAATCACACGTTTAAAAAAAAAAAAAAAAAAAAAAAAAATCAGATGATGCTTTGCTTTCAGGCTGTCAATATTTGATTTCTATTTGTGAAGAATTTCTGACACCCGAGTGTCAACGTACCGGGACAAATGAAGATTCAACGGCACAAATATGATCAAGAACAAAAAACAGGACAGGACAGAACAACCTGTTTCCTTACTTTCCCAGGACACAAGAATAACTGACAAATAGGTACTGACAAAATCATAGCTTTAAAAATCAGTTCAATGCAAGTTACCAACATTCAGTTAAGCCCTCGTTTATATATATATCTATATATCTATATCTATATATCTATATATATATATATCTTTTACATTTCTACATGTAAAGACGTCCCTCAGTTCAGTCTGTAACTGTAAGGCCAGAACGAGCTCCAACTAAAATGGAGTCCCTTCTCATAAAAACGAGTCCGTGACATCGATGCTGCAACTCTCCCGAAAACCGTTGCGTCAGAAATGCGAAGCGACAACGCTGCAGCCGTTTCAGTCGCGGTGTCAACAGGTGGCCTCTTCCTTGAATATTGCACACTCAGCATCCTTTTAAAAAAAAAAAAAGAAAATAAAATGACGGCTGTTTGCATTTTAATAACAATTCCATTCGGTTTTATTTACAGTCTGAAAGTCACCGCAGAACGAGGTCCCAATTCACTTTTCAATTAGAAAGATCACCAGCGAATAAAAGCAGCAACGTTAAAATGTCAGCGTCAAAAGAAATATCAGAACGACACGCGATAGTGGCATACAAATGTAAGCGCGTGGGGAGCAGAGGGGAGGGGGGGGGGACGGGACAGTGGAGCCTCAAAGCATCATGGGAGGTCCCCGGGCGTGCCGAGGCTTGTGACAGCAGAGCTACGGGGAACACCTGAGCCAGACCTGAATAAAGCTCCTGCTCCGCTCACGGCACCGGCCTCGGCTCGGCTTTGGTTTTTCATCGTCCGTGAATGCTACGTGGTACCCGGTACTGTTTTGAGTCTCTCCTCCCGTTGAGGTTCCAAGTGAGATGAGGCGATACAAAAAAAATTTGATGTGAAACGAGCAGAGCCATTACTGCTTTGCGCCGAAACGGAGATAGCGAAGGTGGCTCGGGCATCGGATCAGAATTCCTCCCGGGGGTGACTTCCTCTGGAGGTTTTTCTGGGCACGACCAACTGGGAGGAGATCACAAGGGTAGACACCCCCCCCCCACCACCCCTACCCCGGGACCACGCTGGAGAGATTATATATATATCTCATCTGGCATCTGGATCCACCAGGATGAGCTCTGGAAAGATGAAAGTCTGGTTTAACGCGCTCGACCTGCCACTTCAAAAACCCGACCCCCCCCCAGATAAACGGAAGAAAACGGATGGAAGGAAGGACTTCGTCGCTGGAGCGGTTTGTCGCCGGTCGGTCAGCGTTTCCTCCGACACGCAGAAGTTTTGAACTCGCGAGCGTTTGCCGAAGCTGGACTTCGTTCCACCCCGCTGAGATGTGTTCCTGCAAGCCCCGCCCACCTGAAAACAGGGAAGCGGACAGATACAGCTCGGTCAGAAAGGGTTAACGGTCACATGTTAGGCTGTCGCATGATTAGCTTTAGATGTCGCGTCATTCATAACACTTAAGATTGCTGATATGTTGCTGTATTTTGCCCCTTTTGCGTTTTTTTTTTTATAGAAGAAATTATTAAAATAGATTAGCATAACTTGTTTTTTTTTTGTTTTTTTTCTGCGAACCACCCAAAACCTTTGCACATTTTTGAACTGTTTCCTCCCAACTCTCATCTACAAGAAACGGGAACGTAGAGAGAGGCAGAGGTACGACTGATCAAACAAATACCTGCCGAGTCCCGGCAGCAGCAACAGCAGCAGCGGCATTGAAATTCGGAGAAAAAAAAAAAAAAAAAAAGGGGGTGCAGGTAAAGAGCAGCGTCGCCGGGGGGCCTGTGGCATATTGCTCAGATGGATGTACGACACGCACCGCGACAGCGTTATTTACATTATGAAATGTCAGGCATTAAGCACTTTGCTCTGTCACTCAGACGGATTCCGGCTGACATATCGTCTTGTCAGTTCAACAAGTTTACTCGGGAGCTCGCCGAGACTCCCGATGAGCGCCGCTCCAACGTGTCCAATAACAAAAGCAAACAAAGGGAGCAGGTGAACTGTAAGGTGAAAAACTCTACGGAGACAAACACACACATATTGGGGGGGAGGGGGTGTATATATCAGAGGATTTTATGTCACCGATTATTGAGTTGATCACGCGACGCTCTTTGAAGAGTTGTGAGAAACTCGCTCTCGGCCCGACAGTCTCTCGCTCTCCGAGGAGGTGCCGGGCGGATCTATTTCTGGTCGCGCACGTGTCCTCAGAACCGCGGCAACAATCGAACCCCACATTCGTCCCCTATTTTTTTATTTAATTTAAAAAAAAAAAAATTGTCCCCCCCTCTACACCGTCGGCGGCTCACAATTCGCTCGTTTTCACACGTTTTGCCGTCTTGTCGATCGGAAGCATTCGCGACGCGGCAGGAATCGAACATCGACGTTGAACAGATGTTTGTAAAGTTGACGCGGGAAGGAGAAACGGGTTCGGTTAGAGGACGATACGGCTCAGAGGTTCTGGTACTGATCGGTTTTTTTCGTGGTAAATTTATCGTCTTTGTAACATTCGGCATCAAGTATATAAAAAAAACAAAACTTTTTTTTCTTGACAATGCACCGAAAGTTGTGACGGATGTCTTTTCAATCGGCCCGCCGATTCGATCCCGGCTGAAATATCACGACAGCTTTGGTCTTTTGTACATTCACGGTCCCAAGATGATGAATGCCAATGACTGATATACTCGCCGGTCCTCTGCTGCAACCATGAAGTTAATACTTTTGGCTTTTAGCCAAGTGGCATCTCACCCTTTGGTTTGTGAGCCATTTTGAAGCCTCCAGTCAGTCATTTTGACCAGAAGTGACCATATTTGGACAAGTTGTGAAAGAGCGAGGGGTCGATGACTTACTGAGAGGACGCTTTCGATGCTCGTTTTGAATACGTAAAGCGTTGCTGTCCGATTTCAGTCGCAACACGTTCCAGCCCATGTTTCAAAATAAAATACTTGGACTGAAACGAAGGGTCTCTGTCTGCCGAAATGCTGCAAGACTTTTAATTTGCAGTGTTGAGCTTGTGTTGACGCATTAATGGAGTGACTTCAACACTAGCAGATCAGGACGAGGCCTCGATTGGACGTTTTGACTCAATCAATACACCAAAAATGACAACTTTGCATTTTATTTTTATTGGCTCTTCTGCACTTTAGAAATTATTGGATCTAAAGGCACTTCAAAAACTTCAATGAATTTCAACATTTTATTTCCTCACCAGGAGAAAAAAAAAAAGAGGGCGCTTTGTCACTGCTCCAAATCAGATTAAAACTGTCAAAAACAAGGAAAGTTAAAGACCTGAAAATAACCTCTGAAGTGGAGCTTTCATCGGTCAGCTTTAACTCTAAAACTCCCAATTACACAAATCTTTCTTTATTTACCACCTTTCAGTGAACACTTGCTAACGTGAGGTTGATGGACCAACATTTTCAGTTGCTGTAAGAACTTGTAATGGGTTTAAAAAAGGCCACTTTTGAACTCTGTGCTTGTTTGGCTTCTTACTGTGAAGGCGAGGCAACTGCTGAACTATTTCACAGGTATATTACGACTGCGCCACGGAAACAGAGGCTGGCAGAAGGTTCGCCGAGTAATTACCCTGCAAATGTCTTAATTTCAATTTGGGAGAAGTGGACTGAATAACAGTTATTAGAGCCTGACAGTTTTCGTTTTTTAATCCTTAAGTAGTCAAATAAAAACAGTAAATGTAAGTTGTAACTTCTAAAGGTGAAAATTCGATTTTTAAAGTACCATCTGTTGTTCGTTGGTTATGTTTAGCAGTGATTTAAAGTGTGATTATAATTCTGCAGCTCGAGGTGATAGAAAAATTGATAAGCCTTAACGTCTCCACCTACACGTCATGAATTATAGGTTTTTATGTTGTCTACATACTTGAGCCAAACACGTGGCCACATGGGACTCAGCCCTGCGCGAGGCCGGTTCTCCATCTCGTATCCTCTCATTCCGTTGAATCTGTTTCCACGTCTGATGTTTCTTCCCTCTATTCGCTTTCGCTCCTGCGCACCCTGCGTCTTGGCCACAATCCTTCTCCTGCAAATTACGACGCGAGCTTCCAAATCAGGTCGTGAACATCCCAATTTAACGCGAGCGGAGTCTAATCTGCGCTCTCTCAGACTTTTTACCGAGCACATCCTGCAGAGAGGGCAGAATAAACATTTAAAAAAAAAAAAAAAAAGCAGAAAAAGACACGCCGAAGCAACGAGTACACAACCGGAGCCGCTGTGTGGGCTCAGCGATCCTCCGGGTACGTGCCTGCGAGTGATCGGGGAAGGCGGACGCCGTCACGCTCCGCTGAGCAGCGTTTCCTCGCCATCAGGCTGAACGTGCCCATAAACAAAACTAGCTTCCCGGGTCCTTCTGTCTGTTTAGAAGCAAAACTTCCGAGTGAATCCCGCACAAGTAAGTCCTTATTTCCGTTAGTCTGACGGTATAAAAAAAAAAAAAAAAAAAAAAATTCTGTCTCTGGAGTAGTCTGACTTCAACCGTTGGCAGTTTCTTCCCCAGAAATATACATTTTATGGGTAATATGTGGGGACACTGAGGTCCCAGGAACTCTCGCTTTATTTAAGCGGGATCCATTCGGATGCTCCGCGTCGCTGCCGCCAGTCTTTAGTTTCAATCACGAAGAGGCACCGTCTCCGCTTTTGTTTCCTCCACAGCCCACTCACTCCGTGGCAGAATTCACACATCGTGTTGAACACCGACGTCCTCGCGCGGGTGGTGTTTTAGTTCTCGTTTTTACACTTGGAATAACTGTGAAGTTGTGAATCCATTGTCTTCTGCTGAAGGAAAGAAACCAATAGAGATTCATCAAACCAAAATCTAAACATTAAATATGAACCTTTAGTGAAGTCATAAATCATTCAACCTCAGTTAGGAGCCGCAGTCCTGTGATTCAAGTCGTTGCAGCAGATGAACTGCACGGAATATAAATGTTTAACATAAGACAGGAGCTTCTTTCTACAAATACTGAAGGTTGATTATTCTGAACCATGAAGCTGACAAACTCTCTCTGGCTCGATGTTTGTAAAAGTGGAGGATTGCTTCGAATAAAAAAAACCTAAAAACTGTGACGTGATGAATGACATCGTTTAACCAGCGTAAACGGCACCATTTACACATTATCAGCGAGATCGTATTAAGCTTCTGTAGCCCCGCCCATTTTGCCCGCCGTTAGTGTCTTATAACGTGAGACGATATGAGGCCTGCTTCAATGGTGTTTTGCTCAGACAGATTCGGGTTTGATAAGAAGATTCGTCAGCTGTGACTCGTTCAGCACACGTCCCGTATTCTGCAGCCTGCTCGCAAAACATCGCCGGCGTGTAGTTTTCTTGCTCGCTGCTGCTGCTGGCGACAATACTGCAGCGGCCCCCGCCGAGTGATTGACAGTCTGATTGTGAATGATGGAGACGGAGGTGATGGGTGTGCGGGAGACAGAGGGAGAGAGAGAGAGAGAGAGAGAGAGAGGAGCCCTGCACACCTATTAGGAGAGTACTGAAGCGTGCCTTAAAGGCTGAGCTTGCGAGGTGCAGCGCACTCACAGATCCAATGTTATCTGGACATCTGTGAAAAGTTATGGGGAGCAAATGTAATTTATACAGCACGGAGAGTGTATGAAGCAGGAGCAAGGAGTTAAAATTACTTTGGCATATCTTGGAAGTTGCTTTTTTTTTTTTTTCAGGATGGAGCAGGCGGAGATTCGGCCTGATACCCTCTGACTGCAGATTTGAGTCTGAGCCTGAAGGATTCAATTGCCGGTCATGGTGTTTATATATTATCTGCTTCCTTTGAAACCTCTTCCCCCTACGTGGCAATTCAGATTGACAGGGGTGATTCTTGCAGCTGTTGCAGGGCTGCCAGAGGTCTTTTTTCAGGGGGCAGACTCCCATCTCACCCGCTGATCGGGTTCAGAATTGCACGGGACGTTTTCCGTGGCACAAATTGAATCCCTGGCAATCTGTAAACGTGTCTGAAAGTGAAGATGAAAAACGGGTTGTTGGGTTTTTGTTTTTCCTTTTTTTTTTTTTTTCCAAGTGGCGAGGGGGGCAGGCCGACGGAGAAAGAGAGACAGATGAGACGGCCGGTCAAGTTAATTGACCGAGCGTGATGCAACGCGGAGACGTGGAAACAGCTCAGACAAAACAACAGTGAGGAGGAGGAGCGGCATCGAGCGGCATCGAGCGGCGAGGCTCCGCTTCCTCACCGCACGATGCTCGTTGTTTTTGATAAGCGGCCGTTTTGTTTTCTCTCTGCTCTGTCTCCGCGTGCAACAGAATAAGACTGAAGAAGAGACCTTGTGTTGCCCACTCATGCTCTTGAAATTGAAATAGTGCAAACCGAATACTTGATGTTCAAAACAACGGAGCCTTTTTTCCGTTTTTTTTTTTTCTTTTTTTTTTTTCTTTCACCGAGCCCACACACTTCCTGCTCTGCACGCAGAAAGATGACCCGACGACCAAAATTCGCAAATCTTATAATGAGCCCGTGTCGCGCTGCTCTTCATTAAAGTCAATGCATTTTCTTGCTTCGGTACGTGAACGCTGCCGCTTGAGAAAAAGTATAATGCAAGCAATAGTATTCAGAACTTGTGCTGAGATTCATTTTCTCTTATCTTGCCGGGTGGTGAAGTTAACTCTGTTTCTTTTCTTTGTGAGCTGCCAAGGTTCTAAAGGGCTTGTGTAGGGCATGCATTGTGGGTGTACAAGTGTGTGTGTGTGTGTGTGTATGTGAGTGTGTGCGTGCTGTAGTTGCACAACCAGTCAATTAGTAACCGCGGCCAGACCAACACTAGAGAATAAAGTGTTGAAATCGCCTTTTTTAAAAAAGTGATTATTCCTTTTTCCAGGATATTTATATTCTATATCTATTACAATGATTAGAAAAAGTTACAATTACCTCTCAGCTCCAAACTCTTTGTGGCTCCTCGTAATTAAGATCAATGAAACATGGCTGTAAATTCATCAAACGTCTGGCATTTGAAATTCGTATTTCAGCGTGCGACTAACAGCTGAGTTAACATGCATAATGCATCGCGCCACATTAGCGCTGCAAATCAACACGATGAATTTGAATTGGAAATGTGAAAGTCGGCGTACACACCAGCCACCGTCCAAAACAGACACTTAAAGCTTAATCGTGTAATTGCGAGGTTTCGTCGGACGTGAAGTTACGTCGACGGAGCGCGTCGGCCGGCTGGTCGCTCGTCGCGCGGCTGTATCGGACGAGGAGGTTCAGGACGGCTGAACGTCAGATCGCTTCTGACTGCTGGGAGAGAATCGGCTGACAGCTTCAGTGTTTTACTCGGTTTACCATCCTGCTGGAGGTAACCTGAGCTCTGTAAGCCAACACTGTCAGATGGACTGCAGAGCAGACTCCACTCTATAAAACCCTGTCGGCTGTTTTCTTTTTCCGTTTCTCACGCGGATTCGTCTCTCAGCTGAAAATGCCATATCTTTATATTTATTTACAGTGCAGTGTGGGCTGCAGGGAAATGCCACCAATTAGCATTGTTTCTGTACACATGTTCTGTAGCAATTTGTTAAACAGAAGCTGCAATAACAATGCAGGCGTGGTTAAAATATGAAGGTGCCCAGAGAAGATTTGTGTTGCGATTTGGTCCTTTGTAACTAAAAAGATAATTGCCTTTTACTATATTCCCACTGGATTTAAACAGTGGTAAAAGTATAGTAATAATAATAATGCTTGAAGTTTCACCAACTTGATTGTATCATTTGGATTCATTGATTAATGCATTGAATGTTTTCCCCGCCTCAGAAGGTCCCAGTAGAACTCGGTGTTGACGGTCTGACCCTGTGGGGACGAATTCACGGTGACACAACCACCGCCAACGTCAAAGAAAACCCACCTGGTGTCTCCCGACCTGATGCGCCTCCTTTGGTTTTGGATGTTCCGGCCTTCAGAAACATGAATGTCGCTCAGAACACCTCGCCCGGTTCATTGCTTCACTGTTGTACTCTTTCTGAAATATTTTAAGTGTCTTTTTTTTCACAGGATTTTACACAAAATGTTATTTGCGCTTTCTGGTTATATTCACGGAGAAATCTCGACGCAAACGGACCATCAGCCACAAAAACATGCAAAATTTGGGTGCTTTTACATTTTTTTTTTTATTATCAAGTGACAAAACCTGTAACGCTGCTGACTCATTATCACGGTGATGCGCATCATACGCGCGCAACGGTAGCAGTTTCGAAACTTACTGATCCACCCTCGTTTAACGTGAAGAGTATCGGGCCGAGCACAGAACCCTGTGGGACTCCACGACTGACTTCAGGTGCGCGTGGAAGAGTCGTCATTGGCATGAACAAATTGAAACCTACGTTGTAAATAAGACTGGAACCGGCCCAGCGCAGTTCCTTTAATCCCAACGTTGTTCCAGCCTTTTTTGATAAAATATTGTGATCAATGGTGTCAGATCAAGCGGGACGAGTATAGAGACGAGTCCATCGCCTGAGGCAATTACAAAAGACTGCATAACAGAGCTGTCACAAGAGGGAGGTAAAAAAAAAAATCAGTGGAAAGAAAGTCAAACCGGCGTCGACTGAATGTGTCATCGACGGGTGTGAAGTCGTGCATTATCTATTGCTCAGGACAAACATGTGGGACAATCAAAACTGTCCTATATTCTTATTGACTTTCGGCCCCGGGCTCAGCTTTGTTCTGCCATCGGCAACACCCTGCAAGAGGCGTCCGTGTGTTTTTAGGAAGCGGGAATACTTTTCCTCGGAAAGAGAAACTACTTCCTGCTTTATGGCAGGCCCCATCTGTGTATGTCGTCATCCTTGAAAGGACAGATGAAGACATCTGGAGTTGCAGCACCTGCCACATCTGCTGATGTCGAAACGCATTTACCTCAACCCTGTCATCGCCGCGCGAATTAGCATGTATCCCTCGGATGATGCTTTGATCGGCCCGGCTCTCCGTGTCACAGCTCTTGAAGCCGGCATCCAGCCATCACAGCCCATTAGACGGCAGCGGAGTAAAGCTGTCGACGCTGCAGCCAGAGGAGATCATATTTAGAAAACATCCGTATGCTATTAACAGCTTGGATAGACGCAAAGAGACGGGACGGATCTGTAAAAGCTCCTCGAGCCAAAAGAAGGCTTTTTAATGTGAAATATAACACAGCATTTCACTTACAGTCAGATTTATCTTTAAGGAGTGAAAGTCAACAGGGTTTGCGTTGAAAGGAAGACGCTCAGAGCAGCTGGTTGGTGAGCAGGACACACGTTATTCTGAAGTTGGATTTGAGAGAGTGTCATCAACACAAAACGTAAAGATCAAACCAGGAGACATTTCATACGATACGAGGGTGGATGAAAAAGTTCAGGTTTCCGTTCCTGTTGAACACGGAGCAGGAGGAAGCAACAACCGTCATGAGGACGTGTTCAAAGTCGCGTCTGTTGATCAACGTCAGCGCCTGAGTTCCACAAGGTTTTGTGACCGCTGGTACGTGAACATTCGTGATTTCACCATGAAACTTCCGAGTTTTGGTCAAACGCTGGAAACGGTCAACAGAGACCTTTGAAATGCTTCAGAAAGTCGACGGCGGTGAAGCGACGGGCCGGGGCGAGGCGTTCTCGGTGACGGTCACGTTTCAAGAGGGGGCGGAGCTTCAACGTCCAAGAACCGAAGAAGACGCGTCAGATCGGGAGACACCAGGTGTGGTTTTTCTTTGACGGCGGCGGCGGTTGCGTCACCGTGAATTCGAGTTGGACAAACTGGCTTTGCGAATCCATTTTATTTTATCCTCCCTCTATTAGATTTAATCGTCACGAACAAACACGGTAATAAAAAAACAGCTGTTTTTTTTTTGTTTGTAGTTTTAATGTAAAGCTGAATGCAGACAGCAGTGAGGATGGATCGGATGACCGCGGTCTGATTACATCAGCTGTTCGCTCATTGCTATTTCAGGGGTCCTGGCGTTGGACACCGAGGATCCGGGGGTTTAATCAATTCACTCAGCGGTGAGTCGGTCCAGGGGGGCAGAGACGACCTTAGAAAGCAGGACTGTGAAATATCAGGAATCCTGAGCTGGGCTGAGTCAGAAGACATCAGACACTTCAGGTACAGGCCTGGTGTCACGCCTAATTGAGCGCTGTCTCCACGTGTCAAACCTTTCATGCTTCTTTTGACTGTCCAGTTTCGGCACGGAGAGAGGGCGAAAGAAAGCCAGAGTTTAACTGTGCGAGATAAGGTGATACTCCGTGTGATTACCGTTGCGCGAGCGGCGATGGGCTCTTCACATCTTTGACTCACCACTTGGCCGAGCGGTGCGGTGTGGAGGTGAGCGGTGGCGGGAGGCCGATGAAAGGAGCAGTTCGGTGAATTCAGGACACTGCCTCCGATGTTATGACAATATGAGAGAGAGAGAGAGAGAGAGAGTGGTTTTTACGTTTTTATGTAATAGATGCATCTCAGAAATCGGGTCATTTACCGGAACGAGGTTTCAAATTTTTTTTCTAAATGTGCTTGTTGACCTGCCAACTCTCAACAAAACAGCATTCATCAGATTATAGAATATGGAGGATTTGATCAGCGGTTACTTCTCGGAAATGAAGTCAGCTCAGACTCAAACTGAATCACCTACTCTCTTTCCGATGTTATCACCTTGTCCTTCTCCCTTAATTTGAACTCGATTCAGTTTTATTAAGCGCTAAATCACAACGCCGCTCATCTCGGGTGACTTCACATACAATCTTTGTATAATATGAAAACTTGTCTCTGTAATTGACTGACAACCTGTGTGGAGTGTCCAAAAATGACATTGGAAGGATTGTAGAAAGACGTTTTGGGGCTGCAATAGGCCTGATAGTGACTTGTTAGAGCGCCCTCTGCTGGACGTCAACGGTTCGCTGCTTATGCGGACTATACATAAGACACGCCTCCTCCCTCCTTCTTGGCTTCAGCGTTCTTTGTACTTCGCCTCTAAACCTCCGTCGACGCACGTTTGTCACGTGACCTCTTTAGGTTTTTAACACGTGTACCCGATGCCAGGCGTGTCCTTTGTGGACAGACAGGTTTATTACGCACTTTGGCGTGATACTTTGCTGGAGTTTGAATGCCACTAGTAGGAGAGGGATCCCACAGAGGAACAAGATATGGACTTTTTTTTTTTTACCTTTTCATAGGATTTGTTACCAATAATGATAATAATATAGGATATCACGGTTTTACACTTTCAACCCTCTCAGAAAGGCACTTTCAGCCGGCAGGGTCAGGCTTCTTGATGTTTCGGAGAATTTTTTTAAATTGTAGGTCGTTTAAAATTCTTCATGTAACTTTCCGACCTGGAAGACGCCTCGCTGCTAAAATCCAGAAGCGTGCGGATTCATTTCTCCGTGAAGCGGCTTCGTCTCTCGAAATCCATCCCCTCCTTTTCTGTGAGTGCGAGCTGCACACCGAGCTGCCCTTTGAACTTCCTTTGCTCCGTTTGGTAACCTTCCAGCCGGAGGGCCTCCATGCTGAGTGGACTCGTCCTAATCAAAGTGCTAGCTTTCCATATCTGGCAAACCGCCAAGGCGTGGCTTGCCAGCTTTACCAGGTGCCCGTGGCCCTCGTGTGGGGGCCGGAGTCAGGTAGAGCTTCTCGGGCCAGATGGCCCTTCCATGGGGCTACATCACTCACCCCCACCCACTCCACCCGAGCCCTGCAGGAGACCCCGGGCCATGGAAGAGGCAGAAACAAACAGCACTGACATTTACAAACCATCAAGAAATATATATTGTACTTGTGTTACCATGCAAACGTGACATTAGATATATCGGCCCCGCCGTGGAAAACGTTTGGGCTCAAATCGATAGCGGATGAATGGACGGTCTCCGGGCAGATCCGTCTTCCAGCGTATTGAAGTCCGGCGAGCTGCAAAATGAAACGCCAGCGATTTTTCATACGGAAGCGGCCCAATCAGGACAGATTTAAATTCAAAGCCCAGCAATGCACTCTGCCGAACCGTCGGCCACGTGGCCCTCTTTCAACGCCGCTCTCAGAGCTTGATTGCTGTAAATCAAGGCGGGAACGATCAATGGTTAAATGACAGACTGCACTGCAGCGTGCTGGAGAATGCTGAGAGGAAGTTGGGGCCGGCCACTCACTCTCTCTCTCTCTCTCTCTCCACCCACACACACACACACACACACACACACACACACACACACACACACACACACACACCCCTGCAGACCTGAGCAAGGTCAAGGTTGCTGGCAGAAGAAGCTGTACAAGCATATCTATTCACTTCATATCTGTGAAAAGCAGCTCATCCGGCAGCACGTGAAACGACCCTGAGGCGACGCACGTCCGAGCTGTTGATACAATGCTATCTGTCCGCGGACGGAGATCGGGAGCTCGGCCACAGCGACTTCTTGGTGACGCTGATAATATATCTAAATGTAATGATATAGCTGCCTGACTGAGTAGACTCAGACTGATTCGAATGCACCAAGGAGAAATCGGATGTTTTCTCAAATTTTTTTAATTTTTTTTTTTATTTTTCCCCCCGTGTGCTCTTTTTCTCTGAAGTTTTCGATCCTTCTAAATTAGCAGTTTCTCATCAACTGCGACGTTTTTCTGTTGCAACAAAAGTCAACCTTTTTTTTTTTTTTTTCAAAAAAAGGAGCCAACAGCCACAACATGGCACCTCACACATCTCAGCGGCAGAGAGAAAGACAGAAACAGTATTTGCTTTGTGCGGGGGTACTTCCTTGCATCTCTCTCCTCTCTCCCTCCTTCCACTGTTTTCTTTTTCCATCTCACTCTCTGCTGTCAGATGTTGACTGAATCAGGTTAGAGAGGGGAGGCGCAGAAACAGAAGCAGCGCTGATGAAAATGACAATGCCTCTACCCGTGTTTGGTTATTGAAATGCACCAGCTTGCCTCCTTCTTCCCCAGGAAAACACAAGCTTACGTAACCTGTACAAAATAACAAAAGAAATTTAAAAAAAAAACAACAACCTGCGTGTATGTGGTGCAGGTGTGTAGCATAAAAAAAAAAGATTTCAGCGTGGATTAAAAACCTACAAGCAATGAATATTAAAATATGTATGTAAATCCGAGTGACTCATAATCTCGGACGTAAAATGTTTTGTGATTTATTGGCGGCAGCGTGGCGAAGAGTTATAGAGCGGATAGCGGCGCGGTGACGGAGCGCTCCGCAGGTTTTATTTGATGTGGCTGTGACATTTACTGATTTGTTATTCAAATAAAATGTGACACAATGAGCACAGATAGTCCTGACATTAAGGAGCTCTGCCTGCTGCCGGCGCCGTCGGAGGCTCTGCCTCCCACCTCTGGACTCGGTCCTCCGCTCACCTCGTAGCTCGCAGAATAACGTACTTGCGTGCGGTCCGGTACGGCCGATGTAAACGGCGGCGGAGTCCGTGTCAACGGCGAACGTTTGAAGCTTTTCTCTTCTTTTTTTTTTTTTTTTTTTCCCGACGACTGCGCTCAAGGCTTTTGGAATTAATTTACCCCCCCCCCCCCCCCCCCCCGCCCCCTCCCGTCCCCCCCCCCCCGTAGTCGGACAGCCTCGTGTTCATCCGCTTTCATCCGATTCAGGGTCGCGGGGTGGTAATGGGGAGGTTGTGACAGACAGACGGACAGACAGAAGCTGCTCTTTCCAAAGAGCAGAGCTGAGCTGAGCTTTGACCTTTCGTCTGCATGGCTGAACCGGCTGAGCTCAGCGCTCGGGACTGTCGATCATTCCTTCAAATCTGAACTCGCCATCATCAGGCTGTACGTAGACGACAAAAACTGTCATCAGTCCCTCCGGGGAATGTTTAACGCGAAATTCAAACAATATGAAGAATCTGCGGGATCTTACAATTTAGCAAAATTCATGCGATTTCTTTCTGCAAAAAAAAAATAAAAAATGTGTAAACAGAAACTCTGCTGAAAGTATTATGGAACAGAGTAAACGTGATTTTTGTCACTTTGGGGAAGCAGAAAAAAATTATTTTTCGATGGTGAACTCGTTAGCAATTCGTTTCTTATTCAGTCATCAAGCAGTTTACCTGCAGGGCTGAACAATGAAGCCAAAAACTGCAGTTCCTTGAATGGCCACTCGAGGCTCCAAAAGTGAATCATTCCCACAGACTGTATGTAAAAGTGGGCGTAGCTTCCGGATATCCGAAAAATGCGGAGGTGCCTTCAACTGCAATACCACCGAGGACCACTAGAGGTTTCCTCCAAAAAGCACTCTGGCCCCATCGACTCCCGTTCAACTTCTCTCGTGAAATACAAAGTCAGAACTTTTTTTTTTCCACGATTCACGATGGTGTCACTTGTTTAAGTCACTCCGTCTTATTAGTTGTCTGGTGGTCCGTCTGAAAATAATTCCATCATTGATTAGATATTAGATTAGATGAGATTATTTTTGGGGGGCGTGTCTGTTTTATTGACAGGCTGGTGGTGCAGTCAGGTTTCTGCTATAAGTGGGTGGGGCATAGTGTTCTCTGGTTCCCAATCAGATTGAGTCAGATCCCAGCTCATCCAAATATGGTCACCTCTTGCTTCGGACTGGCAAGAATCCAATGTTACAGCAGAAATACATTTCTTCACAGCTCGGTACCGCAAATGGTTTTGGTCTCTAGCTAATTTCCCCGTTCATGACATCTGTACACATTTTTTAAGAACTCACCTTTAAAATTGATGATTTTCCTCATGTCTGCTGGATGTTTCAATAGAACATAGTTTATTTTTATTTGTCATGTTCACTAAAACAACTTCAGAAAGTCATACATTGTCAGATGTGTGTTACACTGCCCCCTACTGGCCCAAAATCTATTGTTATGCCTTCAGTCCTTTGAAACTAGGATTTACCAGGAGGCAGATTCTACTGATTCTAAGTTTTTACCAAACAGTCACGTTTCCACGAAACTTAACAAAAAGAGACGGCTTTAAACGCAAAGGTACGCGAGTTTGACCCTTTTTTTTTGTTTCTTTTAAACAGAAATTGCACAATAAAAGTTTTACAGCAAAGAAATGCAGTCAAAAATATGTTTCTGTACCAGAGCTACCTATTGAGCCTCTTCACCTTATCCAAGGTCAACACAGAAATAACCGTTTGAAAAAAAACACAGTGTGTCAAGTCAAACACCCTCTAACATTTAAGGACACATGCCGGAGAGACTCAAGTTTAATTCAGCTTTTATAAAAAAAATAAATAAAAAAAAAACATTTTCACAGATCGAAGTGTATGATTTGTTAAAGAGTAAAAAGTTCCTGATTGCACCTCTGAAAACAAAATTAAAGAACCTTAAGCGCATTCTTCTTAACGCCATAAAGTTGAAGCCCGGTCTTTCTGCAGCAGCGTTGACTCATGCAAAGGTTTCTTCTTCCCTCAGCGAGTCACAGAACAAAGTCTAGACTTGTTTGAAGCCGTCTATTTTTATCTCGGGGAGCCTTCTTTCCTGTTATCTTGGGGAGACTTTTTATTTTTTTTTACTGTTTATATGTGCTTCGTATGCAGGAGCTTCCGTTCCTCCGCCTGGGAATCTAAATTATTGCTGGTTGGAGCACTTTTACTTCATCTCACGGTGGGAAAATTTGCAGCTTGGCAGCTTTTTCTTCAAGGCTCCTGTGTTTCGGTGCCACCGAGGCGAGTGGGATGTCTTTGTTTCTGCGGGTTGCTGCTTTTACTTTTTGTATCTTTATATATTTATATTTTTTTACCGCTGTCCTTAAACTTGACTGCTGAGATTCCTTCAGTTTGACATTGTGGTTGGGCAGCGGTGTCAGGAAGAGTATTGTGCCTAATGAGATTTCCTCGTGCTTTTCCACTTCGCCTGGGGGGCTTCAAGAGCCTTTGCTTAGTTCAAGTGCAGGTCTTATTACCGTATTCCTCAATCGAAGAACTTCCTCTGATTCACACCTCAAGCAAATTCCAGCCTGTTTGATCCCTCAGCACTGCACTGATGAGTTGATCTGAGAGGGTAAAAAAAAAGAAAAAAAATAGAAAATATAGTGCTTGACTGTCGGATGATGAGATGGAGGCCTGCTGTTGTCTACCAGCACTTTTGCAGGTTTTAATTGCTGGAGAGAGACGAGGATCGGGTCAGAACGATGCATGCACGGTGTCATTAGATGAAATAAGAACTTTTTCTGTCCTGTCAACCACAAATCCATATGGAAAGCGTAATTACGGGGAACTTTAATTGGTATATATCTTTCGATGACAGACGGCAGCGTCTTACTGTGGCGATAACGTCCAAAAGATATATAAAAACTAGCACCTTGCCCCTCCCCAGTGTTTCATCTCTACCGTTATAATCTGTTTTTATTTTCGGCTTCGGTTTTTCTTGACGGTTTACGGCTTGTATATCCGCACATATATACATACAACCCTCGAAACTTCTGCCAGAGTCGTTAACTGCAGATAAAGAAGACATCTCCAGCCTCCGCGAGGCTGTTGAACTTGGCTAATGGTATTCACAGGGGAGGAGAGTTGAGGCAGTTTTTTACCATTTGCATCAATCACCAAAATTGTTAATTTCCGTGATTAATGTTGGCTTCAGTCTCCTTTGCTATTTCTGCCTGTCTTTATACACATATTTAGCTCAGAGGGGAGGTTCCAGCCAAAGCAATGTCACAGAGAGGAGAAATGAATGCTTCTTCTTCCTTTTTTTTTCATGTGAATTAATGTCGCAGAAATAAAATGAAAATGGATAATTAGGAGTCTTTATTAAACAGGGAGTAATTCAGGACTTAATGACGAACCGAAATGAAATGTTTGTTTAAAGAAATAATTTCTCGGGACGATAAATTGTGGCTGCAAGTGTGGTCGCATGCCCACACCTCTTAATTTGGTATTCAGGATGTTAGCGGCTGTTTTTGGAATATATTAACGAGACGAAGCGATGTGACTCAATTAGGTGGGATTGCATATGAGCTGATAATCCGCTTTGAACATGCATGCAGCCATATTTGTACTGTAGTGTTTGTTTGTTTTTTTCTCCCTAAATCGACCTGAACCGACTTACTTTTTTCTCATTATTCAAACTGGAATCCAAAGACGTCGTCTCTCTTAGCAGCGGTTACGCTATTTCTGATGAAGACACAGAAGTCATACAAAAACACATGACTCCGGATTCAGCTTCCTACAGTCATCATATTTAGAGGTGTCCATCAACATCAGTGGTAATCCGGCGACGTGTTACTCTGCTCATTGAGGGTAAAAATGAGCTGTTAATAAGTAATGCAGAGTAACATCATGCACATTTACTCAGCTGTAACCGTTATGTGAGGTTAAAAAAAACGTTTTTTTTTTTTTTAAATACCCAAGGGTTTGGACACTTAAATATTGAGATATTCTGCTAAAACGTTTCACCAGTCTTCCTCTGAAAACCTTGTTGTTAGCGGACATAAAGTTAAGGACCAGGCTGAAGTTAGGGACCGTCTTAGAAGTGTAAAATAATCATTTGAAGTTAAGGATTGTCTCAAGAATTCTAATTACCACACTAAAAGGCGGAACTTCACCACCGTTTTAAAACTGCAGGATAACCGACTGAAATTAGGGACTGTCCTTAAAGTTAAAAATGTTGGGCTAAATTTAGGCACCATCCTAAAAGTGGAACAAAACAAAGGGCTGAAGTTAGGGACTATCTTAAACCTGCAATAAAAGTTAGGCTTTTTTATTTGATTTATTTCTTTCCCATTTTTTCTGACTATAGCTTCTCGTCATGAAATCCTCTTTCTATTTTCGTTTTTTTTTTCTTCTTTCTTCTCAGTTCATTCATACGTACTTAGTCCAGATTCTTTTTAGTTTCTCGGAAGAATATAAAAAGCAACAGAAAACAAACCCAGTTCAACACAGAAAGTTGGGCATAAATCCACCTCAGATATTTTGGTGCAATAAACATACAGACACAGACCGCTGCCTTGCATAACGCTGGTATAATCTAGTTTTTATTTCTTTTGGGTTTTGCATTTATGCAGCTCACCACCTAAATATAGCGAATGAATTGCCTTCAAGCAGACGCGCTAATGCGCCGCCGCTGTTAGAGGAAATAAACAGAGTCTGCTGGAGGTGCTTCTCTCCTCGCCTTACGTGCAGCAGACCTTTCGCCGGCACTGAAATGCTTAATTTACATCGGCTTTATTGACAGCGTGGCTTCGGCGTATTTAAGTGACAACGCCTCGCGTGCGGGGAAAGTAGAAGTCAGCTGATCCGGAGCCACGTGACGTGAACGATGCATCGTGGAACTCTACCCGAACCGCATGAAAGTTTCAGCGCGCCCGAGTGTCACAACAACGGTGATGAACATTATAGTTTTTTTATGAGACGGGTGAGGCGGGAAAAGGCAACTGTCGTGATCCAAAGTTCAGAAACACAACTCCTCTTCGCGCAGGCGGAGAAGTGTGACTCGCAGCGGCCCCGTTTTTTTTTTTTATTCGCAATTAGATGTCGCGGCGTGACAAATCGAGAAATTGGATGAAATGGAGAATGAACAATTCACAGTCTGACTCTATTTAGCTGCAAATTGGACAGACATCTGTTTTTCCTTTCCCTTTACGTTGGCATGTGTTTCGTCTCGCCTTTCCCTCTCTGTGTGTGCGTGGGGGGTGATAATCCAACTCTTTGCTGTCTTTTGAATTGCATGTTTATACTGATCCGTGCGGTGTGCAGCGGTGGGATGCTCCTCTCTGATTCCCCCCCCCCTTCCCCGCCCACCCCTGGAGGACCATAACTCTCTTTATAATGTCACCGCATCTTTTATTCTGACTCCAGCCTGTCAGCACCCAGAGGAAGGGTGTGTGCAGCCATCAGTCATTGTGTGTAGTCATTACATCAAGCAGGTAGGAATTCCGGCACTCTGATCTGCACCATATTGTAATTTGTAATTCTTTTTCACACCTCCTCGTTGCATCCGGGGGAGGGGGGGGGGGGGGGAGAGATTAATGTGGCGCTTGGTGCAGAAACTTTTTTTTTTTTTTTTTTTTTTTTTTATCACTCATTGCAGAATGATGGGCATCTTCATTAGAATTACAAAAACTTGAATTAAATCAGCGTGTGGCACATTTACCGAGTCGCGGTCTAATATGCCGCGTCCCCGCGAGGGAAGTGTGGTTGTAAAATATTAACAGAATTATTTCTTTATTGAAGGTTCCTGATAAAAGTGAAAGCTGTTTCCCTTATTCACTGCCGGGTGATACGGCTGCAGGTCTGCATCTCACACAGTTTACATCTCATTAGGACATTAAAGTTACTCATGCGTGTACATTTTCTAAAGCAGCTCGAGCCTTGTGACCTCGAGTAAATGCGTTCTTGAAAGTTTCCTTCGATTAAAAGGGCGAGCCTTGTAGAATAAATGCTGGTTCATTAGGTTTAATCTAGTGTTAGACTGGAAGCTGTTTTCTAGACATCGTTGTGGAAAATTTGAACGTGATGGTTTTGTCTTTTTTGTGGCTCGTTTATAGCTCCTCTTGGGTCACAGTGTAACAAAAATGTACACTGAATACTTCCACAGTTTGACAAGACAAGTGCACTGATTTGTTCTGTCCAATGTCCGAGTTTTAGGTTTGATAGAGTTCATCTTTATTTCTGTTGAAGTAGCTTTAATGGCTGCGTGATGTAAAAACTTGGCTATGTTTTGGGGGCGTGTGTGGTTTGATTGACACGCCTGAGGGGTGCAATCACGTTTCCAGTATAGGTGGGCGGGGCATAGTGTCCTCAGGGCTGTCAGTTAGATCCGCCCCTCGCTCCTCCCCCAGCTCGCCAAATATTTTCCGGAGTCGGTGGAGACCAAACTTAGTGCTCTTCTTCTCCTTGTGTTGTTTAACGGCAGCTGGCAGACAGCTTTTAGGTGCATTACCGCCACCTTCTGACGGGAGTAGCGCATTACAAGCATTACAACCAGGCGCCGGTTAAAACAGAGGAAATAAGGAATAAGGTAGTTGCATATATTAATAGATTTTTCTATATTTAAAAAAAAAAAAAAAAAAATTGTTGTTTTTAAAATTTTACCATGAAATATTCATCTGAATAGAGGATTGTTTTTCACTTTTTGCCAAAAGAGCGCCTTTTTGTGTTTCCTACCAAAGAGCACCTTCATCACCTCTTCTTGTGGGAAGTACATAAAGTAGGACAAATTATCTCCGCTTGGATCTGCCACCGAATTTTAAATGCTGCACACACATTAAGCGTGGCTCATGAAGGTTATTTCTTTGTCACTGCGCTGCGTTCAGCAGGAACACTCTCTGAACTTTTTGATCCGCCCTCGTAAGTGAAATTTAGACTACTGGCTGTAACGGAGTATATTTTTCGTGCCGGTATCAGAAAATTACCACAATATGCAATGCTGCGCATGATAGACTGGTAATCATCCAATCAGACTCTTAATTTGACACTACAACGCGTTCACACGGGAAATAAAGAACGGGTGTTTGCTGATAAACCCGCTTGTGATCTGGAAATCAGGAAAAAGAAAGTTCAACTCATGTCTACAAAGGGAGCTGCGGGAGAACTGGCGATAAGCCTGCGTGTGAGTGCTGCTCACGACACTCTGCGTGGCTCAGTGAAAACTTGAAGAGTGGCGGCATTACCAGCGGCACAATACGAGGACTTCTGAGGAGGCTCATAGCATCAAATAACGTTTTCTTTCTATTTAACAGGGAAAGCAAATCAAAAGAGTTTTAGCCCCATTGAGTTGAATGGGGGCTCTTTGTTATCCCCGCTAAACAGCTGGCCCAGACAGACAGCTCAGTGCTGAGCTCAAGCTGGGTTTGTTTTCCCTATCAAAAGGCTGCAGAGAATAGAGCTTCGTGAGGAATTACATTACGCTGCATAATTACAACAAATTATGCACCGTCATTTGTCATCCTGTGCTAAAAAGCTCATCAGACAAAATGTTTGGTCTCGGTTTGTAATAAATATCAAGTTTCTTTTCAGAGCGGCAACAAAACTCTGCCAAGTAATTTGTATGGATTCCGGTCGTGTTCACGCAAACACCGAATGTGATGTTTTTACCCCGCTTGAAGTTAATAAGGTTACGGCTCAAGTATGTTCACGCATTTATACTTTCAAAAGTAGCAGTCAGCGCGCTACTCTCTCAACATTTCACTGATTAAGAATAAGAATCTGCATCTAACTTTTTTCTGGTCTTCAGCGCAGAAACAACTTTCTAGATTTTTTTTTTTTTTTTTAAATTTTAGACCACATTCATTAAACATGATTGTGGGTGTAGCATGTTGAAAGTAGCAGGGATTTCTGCCAACGCGTTCTCTGCATTATCTTAATATATTCATAAAGCTATCGTATTTAAAGACACAGTTCATTATTTATGGCCCTGAGCACGAGTTGCGTCCAGTTAAGTGCTAGAGTCAAAAGCTTTTGAACGTTATTTTTTTTTAAAAAGACCACGATCTGCTTCCTTTTTATAATCCAAGGGATTTTTTTTTATTAAGGCTTTCATGGAAAGAACATAAATATAGAAACTAAAAACCAAATTATTTCCTTGTGCTTTGGTGGAGTAAAAATACTCAATAGTAAAAAGCGATGCAGTCAAAATCTAGCTTTAACGACCGCAACTGATGATTATTTGGATCAAATTAATATTGATTATTCTGCTGAATATTTCGTTTGTTGATTGTTTTGTTTCGTAAAAGTTCAGAAAATTGTAAAAAAAAAAAAAAAAAAAAGGTGTCAGAATTATTAGGAGGAACCTTCACAGTGTTTGTTTTTAACCTTAGTGTCATAAAAAAAATACATTAAAGTAAGGAAAATGATTAAAAGTAAATCAAAGCAGCGAATCCTCACTTTTGAGAATTTAAACATGTTTGGGATTTGCACGTAGGAAAAACAGCTGCCAATTAATTTTCTAGCAATTGACCTTTAGATGACATCACCTCGACTTCGTTTGTATTTACTGCCGGAGGGGTTTTTCATTTATAGCAAAACATATTCTATAAGATGTCGAGCTCTTATCAAATTTTAATCTGCAAAGATACGTTTTCAGATACAAGCCACAATACTTCAGTAAAATGTAGTGAAGTGGAAGTATCATTAACCAGTAAATACAAGTTAAAAACAGAGTAAGAGTCCACCACCGTCCTCTTGTGCCCCCTGCGAGCCCAGCTCGAACAAAATAAAACTCTAAATAACAGAAGCCTCAGCAGCCGTTGAGATAAATCTGTCACTTTGTGCTCAGGAGATTCAAACTTCAGCTAAATTTTCGGTCTGCGGGACTCAGGACCTGCAGCTCAACCGGGGAGCTTCAGGGCCTCACAAAGGTGACTTTATATGATTTATGTGGATTTTTCGAGAGTGAAAATCCCTCTTCACTTAAGAAATGCAAGAAAGGTCCGTGTGGTGGAACAGGCAGGGGGTTTTGTGCTGTGGAGTATTAGGACACGCTCCTGTTCCTGGTTTTTGCCTGTTTCTGATTTTAACTTGCGATGTTTTTTTGGTTGTTTTTTTTTGTATATCTTTTCAGTAAAATGATGCAAACGCTAAAGTATGAACCTCTGAACCTTAAAAGATAAACTGTTAAAACATAGGCTGACAGTTCATTCTTCATCTGAGCTCAAGAACCAGCCGGAGTCTGACCTTGAATGAAGGTGAAGATCCTGCTGTTGCAAAGTTTTGGACCTCAGCAGGATGTTCGAGGAACACAGTAAAAGTTATTTTTAAATTAGGTGGAGGTCACTGAAGATGGAGGGAAGACTGTGTCCAGAATGAATTTCATCCTAAAGGAAATGTTCATCCTCTGAAAGGCTTTGTGAAGACACGTTAGCAGCTGAGCAACCATCAATCACACCTCCAAGGACCCGCTATCCTCTCGTGGACCGACGCGGTATCCTCCGGTAGACCGACTGATTTAGTGCTAACTTTGCTGTGATCCTGCAGTAGATCATGTGACCGACGAATCTGGCTCCTGACTGTTCCAAAGTTTTTCATCTCAAAGGTCAGCTGAGCTGAAGTGTGTTTGAAATGTTCGTCGTCGTTTGTGTGGTCGGACTAATTAGATTAAAAATGGATATGGAATCCTAATGTGATGTTTGACCTATAGCATTGGTCTAAAAGCTCGTTCTCATCGGCTCCGGATGCAGAATATTCTTCTGCAGATGAGCCGAATATCCCGAGGCCTTTCATTTGTCAGCACTAATGACCGCAGTTCCCTCCCTCCCGCTCGGCTGTTGTTTTACCTGTAATAATGGATTGATTTGTGACTCTGAGGCAAAGCAGCTGTGAGCGAGTGAGAGAAAGTTTGCATTGAACTCATTAAAGTTTGTATTACCCAGTGTTTAGCACACTGATTATAGCAAAAGGAGCCATCTGCTTGGGGGAGTGCGGCTCCCATCGCAGCTCGGTGTAATTTACCAAACAAAGTTTGTCGCTCCCGTCATAAAATCAGCAGTCCAGAGGCGTAGAGCGGAGGCTCGTGTCACTCGGTGAACTGAGAGGTGTAGGTGTATCTCTAGTGAATGAATATTATGTAGATGATGTTTTCACGGGGTCCTACTCGGTGCTCTCTGCGCGAGTCAATTAATGGAGTTAGCTATTAATCTGTTCTTCAAAATTGGATTGGCTTACTGAGAAATGAGATTGACTTGTTTCTCATTAAAGGGCGATATCGCAGGGCTTTCCTGAAGGTCCTTCTCTGGATGACATTAGCATATTTCCCTTTAGCCTTGTTAACATTCCGCATTGATATACAAGAGATCACAAGGTTTTCCAGTGCTGTGATGAGCACTGATTTATTTATCTCTCTTTTTTTGGGGGGGGGGTTTTAGGGTCTCCCATCTAATACTCAACTTCCTCCTACCTTTATAAAGACAGCTGTGCATCTTCCAGACGATACAAAGGCAGAAGTAACATGATCTTGTTGTGATGCTGCTAAATCAATCTGTTGAAAACCAAACTGGTTCACAAAATTTACCACACCGAGCTCGGGCACCATCCATCCAGCCACGCAGAATATCTATACTGTCTTTATCGTATTACTAATGATTCATTTAACCAAACAAACAAATGCAAGCGGTGTAATATTTATAAAGACTTGAGAGAAGATTGTGAGTGCAGACAGTTGCTGTCTCCTGAGTGCAAACGTGACAGATTATTTATGACAGATCCGGGTTCAGTTTGCTGTAATACATTACTGACATACTGCAGTTAAAATACAAGATATAATCAGCTCCATAACATTTCACCGTGACGTCGGCGGGGAAAGAAGCCATCATCCCATCCAGAGTTTCACTGGGCCTGAACCAAGAACCGCTCACACGAACAGATTTGTACATAAGTGGCAGGTGTGAGGGAGTTTAGAGGATCAGTGGCATTCACCACTTTTCAAGCAATTTTTCTCTGAATTCTTTATGATCTATGAGCAGATCAGACCCGCTTTAGGAGTTCGTGCGCAGGGTCGTCTGGCTCTCACTAACTCCGTCCAAGTTAGCGCAACAAGTAAATCCTCCTCACCGTAATCACCCAGTTTTATGAATTTGTCGATTTATTCCGGCGCGGCAGCTCGTACGTTTCACGTTTTTGGTTTCCGGGGTAGAATATGTCGGCCGCCTCGGGCTCCGTGCGCCGACCTGTGTCCGGTTTCGTCCTCCGCCGGATCAAACATCAGATCCTGTAGGCTGCGATATTCTCTCAGATCGTATTAATCACGAGCCGCTCCGCTTCTGAACGTCGAATCGTCAAACCCAGCCTGAACCGTTCCCCCTTTTACTCCAGCAGCCCTGATGACATGTCGTTGGCAGCTGTAGTATTATTATCTTCTAACACCGCCGCTGACAGATATTTGATGTGTTTGTCTGCTGATCTCAGCAGCGTGAAACTTTTGTTTTCAGTCGTTGGTGATCTCTGTTCAGGAAAACTTCTGAAGTCTGACGGGCTAAAACTAGCAAATTACCACAAGTTTGATGAGTGCGACTGGAACATTTGTACAAGCCGACCTTGTTCTTGAATGAGGCCAAAGTACAAAATGATGAATTATTAAGCTCCACGAGGGTGGCGAAGATTCCACCGTCGGTGCGATCTTTGCCAACCTGAAACGGGTGCTTTCTGCTTAAACTCAACGTGACGCTGTCAACGTGACATTTGCATATGAAAATTTGACGGCAAACGTGTGTGCAAACTTATTTTCCACGTCCAGCTGATACACGAAGAGAGACTTAACTCGTGTGGTGGCAGCTGCCGGTAAAATCAAAACGAAAAAGCCGAAGGCTGCCGAGAATCTTGAGAAGACTAGAATAAAGAGCCGAGTACAGTCATTTGTGCGGGCTCTTTCGCGGCGCACTCACAGTCGACCCGGTCGCCTCGTGCCCGAGCATGAATGCCCCGCCTCCCCCGCCGGCCTTGTGCTTAACGTTCTTAACGAGTTCGAGCGCGATCGCATCATCACGGTGTGACTTTCTGTTTTTGAGAACGGCACTCTTAAACAGAACAATCGAGTTCAGGGCTCGTGCTGAGTCGGTGGCTTATCTGGAGCCGCCCTCACGTTCCTTTCAAATTTGATCCATTGTGCAACACGGGGATTTTCTGTTCGTCAATAAGGCGAAGACCAGACCTGTTATTGACCCGAATATTCAGTATTAATATAATGAACCAACATAATAAGAAAGAGTGACTTTTGTGAATGAAACCCCCTTTTTTTGGAGCCAACCTGCTTGGTGACACTTTAAGACATTTCTGCTTTGGCCTCATCTGTTAGACCGACTTTTATAGAAGTCCACTTTTAAATACGATCTATGGGATCGCCTGGTGTGAATACACCTGCGGTTATTTGGCCCCTTTTTTATATAAGAATATTGATTGTTGCTTTAACAATAGAGGCGTTGGGTGAGAAAAAAAAAAAAAAAGCTGTTGTCGATTATTTTTGCAGTGTTTGTTTTGTGAGATCATCGTCCCACAGAAACGCTGGTAACACACACACAAAAAAAACAACCATCTGATTCTTAAAGGAAAACCGAAGACAAATTCAATGGCCGCTCTTCTGTTTTGGGTTCCTGATTTCCCCAGTCGAACCCTCGTCTGATGGGCTTGACTGCTATCATCACCAGAAACAAGATTAATGATGATCTCGGCCCCCATTCTTCAAACGTCAGCCCGCCGCCTGAAGCTGCTGACGGTCTTAGATCATTTCTGTCTTTGAGGAGTCTTGGTGGAGTGTTTCGGGGAGGGAGGGGTGGGGGGGGAATACAGAAGAATCGCGTCTCCGCCGTTTTCCTGCATCTCTGGATTTGCTGCAAAGCGCACCCCCCCCCCCCCCCCCAAAAAAAAAAGACCTCGGTTATATTTTCCAGCCACCTTAATTTATTTAGAAGTCAATTTTAGTGTCTGATTTAAGTGCCTGCTCCATTTGTTTCAGCTAATAAAGCCGGCAGCTTCGTCGGGATAAAAGATGTTCATTACCTTTCAGAGTTCACTGGGTTTTTATCTGTCCTGTTAAGAGGGTTTTAAGTGCCTTGTTAAGTTGCCCATTAATTTCAGGACATATTGATCTCACATGGGCGCTGGAGGGCCGGCCAAATATCATATTTTTGGGAACTTGCTCTTGACTCCGTAAAATGCTTCCATGCTAATTATTTCTGAAACGTTAGTCCTCCAAAGCCCCCCCCCCCCTCCTTCCCCACCCCAACATTAGCGATCAATATTGTTTGATATTTCTCCGTGGTCATTATTTGTGCCACTGCTGCAATTAATGCACAGCGGCCGCGGCGCCTATTGACGCGAAGCTTTTAGTCGTCTCCGGGTTTTTTTTCTCTCCACGGCGTTAGTTAAACTCGTGACAGAAAGATTTAGCACTGAATCCTCCGCTAATTGTGCAGCCTTTTCATCGTGTGCTCGCTCGCTCGCTGCCTCCACTCCGGCGCCCCGTCGACTCCCCGCGTGGGCTTAAACTCGCGGTTCGGGCGCTCTGCCGGTGCGGCCACGTCCGGTCGAGACGTCCGCCGTCACGTAACGACCCGGCGGCTGACTTTCCTCCCCGACAAGCCGGAAGCACGTCGATGACAAGACGCAGTCGCGATTCGCACGTGGTTTCCTCCACCTTTTCTTCCACATCACAACCTAGTTTGAGACGGCGTTACAACCGCTGGGAACTTTCTCTCCACCCTCTCGCAGCGGAAAGTTTCTCTCCGCCCCCCCCCCCCCCCCCGTTCGCTTGTCACATCTTATGCCTGCCACAAATATAGACACAGCGTTAGTATTTCCGACTGCTGCTTACATTCAGCCCCAGCTATTTCTTTTTTTTTTTCCTTCTTTTTACCTGTTGTGCAGTGTAGTCATTTATATCTGCGAGCTACGCGGCGTCGCAGAGGTAAATATAGAGACGCACAAACAACATGACTTTGAGCCCTTTAACTGAACCCGCTCTTAATATGTGTGTGTGTATAAAGCAATAACACGCATGCTGTTAAAATATTATAAGTACCGCCTTGATAACCTTGCTGCGGTTTATTTTGACACTCTGACCCAAAGCGTTTTCTCCAGTTTGACACTTTGTGCTTTTTGTTTTTGCTTCCCCCTTTTTTTTTTTTGGTTTTGCATTGGACGCTGATGTTGCATCACCCTCTGCAGCCGAGGTTATCGATTCATCGGATAGAAAAAACGAAATAAATCAGCTAAAAATATTCCCTATAGGTAGGCATTGTTTTTGTAGAAATGATGTTCCAGTGTACTTACAGGGGTCCAACTGCTCGACCACGTACAGATATTTGAGAGCGAAAAACAAATCGGATAACAAAGTATGTTTTCTGCGGGTTAAATTTTTCTCATTAAGAATTGGTTAACGGGTGCTCCAGCGGTTTTAAAATGAACCTGAAGTCTATGCATACAAATGTACGAACGATTCCCTATCGACGAGCCTCTCTGCAATCTTATTTTGTTGTTCGTTACCGAGAGTTCGTGACCACCGGCGACGGCGGAGATTTGGAGCTCCTTCTGCACAACTACGGCCCAGTTCAGAGACCAGCATTAATGCTGCGCCTTCTCCGAGCCTGTTGAAATGAAAGGGCCTTTTTTTCAAAATAAAAGCCTTCGAGTGTTTCGTATATGGTCCAACCGTATAATAACTTGTTCAATAACTTTTGGAACGTTTATATCGTCAATCTTTCACTGAAAAGGACCTTAATGCACAACTTCTATGGACGCCAACAATTGGGAAACGGTTGTGGAACATCTGAACGTCATGGAGGGTGTTTGGAAATGTACGACTGCTTTATTCGGAGCAGCTGTCAATCACACCTCTCCATCGTGACCAAAAATCAAGTGGCCTCGGCTACTTCGACCAGCCACCAGGGGGCAACGGAGATATTTTACTATACTTTTGGGAACCTGCTGTGTCCTCCGTCCTCATGTAGTCTGTGCTTCAGTCACCAGTTCTGACGGAGTCGAGGACAGTTTTTATGTACCGAAGGTGCAGCTGGACCAAAAGAGGGGAAAGCTTGTGACATTTTTTTTTTATTTTTTTTTTTAGCTGCCACCTTGATATGATAAACACTGCTCAGCTTCTTTTATTACATATTGTCACAATTTCAAGCACAGCATGAGGCCGTTTTTGTTCTGATCCTCGTTCTTCTGTTGCAACATGAAAACAGCCTCCGTTACGTCTTGATCTGCTCACCCAACTCGCCATAAAATATATTTTCTCTAATCAACTTTTTGTGATGACAGAACACGACTCGTTTTGGTTTCGAGCTAGCCAGATGCTTCTGAGTTAAACGGGCACAGCGCAGGCCGAGCTGTCCCACTGTAAACCCGAGACTAATTGATCGCTTTGATTTGATTAAGCTCACATGCGATCTGTTCCGGGTAATATTACCTCAAAACCCACCTGGCTGCCTGAAAATTTGTGAAGAAATATGAACAAAAATGAACCTAATTTATTTGGGAAAATGTGTCTTTTTAGTGCCAAAATGTGCATCGCGCGAGACATTTTTAATCAAATTTTCTTCTTTGTGGAACACAAACCTGCTCAAACGTCAAATTGTATCTTACAAATAAACAGTCCACGGTGCGTCCTGCTGTTTCCTCCCCGCTGTGCGGCATTATGATTAATCCGGCGCCTCTGGATCTCCGGCCGACAGCCAAAGCTCCCGCCCGAAGCACCTTCCTCGCTTCAGGGATAGACTTCTGTCCTTTTAACCACAGAGAAGAACAATGACCTGTCTGGGGTGATTGATCTCCCCGAACTGGCAGCTGGACGACATATTTCCATTTCGCTTCCTCCTGCTTCCAACTGAACACGGGGGGAGACTCGTGAAGGTCAGGTTGGCAGGCATCACTCACAAGTGACTGCCAGGAGTATTCTACACACACACGCACACACATCACAAACACTTATTGGCTTTTATTGACAGAGTGTATTCAGCATGCGACTTAAAACAAGATTACCTCCTCTTTGTATGCTTCTGTCCTCCTCGCGTGTCCCGCGAGTTGGACGAGAAGTACCGATAACACGTTGATTCAATTTTGAGGCAAAATGGATTCACTACTATCAGATGATGGGGATAAATCCGTTAATAATTTCAAGGGTCTACTTTTACGACTGAATTTGTGTGTCTGTGGGGGCGGAGCATGTGTAAGCAGAGTACACAACACAAAAGCTATTCACGGAGGCTACAGAACTTTTTAGGCTCGTGCCAGGCAAATCTTTTTTTTTATCCAAGTGAGCTATTGATATTTTTGAGTCGAGATTCAGGGCTACTTAATATATCTATGGACCTATTGTCCATGAGACAAAGGTCCGCAACAAGGACTCTAGGCCCCTGCGGGGCCCAAACCTCTTGTTTGAACCCCTGAATGCATATCTCTGTTCGTTTCTGACCTCACAACTGCTTCATTGTTGGGAATGTTATATCTCGGGAATGCCTGGAGGCAATTTCTTCAAATTTGGCACAAATGTTTAATTGGACTCAAGGATGAGTCAGTTGCATTTTGGTGGCCAAAGGTCAAAGTCACAGTGACCTCACGTCCTTTACATCAGCCTGTCCCATTTAACACGCTATAGTAGGAATACCTAAAGGGACTTTGTCCAAATTTGGTTCAACTGTCCACTTGCTCTCAAAGATGAACTGATTAGATGTTGGAGGTCAAAAGCCACAGTGACCTCACATTTGTCCCCTTCTTGTAAACTCGATATCTCAGAAACACCTTGAAGGAATTTCTTTAAATTTGGGACAAACATTCACTTGGTCCCAAAGATGAACTCGTTAGATTCTAGTGGTCAAATACCACTGTAGACTCACAAAACAAAAATCTCACCAATTCTCCTTGAAAATATCTTCAGCTGCTTTTCCACTTGCACAAGCTGACGGAGACGTTTCGTGAAGACGTCATTAGTTTGTCCGGAATCAGACCCGCGAGCGACCGATTGTGATTAGTGCTGAATGATTTGGTGGCTGTGTGCCAGATAAAAACGCAGAAACATCAAATAAATCAGTCTGACCTGAGAAACATTCATCAATTTAGAGAAAACAGCATATTTTCCAGGCAGCCAGAAATGATTGTAAAAGTTTGGAGATGACAAAAATATTGTTTTGTTTGTGAAAAGGTTGTAAGTGATATGGTTTGTCTTCATCTGCCTTCCAGAAGTACCTGTTCTCTAGTGTCCCCGTCAACCAAATTGAATAATAATGACCCAAAGATTATGACCCCATTCCACCAGCTTTCATGTGTACGCGATGCCGCTGCTGCTATACACGGACTGCATACTGCAAATGAAAACGCTCCCTGTTACAGCTGTTTTTTTTCCCCCTATCAGAAAGCACACCTTTTTCAGTCATTAAGACTTCCTTATTAAACGGTGTCCATGTCAAAATGCACGAGGAAATGGAAGCCCTTTCATCAAGAGAGAAAAAAAAAGTTGCCTTCGCCGTTTGTCTCTGACTGACTACTCATTAGCTCTGTGGAAAACACCCACACACCATTATTTGGCTTATTCCTGATGTAAAATTCAGGGATGAAAAATTGTTTACTGTGTACACAGCTCATGTTGAAATCAAAGCGTCACTCTCCAGGTAAATAATTTGGCGCATTCGGAAATTGTCGTCGGAGAAGAAAAACTTTTGATTTTCTTTAGCCAGAAATGTGCAGCTGCTGCCTGCGAACCTCTGAACCTCTTTTAGAGAGAAATGGCATTGATTCATGACGGTCGCTCGGGGGGAAATGATTGATACGGCGCATTGGAAGGACTAAATTGCCACAATTTGTTTAGGATCCTTGGCAGAGAAAATTTTGCATTAATAAAACATTATCAATCATTAGCATGAAAACTGTGAGAGCCTGTGTGCAAATTAGTCTCCAAATTTAGCCCGAGATGTGCTTCTCATAAAAACCAAAACACATATGTCTTGTCATCTGCGATCCGCCCCAGTCTGGAGATTTGAATAAGTCAAATAAAACGTGTTTGCGCGCTCGAGGCTCGGGGCTCATCGTGTTTCTGGGATGAGCGCAGACAGTAAAAATCTAACTTTTTTATCCATTTTCGCCACAGTTTGTAACATTTTCCCAGCACTTATTGGCTCTGGTTACACCGTCAAGCGATGCCATTCATGAATACTGTACACAGTCATGATGTAAAAGACCGGCAGAAGGGTTGGGGATGAACCTTTAACCCTACAAGTGTGCTTCCAGACGAGCATCCAAATTCTTCCCTTAAAAAAACAGACGACCGCAGAAAGACTCATAAATAAACCTGAGGCAACATACCAAAAAAAAAAAAAAAAAAAAAAAGTAGATGTGGTCGGGAAGAGAAATGAAAGTCAAGTGGAATATAGAGGACTGGGAACGGGTAAAACTTCAGAAAATAATTAGTCTCAGTAGGGATGACAATAAAAAAAAAGAAAGAAATGCAAACCAGGAGGAGGACAGCGATGAAGAGCGAGGCAGCTTTTCATTGTCAGCTCTGGGCCTGCTCTGTGCCAAGCCTTTTTTCTTCAGCCCCGGAGAACACAGGCGTCATTTTGTCTCTCCTACCTGTGATTCTCGGCTCTGTTTGCTCTGATTTTACCGACTGTAATTATTACAACAAGTACAGAGATTTTTTTTTTTATTTTTTATTATTTATTTATTTTTTTTAGCAGGGAGGGGGAAGTGGAGGGGGGGGGGCACTCAGGGGGGAAAACTGAGATTGCCTGTCTCCTCTAAAATCTTTTTCTAGGCCAACTGATTTGTCTGAAGACTGAATGATGATGTGAAGCGAAATAATACCCAATTGATTTTGAATACTGTACACGGAAGGAAATGTTCCCCAAGATAATGAGCTATTTGGGCTGTTGTCGCATTTTTTATTTTTTTTCCCGATTCCTGGGAAAGCAGAGTGCGAACAGCTGCTCGACACACCTGCAAAGAAATGACGCTCAGACTTTCACGAAGGCTGCAAAATGAAGCAATGTTGCACGCGAGGGTTTTCTTTAAGCAACACTGAAGTGCCAACAGTGACGCTAAAACACACCCTCGTGTTTAATATTGCGATTATGCAACAAGTTAACAACTAAATGAAATATGTCATCAAAATGTATTCATATTGTGGGGCAAATTCGTTCTCAAAATATGAAACTTGTTGTCAGTGTTCTCCGTTTCCATGGCAACACGTGGGTATGACTAAGAACTGGAAAACATTCAGTCGCGTCAGTAGATTCTTATGATACGTATGCAATATTTACCACTGCGGGAAGTAGGCCGACCCTTAGCAACGACCCTAGCAACCGAGGCTGTTTCTAGTCCGATTCAATGCTTTCTGCAGACGGTTTCTCAAACTGAATAAATATATATTATATAATAATTATATAATTATATATTCCCAATGAGGCGGCGGAGTGATATTTCTAGCGATGAGCAGGGTGTGCTGTTAGGCTGATTTATGACCAATCAGCTCTCTGGGTCGGAACCACTTCGTCGTAAAGCAAGTTTTCTAACAACAACCTGCAGAATTCAAAACTTTTCTGCTGTTTACGTTCCAAAAAGTCGTCCAACTTGAAGTCGTCTGCGTTGTCCTCACCATCACCAGCACGGAGAGCGCTGCCGTCTGCGACTCGCCGGCCTCTCCGGTCCCGACGCTTCACCACATACAAATGGAACAGACAGTATGACATTTAAGTAAGTGCCGTGCTGTCGCCTCAAAAAAAAAAAAAAAAAAATATCTCTCACGCTGCCTCATCTTGGAAACCGATGCGAGCCGGTCCTCGTCGCTTTGGCAGAGGAACACATGGAGCAGGCATCCGTCGCTCGTGTCGCGGCAGATAGTCCTCAATCTGGCCCAGTGTGGAAGAGAGGTGGTCGTGTCATTTAGAAGTGCTTTTAACGGCTTCTATTGGGAAATCACAAGGCGTCATGCTGCCTCATTCAGCTCTCCGGGCTTTCACAAGCCCCCACCCCCCACCCCCCTACTGAGCTCTTCGCCATTTGTGGTCATCTCGCAGAGGACTTGGGTGACATGTGTTCCTCCAGCACCGCCGACGAGAAAAGTTTGTTAATTTTTTTTTAAATCTTTTGTTTCCCTCCACAACAAAGGAGACATCAGAAACCTGCTTTGCTTTTTCTATTTAGTCTTTTTTTCTTTCCAGCCCCCCCCACATCATTTTTTTTCAGGCACCTTTCCATATTTATAGCGTTTGAGCGCTGCAATTTCTCTGCAGCGCATGAAAAATGTACAAGCTCCGACTGTGTGATACAGTGAAGCCGTGGTGTTGTGTCGAACGTGGAGCAACCCACTGTCCTATCAGCCCCACAGAGCCTCCCCCCCTCCTCCCCCTCCTCCTCCCCCTCCCCTCCAACCCCCCCACACTCACTGGAGCACCACTGACAGCCTCCAACAAACCAATGCCTCCATCCACTTCAAGGTATTTAAGATAAGGCCCAAGAGGAGAGAGACCGTTTTCTTTTGTTATCGACCGTGCCGGCGTCCGTATGGTATTTCCCGTGAGGCCTCGGCAGTGCAAACAGACCTTACGGGGGAGCCGAGTGAATGAACCTCCTGCAGAAAGCAGCAGGGTGGCGGCGCTCCGTGTCACGGGACCTTAAACCCCCCCCCCCAAAAAAAAAAACCTGCCTGGACGTCGGCGAGAGTTCAATTCAATCAACGCACGTGGGGTGTCGTCCTTTTTCTTACAGCTCCGTTCGGGACGGCAGACTTTGCCCCCTTTCGACCTCATCGTCGCTCTCGAATCAAATCGCCCCGACAAACATCATAATACCCGATTATGTTCACGTTTACGTACTGATGAACGAAATGGCGCCACATTGTTTTCCAAATTGCATCGGAGATTTCGGTCTTTCACTGTGATCCCACAAGTCCTCGGCATATTAGAAGAGGCCTTAAGATGCGCGCTACAGTTAACGCCTTGTCAGCAGTAATAGATTCCTTCTATAATCTATCCGATCTCATTAAAATGCTCCGTGGCGTGCGGCCGTGCTACGGCTGCCTCCCTGCAGTCAGTCTTTCATCAGGTATTTACGGCCCGTGTTTGCCAGGTTCGGGGTGAAGCGGGTCGCCGTGTCTGGAGCAGGGAGAGGAGGCCGACGATGATGTCAGACCAGTTTAAGACGTCTCGATAACTGATGGAAGGATTTTTACAGAAACCCCGTGGAAGAAAGAAACTTGTTGTCGGTTTAGCAAATTAAACACGAAGGCTTTGGATTCGCTTCACAAATCAGACCTTATTTGCACTGTTGTTTCCAAGTGAGTCGGTCGGATTCCCATTGTTTGCATGGGCTGCCGTGGTAACGACCGACGCTTAGCTACGCTGGTAACTTTCCAACAAGGAAGCAAAGTGCCAGCAGACAGTTTATTTCTGCATCTGTCGGATGACGGTTGTTCCCGTTGTCCTGCATAGCGGCAAACTATCCCCTCTCTGATGGTGTGTGTGTGTGTGTGTGGGGGGGGGGGGGGGTGTCAATCATATTTGACTTTGGCTCCTCCTACTTTTGTAGTCAAATCTGCCACGTAGACTTCATATAGAAATGGATGTAGTCTTTGTTTCTGAAAAGTCAAGGCAATGCAGTGCTGCCTTAAAGTGCAATACCACTGAAGGCCACTTGGGGGGGGGCTGGCTCCTGAAAACCCCTCTGGATCCAATGAGGTGAGGTTTTCAGTAAAAGTGGGCGGGGCTCCTCCCCGGCTCGTCCAAATACGGTCGGGCTGCCGTCAATCAGCATGACTGTCACTCCTGTATCGTGATGCGGATCTGAATCTTCAGTAGCTGCGCATTAAAGATTTTCTAATTTTTGTTTTCTGTTATTAAAATAACAAATCAGGAGGAGTGTGGTGCCGCCTCCGTGCCTTCTCATTTTTAATAAAAGTTGTACATTACCGCCCTGGTGGGAATCACATGAAGTATCTTTGAGGGCGTTTTCTAATAAAAGTCCATCAGGTAAGTTGCAGAGACAGCAGCTCGGTACCAGTGGGGAGAGAATGACTTTGGTGTCTGGCAGAAGTCCCCGGTTCCCCCCCCCCCGGTGGGACGAGACAGAATTTACATAACCGACATCTTGATTTGCTGTAAAGTGAAATTAGGGCTCGCGCTATGTTCAATTAGCTCTGCGGATCTTCTGGTAATTAAAACTCAGCGGTCCCCCACTGTTCAATAACTCCGTGCCAGGAGAGTAAGAGACTGAAAAGTATGGGGGGGGGGACAGAGAGAGAGAGAGAGAGAGAGAGAGAGAGAGAGAGAGAGAGAGATGGGGAGAAAAAAAAGTGGAAAGATAAACTGCTGCTTCA
Organism: Embiotoca jacksoni; assembly: GCF_022577435.1. Taxonomy (NCBI): domain Eukaryota; kingdom Metazoa; phylum Chordata; class Actinopteri; family Embiotocidae; genus Embiotoca; species Embiotoca jacksoni. The sequence continues at coordinate 577,319 of NW_027185388.1, read as the reverse complement.
TCATGTTTTCATCAGATATGACCTTGGCAGTCGTAACGGTGGGGCAGAAGATATCGCTGGAGAACAGCCACCGTATCCATAAGTTGAAAGTTAATGCGAGAAGCATCAGCCGCGGTGGCCCCTTTATGGCGCCCTTGCCAGCTGTTGTATGGAGATCGGTGGCTGCGTTGCCGGCCCCCCCCCCTAATGAGATGTTTCTCCTTAAATTGATTGCATGAGGGAAGGATAATATCACTCTTAAGTACCGTTCTTCCGCTTTTAAGGTTAAGCGTTCAGTCCCCTGCTTTCTGTTAATTGCTGTAATTCCAGTATTTAAGGGGATTTGGGATGAAATATGTTTTTTTTATTTTTTTTATTCCAGCCCCCTCCCCCTCCCCCCATCTTTGGAAGGATTATATCAAAACTGAGTGAACCCAACTTCAATAATCACCTCTTTTATTCCTGTTTTTCTGATTGTCGGGGAGTCGCTGTGCCGCGGTGGTTCGGCTCAGACGGTCCAAACACTCGTGACATTATGATATGCCGCCATCCTAAAAAAACCAACAACCCTGCAGTTTAGCTCCCGAGCTTTTTTCTTTTAATGCAGACCATTAATCTTGATTATTGCATTTACCTGAAAATTGCAAAGTGACATAAAGTCTGTAGCTTCTCCTTTTGCCCACACGATGCATCTGAACTGGCTGTTTTATGGGATCAGTTAGAGGATTTTAAACTCAGCCATAATCCCTAAATTGATAAAATTGCCTCCAAATGCACTGCAATGTTTAATTCATGAGCAACAATGGGCAAGTAATAAATCTGAAAACAAAGAGAAAAAAGGCAACGGTACTTGGTGGCCTCACTTCGGAGATCTATTTGTTTCATAAAGATAACAACGTGAACTGTGACTTCCATTAAAGATGTCCGAAAGAAAACTTGCGTGTCATCCGTTTTAAGTGCATTAATTGCATTTCTGTCGTTCTCTTTTTCCATTTATTTAGTATTAGTTCCTGAACTAACAGGAAGGGGGAGGGAGGGAGGGGGGGAGGATATCTAAGCTGTTCAGCATGGAGCTAACGACCGGCCTGGCCATCTTAATTTGCATCTTCTTGCTTATACCTGCAATTTCTGGTCCAAGCTATCAGCTAATATTCCCCAGCTTACTCTTAAATAAAAAAAAAAAAAAAAAAAGGGGTGGGGGGGGAGGCTGCATATATTACATAAATATTAACTGCTTCCTCCCCCCCGTCACCCCCCTCCTAAGTGTATATTCTATTTATAAATAAGGCAAACTCACAGCTGCCCGGTGCGAGCCGTTCGGTGCACTTTTGGGAAAAATATTCCTCGTCTTTAAGTCCGTCCGCTCGCCGAGTCGTTTTCCGCACGCGCTCGCAGACGTGACGAGGGGGAATTATTTTCAGTGCCCGAAAAGCGTAACGGCTTTTAAAACCCCGAGACGGGAACCTCTGAAGAAGCATCGGCGGCCGGCGGCCGGCGGCGTCCGTCCGCTCGGGGACCGTCGGTGGGAGCAGGTCCTCGCTGTGAGGCGCAGCTCGGGCGGAGGGGCGGAGGTGGGGTAGGGTGGGGTGGTGTGTCATAGATTTGCTGACAGTAAGGGGGGGTGGAGAGCGGAGTGGGTGGTGGTGGCGGCGGCGGCGGCGGAGCGAAAAGGCAATGCACCGCCTAATGGCCGCACCGAAGGCCACCCCCCTCCCCTCCCCCCGCGTCTTTTTGAAAGAGTTGTTTTTTTTTTTTTTTTTTTTTAATCACAAGAAATGTTAATCCTCAATCAATGAAAATGTAAAGCAGCGGCTTTCTGTTGTATTTGTGCTGATAGCGGCTTAAAGGATCAGCACCCAGCGGGGCAAAGTGCGCCTGGCACGGCTCCCGAAAAAGCCTTCCTTTCTTGTCTTTTTTGTTTGTTTGTTTTTGTTTTGTTTCGTTTGTTTGTTTTGGGACGCCCCTCAAAACGACGGGGAGGCGCGCCCGTTTAACGTCCCCGCGTTTTTCCACGAATGCCGCCCCCTCTCCTGTTTTTAAGAGACGGTTTGTTACAGTCGTGGAAAACACCCGGCGCGGCGAGGACGCGTCCCGCGGTTCTTGAAATTAGGATCCCGTCTTGGCTGCCGTAGGCGGAAGTGGGCGGGGCCGAGACATTTTGAAGACGCTGCGGCCGTTCCCGTCCCTCGCTCCCGCCGCTCGGCGTGTTTTTAACCGAGCGCGTTAAAAACTCGAGGCGGGAACCTCTGAAGAAGCATCGGCGTGTTTTCATTTTCTTTCGCCTTTGACGTCTTTAGATCGGGAGGCGTGCGCGTTGTTGTTGTTGTTGTTGTTGCCGCAGTCGTATTTTGTTTAGCTGACTCTAACAATTCTGCTCAGTCATGAAAATGCAGCGCAGCCTGTTATGCTAATACTTTGTCAGCTGGCGTGTCAGACTGTGATAAGGAAAGTCGGGACATTATTCACCCTTGAATCTTCGACTACTCTCGCTAAGCAGCTCCACCCCCCCCCCCTTTTTTTTTTTTAAAGGTCCCAGAGAAAGGCTGCATCAAAGGGGGAATCAGCCGGTTGAATAATAGGCAACATAAAAGTTTGCATTTATGCATGATGCAATTCTCCGCGATGATAAACTGCAGCTTAAACTCCCGTATGTTTCGTTCACCCTTTTCGTCTGCCGCTTTGATTATTCGCCGCTTCGTGTTCCTGCTACTTTTCCCGCCTTCGGAGGGAAAGAAATACCCCGATTTCTTTTTCTTTTTTTTATTTTAGAACAAACTCCACCCCGAAGAAGAAGAAGAAGAAGAAGGCGCGAAGCCGGAGCCTCCGACTGACGGCCGCATCAGCAGATTCATTTGTACCACGCGAACGCTCCTCATTTTCGCCCGCTATAAATCACGTCCGCCGAGCGTCTCTCGGCTGATACAGATTCCCCTCCACCTTGACATCGCCTGTAATCAGATTCACCACCTGTTTGTCTCGCCGCCGGGACATTTTTTCACCTCGGAGACACCTAATTACGCGTCACGTGATGCTATTTCTGTGATAGAATTATGGGATTGTTGGAAAGGCTTGCGGGGTTTACATTAGATTTGGATGGGGGCACCATGTGTGCTTGTTTATGGCTTCCTTTTGTGCCCGGAGTGCAATTCCCTTCATTTAGGTGGAGGTGTGGGGGGGGGGGGGGGGGGGGTTAATTGACGGTGATGTTATTGTGTTAGACGCGACCTTTTTGAAGTGGCATCCTTTCAGAAAGTTAGCGACCGAAAAAGTCCCTCTTGGCGTCGGTCCCATCGATAGTCTTGCTTTCAGCCGTGCTTCAGGTTTCTGTGAGCAGAAGTGTCGGTCACATTTTTGGGGGCGACGAGGCGCACGCCGACGTGTTGTTAAAGACGAGCGGGGATCCTTGAACTTTTTACTTCCTGCAGCTTCATCGTGAGGGCAAATTTTGAACTTTGAACTTCCTGCAGAAACATTCCCTTCTACGGAAGCCCGAAGCGTTCAAAAATGAATTAAAAGACACAATAGAAAGAATAATTTGTGAAAATAACTCATCTCACTGTTATCAAACGTTATATCATCATCTTAGATACGATATATATCATATATTTTCATTTTCACGACAACCGAGTTTAATGGGTGTTCAGTTTTAGTTCGTAATAAACGTAAAATAAACTTTTCCAAAGTCAGTTTTTTTATTTTGTGATCACCAGACTTCCGCCTGGACGAGCGGTGTTCGATTCCGTGATGAAGAAAAAGTCAACGCGGTTTTCTTTTCAGTAACTCAAACCACAATCTTTTTCTAACCGCGTGGTTTCTGGTGCGTAAACATAAATAACCTTGTGCGCTAATATTCACAAAACATCAGTGTTTAATGCACAGGGAACGAGAGCTAGTTGGTGAAACTGACATGCTTATCAAACGGCTGAAGATTTAACCAACACCACCGCCGGGAAAAGTATTAAATATAAAGTGTCAATCTGAAAACCGATATTATAGAATAAAAAAATAAAATATATATATTTCAGTAGGCTATTAATTATTTCTTCCATTATGAAATAACATTCTTAGTCTTTTATTTTGTACGATTAATTGATGAATGATTATTTATTTTGTAATGTCAGTTTTATTAATTCGTTATTGAAGACTTCGGGGTTCCATATGCATCAACTTCAACTGCACCTCCTGCCAGTTGCTACTTAGCGAATATTAGCATTAGTAAACATGGTACGTATTGTACCAGCGGCACTGGTTTTGTTTCAGCGTGTTTAATGTGCTTGAATTTTCCCAGCAAGTATCGAATACTATTTTTGAAATTTCTATCCGAACTGAAAGGTCATTCGATAACCCTTTAAATTTAAATTTGATTTAATTTAAATACAGAAACAGTCATCGTTCTCCTCACACGTTGCAATTAAACTGCATATAATATAGTTTTTGGGTATTTTTACTTGGCTGTTTTGTTTTAATCTTCATTTAAGAAAAAGTATTTTTTTTTTATTTTTTTTTTTATAACAGGTAAATGCTTTGCTCAATCATTATTTGTCATTTTATTTCATGTAGAACGTTTCTCAGAGAAGGAAATTAAAACTATTATCTTCACCTCTGCACGGCTGTCGACCCAAAACTACAGGCGTCAAATTAATTGACACCCTCAGGCACATTTGTTTTAATCTTATAATGTGTTTAATTTATCTGGAGCGACAAAGATATTCAAACTGTTAAATAACTGCAAACAAAACACTGCACTTTTTCTTGCCGAGCTCACCTTTCATTTTCCAAAACAATTCTTCCACCGACAGTTTTTTTTTCTCATGAAACGAACAAATAAACGCTTGACGCTTCAGTTTCGCTTTTGTTTTGTTTTTTCAGCCGTAGGATCCTCGATCAGAGTCTGTCAGCGATCAGCGTGCTAACGGTGGGAAAAAGAGAGAAGAAAGCTGCAAATTGTTTTGGAAAAGCAGCCCGCGGAGCAGCGCTGCCGTCGCTGCCAGAGCTCGGCGAAAATCGAAGCCGAGTGAATGCGTCTGAACTTAGACAGACGAGATATCAAATTGGCGGGCAGGACTGTGATAATCAGGGAACTGGAGAGGGAAAATTGCATCAGAATGGAATCATAAGCCTGGCCAGGAGTGAGGATTTGCTGATCCCTGACCTTCTGTTTCAGAGCTGAGGATTTTAAGTAATGAGATCTATGCGGTGAAACAACTCCGCGACATACGGGGAAGGAGAGGCGAAGCACAGCCGATGGATTTAACACACGTTTAGAAATGTGCTGTGGCAGCGAAGGGTTAAGGGGGAAGAATGGGGGGGGAGGGCGGGGGTAGGGGGG